>NC_092768.1:60236018-60553452 GCF_047496795.1 Chiloscyllium punctatum
TTCCTTCCCCCTTCCTTCCCCTCCTCTCCTTCCCCCATCTCCTGCCTTCCCCCCCTCTCCTTCCCCGCCATCTCCTTGCTCCCCCATCTCCTTCCACCCCCACTCCTTCATTCCCCACTCCTTCCTTTCCCCCATCTCTTTCCTCCCCCACTCCTTCACTCCCCTCTCCTTCCTTTCCCCCATCTCCTTCCTTCACCCCTATCTCCTTCCTTCTCCCCATCTCCTTCTTCCCCCTTCGCTACCCCCTCTCCTTCCCCCTCTCTCCTTGCCCCTTCCTTCCCCCTCTTCTTCCCCCCCTCCCTCTTCCCCTCTCTCTCCTTCCCCCTTCCTTCCCCCTTCACTCCCCACTCTCCTTCCCCCTCTCTCTCCTTCACCCTTCCGTCCCCCCTCTCCTACCCCCTCTCTCCTTCCCCTCTCCTTCCCCCTTCCTGCCCCCTCTCCTTTCCCCCACTCTCCTTCCACCTTCCATTCCCCCCATCTCCTTCCCCCTCTCTCTCTTTCCGCCCTTCCTTCCCCCTTACTTCCCCCCTCCTTCCCCCATCTCCTTCATTCCCTCTCTCTCCTTCCCCCTCTCCTTCCCCCCTCCTTGCCCCCTCTCCTTCCCTTCCCCCATCTCCTTTCTTCCTCCCATCTCCTTCCTCCCCTCCTTCCCCCTTCCTCCCCATCTCCTTACTCCCCCCTCCTTCAAGCCCCTCTCGTTCCTTCTCCCCATCTCCTTCCTTCCCCCATCTCCTTCCTTCCCCCTTCCTTCCCCCCTCCTTCCCCATCTCCTTCCTTCCCCCTTCCTTCCCCCTCTCCTTCCCCATCTTCTTCCTTCCCCCTTCCTTCCCCCTCTACTTCCTTCCCCCTCCTTCCCCCCTCTCCTTCCCCATCTCCTGCCCTCCCCCCTCTCCTTCCCCCATCTCCTTCCTTCCCCCCTCCTTCCTTCCCCCCTCATTCCCTCCCCCTTCCTCCCCTGCTGTCCTTCCTTCCCCCTACCTCCTTCCCCCCTCCTACACCCCATCTCATTCCTCCCCCAATCTCATTCCTCGCTCCCCCTTACACCCCCTCTCCTTCCTTCTCCCCCTCTCTCCTTCCCCCTCCGCTTCTCCCCATCTCATTCATTCCGTCCCATCTCCTTCCCCCCTCTCCTTCACCCCCATCTCCTTCCTTTCCCCCCTCTCCTTCACCCCCATCTCCTTCCTTTCCCCCCTCCTTCCCCATCAACTTCCTTCCCCCAACTCCTTCCTTCTCCCTCTCCTTCCCCCTTCCTTCCCCCTCTCATTCCCCCCTCTCTCCTTTCCCCCTCTCTTTCCTCCCTCTCTCCTTCCTCCTTCCTTCCTCCCCGCTCCGTTCCCCTCTCTCCTTCCCCCCTCCTTCTCGCCATCTCCTTCCTTAGCCCTTCCTTCCCCCTCTCCTTCTGTCCTCCTTCCTTCCCCCCTCTCCTTCCCCCATCTCCTGACTTCGCCCGCTCTCCTTCCCCCCATTTCCTTCCTTCCCCCCATCTCCTTCCTCCCCCTCCTTCACCCCATATCCTTCCTTTCCTCCCATCTCCTTCCTCCTCACCGATCTCCTTCCTTCCCCCTTCCTTCCCCCTTCCTTTCCCCCTTCCTTCCTTCCCCCTTCCTTCCCCTCTCCTTCTCCCCATCTCTTGCCTTCCCACCTCCTTCCCCATCTCCTTCCTTCCCCCATCTCCTTCCTTCCTCCTTCCTTCCCCCCTCCTTCCTTCCCCCTTCCTTCCCCCCTTCCTTCCCCCATCTCCTGCCTCCCCCCCTCTCCTTCCCCCTCATCTCCTGCCTTCCCACCCTCACTCTCCCCCCTCGTTCCTCCCCCTTCCTTCCTCCCCTTTCATTCCTTCCCCCTCTCCTTCCCCCTTCCTACCGCCCATCTCCTTTCTTCCCCTATCCTTTCCCCCTCTCTCCTTCCCCCTTCCTTCCCCCCTCCTTCCTTCTCCCCCTCTCTCCTTCCCCCTCCCCTTCTCCCCATCTCCTTCATTCCGCCCCATCTCCTTCCCCCCTCTCCTTCATCCCCATCTCCTTCCTTCCCCCCTCTCATTCCCCCCTCTCTCACCTTTCCCCCTCTCTTTCCTCCCTCTCTCCTTCCTCCTTCCTTCCTCCCCGCTCCTTCCCCCTCTCTCCTTCCTCCTTCCTTCCCGCTCCTTCCCCCTCTCTCCTTCCCCTCTCCTTCACCCCCATCTCCTTCCTTTCCCCCCTCCTTCCCCATCAACTTCCTTCCCCCAACTCCTTCCTTCGCCCTTCCTTCCCCCTCTCCTTCCTTTCCTCCCATCTCCTTCCTCCCCCCGATCTCATTCCTTCCACCTTCCTTCCCCCCTCTTTCCCCCATCTCCTTCCATCCCACTTCCTTCCCCCGCTCCTTCCTTCCCCCTTCCATCCCACTTCCTTGCCCTGCTCCTTCCTTCCCCCCTTCCTTCCTTCCCCCTTCCTTCCCCCCTTCCTTCCTTCCCCCTTCCTTCTCCTCTACTTCTCCCCATCTCTTGCCTTCACACCTCCTTCCCCCATCTCCTTCCTTCCCCATCTCCTTCCTTCCCCCATCTCCTTCCTTCCCCCTTCCTTCCCCCATCTGCTTCCTTCCCCCTTCCTTCCCCCCCCTCCTTCCCCCTTCCTTCCACCATGCTTCCCCCTCTCCTTCCCCCATCTCCTGCCTTCCCCCCTCTCCTTCCCCCCATCTCCTGCCTTCCCACCCTCACTCTCCCCCCTCGTTCCTCCCCCTTCCTTCCTCCCCCTTCATTCCTTCCCCCTTCCTACCGCCCATCTCCTTCCTTCCCCCATCCTTTTCCCCTCTCTACTTCCCCCTTCCTTCCCCCCTCTCCTTCCCCCATCCCCTTTGTTCCCCCTCTCCTTCCTTCCCCCTCCTTCCCCTCCTCTCCTTCCCCCATCTCCTGCCTTCCCCCTCTCCTTCCCCGCCATCTCCTTGCTCCTCCTCATCTCCTTCCACCCCTACTCCTACACTCCCCTCTCCTTCCTTCTCCCCATCTCCTTCCTTCCCCTTCCCTACCCTCTGCTTCCCCCCTCTCTCCTTCCCCCTTCCATCCCCCCTCTCCTTCCCCCCTCTCTCTTCCCCCTCTCCTTACCCCTTCCTTCCCCCCTCTCCTTCCCCCCCTCTCTCCTTCCCCCTTCCTTCCCCTCTCTCCTTCCCCCCTCTCTCCTTCCCCTCTCCTTCCCCCGTCTCCTTCCCCCTTCCTGTCCCCCTCTCCTTTCCCCCTCTCCTTTCCCCCACTCTCCTTCCACCTTCCATCCCCCAATCTCCTTCCCCTCTCTCTCTTTCCCCCTTCCTTCCCCCTTCCCCCTTCCTTCCCCCCTCCTTCCCTCTTCCTTCCCCCTTCCTTCCCCCCTCCTTCCCTCCCCATCTCCTTCCCCCTTCCTTCCCCCATCTCCTCCCCCACAATCTCCTTCCCCACATCTCCTTCCCCCCTCTCCTTCCCCCTATATCCTTCCAACCTCTCCTTTTCCCTTATTCCTGCCCCGCCTCTCCTTCCCCCTTATCTCCTTCCTCCCCTCTCCTTCTCCCATCTCCTTCATTTTCCTTCCCCCATCTCCTGATCCCACTCTCTCCTTACCCCCATCTCCTTCCCCCTTCCTTTCCCCTTCCCCTATCTCCTTCCCCCCCTCCTTCCCCCATCACCTTCCCCCTTCCTTTCCCCCCTCTCCCATCTCCTTCCCCCCACTCCTTCCCCCATCTCCTTTCCCCCCTCCTTCCCCCCTCCTACCCCCCATCTCCTTCCCACTATCTCCTTCCCCCCCATCTCCTTTCCCCTTCCTTCCCCCCTCTCCTTCCCCCTATCTCCTTCCAACTTCCTTCACCCATCTCCTTCCCCCTTCCTTCCCCCATCTCCTTCCCCCTTCCTTCCCCATCTCCTTCCCCCTTCCTTCCCCCTCCTTCCCCTTATCTCCTTCCCCCTTCCTTCCCCCCTCCTTCCCCCTTCCTTCCCCTATCTCCTTCCCCCTTCCTCCCCATCTCCTTCCCTCTTCCTGCCCCCATCTCCTTCCCCTTTCTTCACCCCCTCCTTCCCCCATCTCCTGCCCCCTTCCTTCCCCCTCTCTCCTTGCCTCATCTCCTTCCCCCTTCCTTCTCCCCTTCCTTCCCCCCTCTCCTTCCCCACCTCTCCTTATCCCGCTCTCCTTCTCCCCCTCTCCTTCTTCCCTCCTTCATTTTCCTTCCACCCATCCTTCTCCCCTCTCTCCTTCCCCCACTCCTCCCCCTCTCCTTCTCCCTTCTCTCCTTCTCCCTTCCTTACCCCCTCTCCCTCTCCCCTCTCTCCTTCCCCCACTCCTCCCGCTCTCCTTCTCCCTTCTTTACCCCCTCTCCTTCTCCCCTCTCTCCTCCCATTTCCTTCCCCACTCTCCTTCTGGCCTCTCTTCTGCCCCCTGCCTTCCGTCCCCTCTATCCTTCCCCGCTCTCTCCTCCCCCTTCCTTTCACCCTCTCCTTCTTCCCCCTCCTCCCCCTCTCCTTCTCCCACCTTTCCCCCTTTCTTTCTCCACTCTCCCATTCTCCCTTCCTTCCCCTCTCTCCTTCTCCCCTTTCTCCTTTCCCCTTCCTTTACCCCCCTCCTTCTCCCCTCTCGTTGCCCCTCTCCTTCCCCCGTCTCCTTCTCCCCTCTCTCCTTCTCACCTCTCTCCTTCCCCTTTTCTTCCCCTCTGTCCTTTCTCTCTCTCTCCTTCCCACCTCTCTCTTTCTCCACCTCTCCTTCCCCTCTCTCCTACCCCCCTTCCTTTACCCCCCTCCTTCTCCCCTCTCTCCTTCCCCTTCCTACCCCCTCTCCTTTTCCCCTCTCTCCTTTCCCCTTTCTTCCTCTCTCTCTTTCTCCCTCCTTCCTTTCCCTCCTCTTTCTCCCCTCTCCCATTGCCCCTCTCCTTCCCTCTCTTATTATCCCCTCTCTCCTTCCCCCCCTTTCTTTCTCCCATCTCTCCTTCTCCCCTCTCTCCTTCCGCCTCCCCTTCCCCTCCCTCCTCCCCCCTTCCTTGCTCCTTCTTCCCGCCTCTCTCCTTCCCCCTCTCGTTCTCCATTCTTACTTCTCCCCTCTCTCCTTCCCCCTTCCTTCCTCCCTCTCCTTCTCTCTTCTCTCCTTCCCCCTTCCTTCCCTTCTCTCCTTCTCCCCTGTCTCCTTCCCCCTTCCTTCCTCCCCCTCCTTCTCCCCTTCTCCTTCCCCCCTCCTTTTCCCCTCTCTCCTCCCCCTTCATTCCCCTCTTTCCTTCTCCCCTCTCTCCATCCCCCTTCTTTTCTCTCTCTGCTTCCCTCCTTTTTTCTCCCCCCCTCCTTCTTTCCTCTCTCCTTCCCCCTTCCTTCCTCTCTCTGCTTCCCTCCTCTTTCCTTCCCCCCTCTCTCCTTCTCCCCATCTCCATCCCCCTTCCTTCCCTCTCTCCTTCCCCTCTCCCCTTCCCCCTCCTCTCATTCGCCCCCAACTCCTTCCCCCCTTGCTCCTTCCACCCCTCTGTCCTTCCCCACTGTCTACTTGCCCCCTCTCTCCTTCCCCCTCTCCTTCCCTCTTCCTTCTCCCTCTGCCTTTCCCCATTCCTTCTCCTCTCTCCTTCCCCCTCTCCTTCCCCACGTCTCCTTCTCCCCTCTCTCCTTCCCCCTTCCTTCCCTCTCTCCTTCTCCCCTCTCTCCTTCCCCTCTCCCCTACCCCCTCTACTCATTCGCCCCTGTCTCCTTCCCCCCTTGCTCCTTCCACACCTCTGTCCTTCCCCACTCTCTCCTTTCCTCCTCTCTACTTCCCCCTTCATTCCGGTCTCTCCTTCTCCCCTCTCTCCTTCTCCCCTCTCTCCTTCCCCCTTCTCTCCTTCCCCCTTCTCTCCTTCCCCTCTCCCCTTCCCTCCCCTCTCTTTTGCCCCGGTCTCCTTCCCCCCTCGCTCCTTCCACACCTCTGTCCTTCCCCACTCTCTCCTTTCCTCCTCTCTACTTCCCCCTTCATTCCGGTCTCTCCTTCTCCCCTCTCTCCTTCTCCCCTCTCTCCTTCCCCACTCTCTCCTTCCCCCTTCTCTCCTTCCCCCTTCTCTCCTTCCCCTCTCCCCTTCCCTCCCCTCTCTTTCGCCCCCATCTCCTTCCCCACTCTCTATGTCCCCCCTCTCTCCTTCCGCCCTCTCCTTCCCCACATCTACGTTTCGCCTTCTCCTTCGCCCCCCTTCACTCTGTCTCCTTCTGACAACCCTCCTCCCCCTCTCTTTCACTCCCTGTCCATTCGCCCTTCCCCCTCTCCTTCCACCCTTCCCCTCTCTCCTTACCACACTCTTTCCCTCACTCTTTCCCCCTCTCTCCTTCCCCCCCAACATCCCCTCCCTCCCTCCCCGCTCCTTTCCCCTCTCTCCTTCCCCCAACTCCTTCTGACATCTCTCCTCTCCACTCTCTGCCTCCGTCTCCTTGCCCCTCTCCTTCCCCCTCCTTCTCCCTCTACTTCCCCCCTTTCCCCTACTCACTTTCACCCCATTCCCCCTCTCCTTCGCCCTCTCTCCTTCCCCCGACTCTCTTCCCCTCTCTCTCCTTCCCCCCTTCCCATATCTTCTTCCCCCTCTCCTTACCCCATCTCTACTTTCACCCTCTCTCTGTCCGCCCCCTTCCCCCACTCTCCTTCCCCCTCTCCTTCCCTCTCCTTCACCCCTCTGCTTCCCCCTCACTTTACTCCATCTCTACTTTCATCCCATCTCCTTCCCCCCCTTCCCCCCTCTCCTCACCCCCTCTCTCCTTCCCACCCTCCTTCACCACCTCTCCTTACCCCTCTCTCCTTCCTCACCTCGCATTACACCCCTTCCCCTCTCCTTTCCACCCTCCCTCCTTCCCCTCCTTCCCCCCTCCCTCCCCCCTCTCCTTCCCTGCTCCTTCCCCCCCTCCATCTTATCCCTCTATCCCTCCCTCCTTCCCACACTCTCTCTCTGTGCATCTTGTGTTCTTTTACCCCTTTGTCTCAAAAATATTCACCTTGTGCTACAAAATATTTCCATCTCCCCCACTTCAAATACCCACGAGTCACATTGCTGTGTGTGGGACGGTTTTATTTGTTTAAAATATCAACAAAAGAAGCTGGAGAGGGTGTGAGAGAGGGGACAGAGAGAGAGAGAGAGAGAGAGAGACATACGGACAGAGAGATCCCCTCCCAGATACTCAGGGAATTGAATTGAACCGGCCAACCTGGGTCTTATTTATGTGATTATCACATTTGATCACCCAGGCCTGGACACATCCCACATTACTCTGACATTAGAACAAGTCTTTGGGGAGAGTTTCTCATTTAAGGTTTTAATTCCCTTCTTGGGGAGTCTGGTCTGTCAGACACTTTCTGCGGATTCATATATTTGTATTAAATCGCAAGTCCCCAGTTACTTTAACCCCAGGCTTCAAATCTGTTTTAAAAATGACAGGGCCGCAATCCGACAGGAACCAGTTACCCAGAGGCCCCTAAAACCCAGGGTCCCCCAGAGGAGATTAAACCTCGGGGTAAATAAACACACAACCCACTGTGGGCCCCCACGGGGTGCAGCCTGTCAACCAGGCCTCAGGCCTCAGGCCCGTGCTCCCCCTCTGGAGGTTGTTCTTTCCTGGATCTTCACATTGCAGCTTTCCAAACAAAGATTTGTTGGGATAAAAGAGAGAAAAGATCATGTGAAAGGGGGAGCGAGAGCATTTTGAAGGCAAGCTTAAAATCCCAGGTTTAAAATCACCCCCGTCCATCCCCAATGTATCAAAATATCGAACACAGTCAACAGTGAAACGTGGTGTGGGAGCAGATCTTCCCAGGGATTGGAGGAGGATAGTGAGGGAATAGCATCAGATTCTTACACTTTGCAGTGACCTGGGATCAATTACCTTTTACTGAAAACAGTTCCCAACTTGTATGTGCCTGTCGCTCCCTCCAGTCTCAAACCCTCATTCCCCTCTATCCTGTCTCCTGTCTCTGAGCCAATGGTGAATTCATTCTGTGACTGACCCTTCAGTCCCACAGGCATCAATTTTTCTCACCTTCTCTCATCCACGTGAAGGAATTGTACCCTGACAATTCCATTTACACTGTCTCCCATCAATCTTCATAGGATCTATATCACAGTGGGGATTTGCACATAGGGGAACAGGTACTAAAAATTGAATTAGAACATAGAACATCGAACAGTACAGCACAGAACAGACCCTTCAGCCCACGATGTTGTGCTGACCATTGATCCTCATGTATGCGCCCTCAAATTTCTGTGACCATATGTATGTCCAGCAGTCTCTTAAATGTCCCCAGTGACCTCGCTTCCACAACTGCTGCTGGCAACGCATTCCATGCTCTCACAACTCTCTGTGTAAAGAACCCACCTCTGACATCCCCTCTATACTTTCCTCCAACCAGCTTAAAACTATAACCCCTCATGTTAGCCGTTTCTGCCCTGAGAAATAGTCTCTGGCTATCGACTCTATCTATGCCTCTCATTATCTTCTATACCTCAATTAGGTCCCCTCTCCTCCTCCTTTTCTCCAATGAAAAAAGTCCGAGCTCAGTCAAACTCTCTTCATAAGATAAGCCCTCCAGTCCAGGCAGCATCCTGGTAAACCTCCTCTGAACCCTCTCCAAAGCATCCACATCTTTCATATAATAAGGCTACCAGAACTGGACGCAGTATTCCAAGTGCGGTCTAAAGTTTTATGGAGCTGCAACAAGATCTCATGACTCTTAAACTCAATTCCCCTGTTAATGAAAGCCAAAACACCATATGCTTTCTTAACAACCCTGTCCACTTGGGTGACCATTCTAAGGGATCTATGTACCTGCACACCAAGATCCCTCTGTTCCTCCACATTGCCAATAATCCTATCCTTAATCCTGTATTCAGCTTTCAAATTCGACCTTCCAAAATGCATCACCTCACATTTATCCAGGTTGAACTCCATCTGCCACCTCTCAGCCCATCTCTGCATCCTGTCAATGTCCCACTGCAGCCTACAACAGCCCTCTTATATTGTCAATGACACCTCCAACCTTTGTGTCATCTGCAAACCTGATGACCCATCCTTCAATCCCCTCATCCAAGTCATTAATAAAAATTACAAACAGTAGAGGCCCAAGGACAGAGCCCTGTGGAATACCACTCACCACAGACTTCCAGGCAGAATATTTTCCTTCTACTACCACTCGCTGTCTTCTGTTGGCCAGCCAATTCTGTATCCAGACAGCTCAGTTCCCCTGTATCCCATTCCTCCTGACCTTCTGAAGGAGCCTACCATGGCGAACCTTATCAAATGCCTTGCTGAAGTCCAGATACACCACATGCACCACACGACCCTCATCAACGTTTCTAGTCACATCCTCAAAGAACTCGATAAGGTTTGTGAGGCATGACCTGCCCCACAAGAATCTAATTGAGGAGTTCAGGGCGAGTTACATATGGAATAACAAAGAACCAGAAGAGAGTTGCAGACTGGAATCTAATCATAGGGTTCATGGAGATTTAGGTATGGAATAACAGAGAGTCAGAAGAGAGTTTCACACAGGAATCTAATCAAGAACTTCAGGACATAGACTTTATGTCCAGAGTAACAGGTACCAGGGATTGATCTACAGGCAGGAATCCAATTGAAGAGTTTAGGGGGATTTATAATTAGAATAACGGAGTTCTGAAGAGAGTTACAGACAGGAATTTTATGGAGGGGTTCGGGGTGGAGACTTCGTATTCAGAGTAGCAGTTACCAGGGAATGAGTTACAGACTTGAATCTAATCGAGTGTATCCGGCTGGTTTATACACAGAGTGGCAGATCCCCAGGACTGTGTTACAGACTGGAATCGAATTGAAGGGGTCAAGGTGGTTTTTATACAGAGTAACAGTTATTCAGGAGTGAGTTATCGAGGTGATAGAAAGTATAGAGTCATACAGCACGGAAACAGGCCCTTCGGCCCAACTGGTCCATGCTTGTCCCATTTGTACCTTTCAGGGTGTTTCAGAAACAGAATCACAGGCACATGGGGAGTGAGTTACACATTGGAATCCAATCGATGGGGTTCAGGGTAGTTTTTATGCAGAATAACACTTACCCAGGAGTGAATTACAGATCGAAATCTGATTGAAGGTTTGAGGTGGTTTATGTACAGAGTCCTAGGTAAATGGAAGTCAGTTACAGATTGGAATTCTATCGAGGGGTGCGGGGTGTTTATATATAGAAGAACAGATACTCAGGAGTGAGTTATAGACTGGAATCAAATCGAAGGGTTTGAGGGGGTTTATATTTAGGATAACAGATAAACGTGAGTGAGTTTCACATTGGATTCTAATCAATGGGGATCAGGAGATTTATTGATGAAAAGAACAGATACCCAAGTTTGAGCGACAAAAAGGAGCTCTGTGGGATCAGACTGTGCAGCAAATCCCTCTCCATCTTTTTCATCCCTTTGTCTCCCCCAGCCCAGAACTTGCTCTCTGCAATAAAACTGTCAGAGACGGCCTGAACTCCACAATTGTTTTCCCCGTGTGTGAGTTTAAATGAGGAGACAGGACAGTTTCTGATTGTTCTCTCTCTCTGGGTCCAGCTCTTGTCTGACGATTCTTCACAGGAGATTGGATTTGATTCTCTGTCTCTGCACCGTCCCGAGTGTCAGCTCCTGGGTCTAATCTCCTCCTCGGGTGGGGAACAGCCTGAGAGAGAAATATAAAATAAAGCAGTGGCACCAAAAGCACAGCAAGATCCCACCACTCTCTGCCTTCCACAATCTCTCCCTTTACCCTGTGATGCTGGTTCAGATTAATAATTGCATCATTAAGGTATTGCATAACATCACAGCAACATCCAAACACAAAGAAATCACCATCGAACAGTTGACCAGAGGTTAGAAACATGAATAACCATGCACAGCAAGATCCCACAAGCAGCAGTGTGACTACAGACAGATCGTGTGTCACTGACACTGGTTAAGGGTTTGATTCTGTCTCCAGATGACAGAGAGGGCCCAATCCTACTGTTTGACAAATTCCAAATGTTTCCCCCTTTCTCACTCTGTTCGCCCTCACTCTCTCCATCTCTGATCTCTCTCTACCTCTTTCAGTTTTAATACTGTACATTGTAATCATTATATCCCCTCCACTTAAAATAACAACTGCTCACCTCGTTGTGTGTGTGGGATGGTTTTAGTTGTTTGAAAACTGGAGAGAAAGACAGAGAGACTCCCCTCCTCGAGACTCAGTGAATTGAATTGAAATGGCCAGCCTGTGTCTCATTTCTGTGATTCTCACATTTTATCCCCCTGTCCGATACAGGTTCCACATTACTCTGTCATTAGAACGGGCCTTTGGAGAGAGTTTCTCATTTAAGGTTTTAATTCACTCCTTGGGGAGTCCTGCCTCCCAGATCCTGGGGGTTACCTGTTTGTGTCACAATCCCAAGGCCCCGGTTACTTTAACCTCAGGCTTCAAACCTGTTTTAAAAATGACAAGGCCCCAATCCGACAGGACCCAATTAACCAGAGGCCCAAACAAACCAGGAGATTAAACCTCGGGATAATAAAGAGACCTGGGCCCCACGGGGTGCAGCCTGGTGAACAGGCCTCAGGCCTGTGCTCCTCCTCTGGAGGTTGTTCTTATCCAAGGCTTTCCCGACCCCAGTCATTTTGGATTTTCACTTTGCAGCTTTCCCAACAAAATTTCCTCGGGATAAAAGAGAGAAAAGATGAGTTGAAAGGGGAGAGCGAGAGCACTTTGGTGCCAGATTACACAGCAAGATTCCAGGTTAAAAAGCACCATCTGTCCCCATCCCCATCACACTGTATAACATCACAGTAACATCAAAATACAAACAAAGCAAGAGACAGCAATTACACAGAGGCTGGAAACATTAATAATTACTCACTCAATCCCCCAGACAGGACGAGCTACTCACTCTTAATAGAGAGAGAGAGAGAGAGAGAGAGAGAGAGAAAAAAGGGTATGAGAATGAATCTGACAATTTCTTATCCACATTTATTCTCGGTGAGGGGTTTGAGGCCTCCTCCCCTGTATCTCTGACACATTTCACCCTCTGTCAGTCTGCTCCCTGGGGAGGCCTCTGTGTGATTGAGATGTTCATCCCCAGGACAGGAGCCTTATTGGATCTTGCTGCCCACTGGGGTCTTAATTCGAGGGCAGCAAAGTCTTCCCATTCCTAGTTTGTTAAACTCTTCTTTAAGCCTTGTTAATGATGTCAGTGCAGTTTGAAAATATTAAACATTGGTCTCACACTAGAGTCTAAGAGCCTGATTGTAGACACCCTGACTCACCCAGGGCTGGGACAAGAGGGAGATATTTGCTGAGGATCTCTTGGGACCTTCCTGCTCTACATGCAGTTCCCAGACTCAAACTCTCTGTCTCTGTCCTTATCTGTATGTCTCTCCATCTCTCTCTCCCTCTCACTCTGTCCCTGTGTCTCTCTGTCTCTGTCTGTCTCGCCCTGCCCTGCTCTAATACAGCCATTTCGAACTTGACTTCCAATCTCTCATTTCCTTTCCCCTTCTCAAATATATCGGCAGAGTTTGGAAATGTAAAACCTTGATCACATGTCTTCCCCTCAACACCCACAATACCACCTCTCTGTCTCCTCACCCTCACCCCCAAACTCAACCCCAGTACAGGACTGGGAATTTCATAGGGACTGTACACAGGTTTTGTCAGGAGAGAGAGTCAGTGAGGGACTGAGCTCAAGTATAATCACAAAAGTGTCTCTGTGTGAGTGTGTGAGAGAGAGACAGGGAAGAGACCATGCCTCTGTGTGTGTGTGTGTGTGTGTGTGTGTGAGAGAGAGAGAGAGAGAGAGAGACAGGGAAGAGACCATGCCTCTGTGTGTGTGTGTGAGAGAGAGAGAGAGAGAGAGAGACAGGGAAGAGACCATGCCTCTGTGTGTGTGTGTGTGTGTGTGTGTGTGTGTGTGTGAGAGAGAGAGAGAGAGACAGAGAGAGAGAGAGACAGAGAGACCATACCTGTGTGTGAATGTGTGTGTGAGAGAGAGGGAAGAGACCATGCCTCTGTGTGTGTGTGTGTGTGTGAGAGAGAGAGAGAGACAGGGAAAGAGACCATGCCTCTGTGTGTGTGTGTGTGTGTGTGTGTGTGCGTTTGTCCATGTGAGTGTACAAGTTTCAGTGTCAATGCTGTCACTCCTCAATGTGACTGTGTGTAAACCATGTGTTTATGTACCTGTCCCAGGTATGATTCACACACCACACACCTTTCCTCACTCTCATTCACTCGCGCTCTCACACATGTACACACACACACACACGCACATGCCACATTCACAGACACTCACTCTCACACACGTGCATGCAAACATCCACATTGACGTGCACACATTTACACACTGACTCACAATCCAAGGCTCTCACTCTTACAAATGCCCACTCACTTTCACACACGACCACGATCACATGCATGCACACACCCTCTCACTCACTGTCTCTCTCACACACTTTCTTATATTCTCACACACACCTTCTCACACACTCACCCTCTCACTCACATACAAACACTCACTCTCTCACACACAAACTCTCCCAAACTTCCCTTTCACATACTCACACTCACGCACACATTTACACTCTTTCACACACTCTCCAAAACTCCTTCTTTTGCACACACTCACAAACACGCTCTCACACTCATGCATGCACACACAGTCTCTCTCAGGCATGTACACAGTCTCTCTCTTGCACACACGCTCTCACATGCACACTCTCTCTCGTGCACACACTCTGGCCTTGCATGCTCACACATTCTCTCTCTCTTGCACATGTGCACGTTCTCTCTTGCACCCACACAGCCTTGCATGCACTTCCTCTCTCTCGCATGCAATCTCTCTCTCTTACACCCACTCTCGCATGCACGTTCTATCTCTCCTGCCTGCACACACACTCACTCATGTATGCACTCTGTCTCTCTTTTGCACGGGGACAAGCTCTCTTTCAAGCACACACACTCTCTCTCATGCACATGCTGTCTCTTGTACACACTCTCTTTCTCATGCACTCTCTCTTTTTCTCACATGCACACTCTCCCTCTCGCATGCACTCTCTCTCTCGCTCACATTCTTTCTCACACACAGTCTCTCACAAGCATGCACTCTCTTTTCCTCGCATGCATTCTCTCGCTCACAAACACTCTCTCACTCTCACCTGCACACAGTCTCTCTCTCATGCAGGCACACACTCTCTGTGTAGTATGCTCTCTCTCTTGCGCGCACACTCTGTCTCAAAGGCACACTCCCTTGTGTGCACCCACACACACACTCTCTGATACACATGCACTCCCAATTTTGCTTGTGCACACTTTTACTTACATGCATACTCTCTCGCACATGCACATACTGTCTCACACATGCACGCACTCTAAGCCTCGCACACATACTCTCTCACACACACACACTTTCTCTCATGTTTGCACTTCCTCTCGCTTTCGCATAATCTCTCTCTTGTCTCTCGTGTTTGCATAAACTCTCTCTCGTGTTCATATAAACTCTCTCCAGCTGGTGTTCGCACAGACTCTCTCTCTTGCATTTGCCTATACGCTCTCTCTCGTGTTCACACACACTTTCTATCGCATTTGTGTAAACTTTGTCTCGCTTGTGTTTGCACACACTTTCTGTTTTGCATTCACACTCTCTTGCATTCGTGTACACACTCTCTCTCACATTCATGTATTGTATAAACCAGTATACTTGTTTGAGATGGGGATTTCTACAGGAGGGCCCTGTATGACCTGCCTCCCTCTCTCCTACCTTTCCTGGAGGTCTCCCATCTCACTGACTGCATCTTTGGTTTATCTCCCTTCCTGCAACTGCCATCCATCACACCCCGTAGTTCCTGTAAATTCCTCATTGCCTCTAACGGTCACTCCAACCTACAAAAGCAATCTGATAGGACTTGAAACTAAACATACTTTCCTAGATTTGGAGATGCCGGTGTTGGACTGGGGTGTACAAAGTTAAAAATCACACCACACCATGTTATAGTCCAACAGGTTTAACTGGAAGCACACTAGCTTTCGGAGCGTCACTCCTTCATCAGGTGATAGTGGAGGGCTCAATCGTAACACAGAATTTATAGCAAAAATTTACAGTGTGAGGTAACTGAAAGTATACATTGAAAAATTGAAAATTTGTATGTTAGGATTGAGCCCTCTACTATCACCTGATGAAGGAGCAACGCTCCAAAAGCTAGTGTGCTTCCAATCAAACCTGTTGGACGATAACCTGGTGTTGTGTGATTTTTAACATTGTACTTTCCTAGAAACATCATTCCCAGTACCATGGAAACGATCCTTAATCTCCCACGTCCGACAGGAAGAGGACATCTCTTCCCAAAGGCCATCACTGCAGTCTAACACTGAGAAAAGAGCACAGTCTAACTGCTCGAAAAACACTGTCCTTGGATCACTTAGTACCTGTGTTTTACATTATTTTAAAAATTAATCGAGAAATCTCAATAAGACATATAAACAAAAGCCCAATTCTATTCATGTTGTACGTTTGCAAAGAAGTTTAAAGTTAGACTTTTTCAAGAAATCATAACAGTTCACCTGCTGAGAGATTTCCCCACAGTCAGTTGTGAATTTCACCGTTGGTCTATTTTTGGAGATTGAATACCGTGTCCAGAGATCCTTGAAACTAAACATAATGCAGAAAAATGTCTTATGTTATTTTACACACAAACATACACACACTTATAGAGCATTACAAGCTCCCTATTTTTTTTATTTCAAAATATACTTTATTCATGTAAATAAATCTCTGGTACTTGTACAATTTTTCCATGTCGTTCACAGTTATATAAATTGCATGTCTTAACATTACAAAGAACAAATTGAATTAATCGAATTCACAGTTATCCTATTAACAGTTCCCTTTATTAACTATCCAGTCTCTTGGTATTTGGCTGTGGCTTCAGTGGAACCCACCTACTGAGTGGGTGCCCTGCAAATGAACCTTCTTTAACCCCCAGTTTATGGGATTACCATTGTCCATTTGACTGTCCTGTCTCTGGGGTAGCTTGTCTACATCCCCATGGTAAGCACGAACTGCTGGACCTTCACTGGGCTGAGGTAGCTATCCAGCTCCTCACTGGGGTCATTTACCCGCTCTGGTGTCATTGAGCCAAGGCAAGGGTCCTCACTGTCCAGTTCTGTGTCTGACAAAGGGACTGTCAGAGGATCACAGCTCTCGTTTGCCTGTAGTTGTGGGGCAGTGGGTACCCCCTGGTTCTCACTGGGTGGAGGGTGGACTTCGGGGGGGTCCGTTGTTTCCTGGTTGGGAGGAAATGCCCTCCTCTTTACCGACGGCGCTCTGTCTCTTCTTCTGGTGGTGATGACCTTCTGTGCGTCCATCTTCCCCCTCCGAAGAGCTGGCCGTCCCTCCCTCGTGCAGCTGTCTTTTCCCCTTTTGCTGGGGGGCTTTGGGAGCCTGGCAAGATTTCATCTTCCTGTTTTTAACAGGTATCCACTCCTCTGCCTGCTTGATTACCTCCTCCTCCTCCATTTCTTCCATCTGCCCGGCTAGAGCTAGGATCAGCTGCTGTGTCTCTCCGCTGGCTGCCGCCTCGTCCACTCCAGCCTGTTCTTCTTTCTGGGTGCCACCAGACTCCGTTTCCCTGCTGTCCGGGTGGACCTTACTGGTCTTTGCGGTTCCATGGCTCACATTGCCACCTCTAGCCATCTGTGCGTAAGTGGGGCCCCCCCGTCTTGGGCAGGCCTTGTACATGTGGCCCGCTTCTCCACACAGGTTGCAGCTCTTTTCTTCCGGACAGTCCTTAGTCAAGTGACCCTCCTGTTTGCAGTTCCTGCAGATGGTCACTTTGCAATCCGCCACCACGTGTCCCGACTTCCCGCAGGTTCGGCACACTTTCAGCTGCCCTGCATATGTCAGGTAGCCTCTGCTCCCTCCAATTGCGAAGCTCGAGGGTGGGTGGAGGATGTTCCTATTGTCATCGACCCTCAGAGTTACCCTGACCTGCCGCTTCCTGGTCCAGATCCCAAAGGGGTCGATCACATCAGTGGCTTCTCCCTCAACTTGGACGTACCTTCCCAGGAAGGTCAGGACATCAGCTGCTGGAACATAGGGGTTGTACATATGGATTGGAACAACCCGATTCCTCTGTGCAGGAAGCACACACAATGGGGTCGCTGACAAGATGGAAAACAGGGGCTCCCCTTCCTTCTCCTTGAAGACCTTCAGGAGCTGTTCACACTGCTTCACACTTCTGAAGGTCACTTTTTTTTTTATTTCAAAAATATACTTTATTCATAAAAGATTTGATGGTCTGTACATTTGATCACGCCATACATATGTCCACGTTTACAAACACAGATTCGACTTTATCCTTGTCATTTACAATCCTGTGCATTTTTCAATCTTGTACATATACATATATTTGACTGAGGCATCAGCAGAGCCCAAAAAACGTCCGCATGGGCCCCCTGTTCTTCTTTAGGCAGGCCGATCTTACACGGTGGTCTTTCCCCACCGCGCCTTGGCGGCAGCTGCCCCAAGCTTCAGCGCGTCCCTCAACACGTAGTCTTGGACCTTGGAATGTGCCAGTCTGCAACACTCGGTCGGGGTCAACTCCTTCAGCTGGGAGATCAACAGGTTTCAGACCACCCAGAGAGCGTCCTTCACCGAGTTGATGATCCTCCAGGCGCAGTTAATGTTCGTCTCGGTGTGAGTCCCGGGGAACAGACCGTAGAGCACGGAGTCCCGCGTCACGGCGCTGCTCGGGACGAACCTCGACAAGCACCACTGCATTCCTCTCCAGACTTCCTCTGCGTAGGCACATTCCAGAAGGAGGTGTGTGAGAGTCTCGTCCCCACTGCAGCCACTTCGAGGGCAGCGTGCGGTGCGGCAGAGAGTCCGGGCGTGCATAAAGGATCTCACAGACAGAGCCCTTCTCACCACCAGCCAAGCCATGTCTTGGTGCTTGTTGGAAAGTTCTGGCGATGAGGCATTCTGCCAAATGGCTTTGACAGTCTGCTCAGGGAACCGCTCGACAGGATCCGCCCTCTCCTTTTCCCGAAGGGTCTCAAGGACGCTACGTGCTGACCACTTCCTGATGGACTTGTGGTCAAAGGTGTTTTTTCTCATAAATTTCTCCACGAAGGACAGGTGATACGGAACGGTCCAACTACTCGGAGCATTCCGCGGCAGCGAGGCCAGGCCCATCCTTCGCAACACCGGGGACAGGTAGAACCTCAGTACGTAGTGATACTTGGTGTTTGCGTACCGGGGATCCACGCACAGCTTGATGCAGCCACACACAAAGGTGGCCATCAGGGTGAGGGTGGCATTGGGCGTGTTTTTTCCCCATTGCACCGGTCTTTGTACATAGAGTCTCTTCGGACCCGGTCCATCTTTGATCTCCAAATGAATTGGAAGATGGCCCGGGTGACTGCAGTGGCACAGGTCCTGGGGATAGGCCAGACCTGTGCCACATATAGCAATACTGAGAGGACCTCACACCTGATGACCAGGTTTTTTCCCGCGATGGAGAGCGACCGTTGCCCCCATCTGCCTAGTTTCTGTCTCATCTTCCTGATCCGCTCCTCCCAGGTCTTGGCGCACGCCCCAGCCCCCCCCCCGAACCAAATACCCAGCACCTTCAGGTGGTCAGTCCTGACGGTGAAGGGGATAGAGGATTGGTCAGCCCAGTTCCCGAAGAGCATGGCCTCGCTCTTGCCTTGAGCGGATAGACCCGTCTGCCCGTGACAAGGTGTATCTACGCTGCGCTCCATCTGCAGGGGTGCTGAAGACGTCGTGCAGCTTGGCGTCTTTGACCGTTTCCATCAGGGCCCTGGACGTAGCGTCCGGTTTACTGTCCCCCCCGCCGGATCGTCCATCTGCATCAATGATGCAGTTGAAGTCTCCGGCCAGAATGACCGGCCTGGACGTAGCCAGCAGCAGTGGAAGCTGTTGCAGGACGGCCAACCATTCACTCTTACCCACTGGGGCGTACACGTTGATTAGTCTCACGGGAGCGTTTCTGTATTTAACGTCCGCGACGAGGAGGCGCCCGCCCACCACCTCCTTAACCTCGGAGATGGTGAAGTTGCCTCCCCGCAACAGGATACCCAGGCCGGAGGCGCAGCTATCGTTGCCCCCCGACCACACTGACGGCCCGTTGGCCCACAAGCTCGACCATCTCCTGTAGCTGCTGAGGTGCGGTATCCCACACTCCTGCAGAAACAGGATATCGGCTTTGACGTTGGCCAGGAAGGCCAGCGTTGAAACACATCGCGTAGCCGCTTTAATGCTACACACATTTATGCTGGCAATTTTAAACCCCATTTTAACAGTTTACGGGGTTCCCAGTGTCCATTTTCTTCTGGTCTTGCTCCAGTGGGGTAGCTGCGTGCATCCCCGTGGTGACAGCAAACTGCTGGACCTTCCCAGGGCTGAGGTAGTTGTCCGGCTCCACGCTGGAGTCATTTCCCCGCTCTGGTGTCATCGTGTCAGACCCAGGGTCCGCATCGCCCCGTTCTCCATCTGACAGCAGGGCTGTCACTGGGACGCTGCTCCCAGTTCCCTGGAGCTGTGGGCCGGTGAGTACCCCTTGGTTCTCACCGGGTAGGGGGAGGCCTTCACCCACCCCCTCAGAGGGATCGTCTTTTCCTTCTTGGGCGGTGTTGCCCTCCTTTCTCCCCACGGCGCTCTGCCTCTTCCTCCGGAGGCGACCCTTCTTGCGCCCGTCCTCACCCTCGGAGGACCTGCCAGTATCCTCCTCTTGGAGGTGTCTCTTCCCCCTTCGCTTGGTGGCTTTGGGGCCCTCGAGAGGTTTCCTCTTCCTGTTTTTGACGATAATCCACTGCTCTGCCTCCTTTGATCCCTCCTCTTCCATTTCCTCCGTCTGTCTTGCAGGAGCTTGGGTCGGCTGCTGCATCTCCCCGCTGTCTGCCGCCTGCTCCTCTACACCTTTCCCTTCCTTCTGGGTGACTCCAGACACCGTTCCTTTGCTGATTCGCGGTCCCTCGTTAGACTTTGTCGGTCCGCGGCTCGTGTTGCCACCTCCGGCCATCTGTGCGTAGGTGGTGGCTCCTCGTCTTGGGCAGGCCTTGTACATGTGGCCCGCCTCCCCACACAGGTTGCAGCTCTTTTCCTCCCGACAGTCCTTAGTCAAATGACCCTCCTGTTTGCAGTTCCTGTGAATTCGATTAATTCAATTTGTCCTTTGTAATGTTAAGACATGCAATGTATATAACTATGAACGACATGGAAAAATTGTACAAGTACCAGAGATTTATTTATATGAATAAAGTATATTTTGAAATTAAAAAAAATGTGTACTGCCACCTGGTCACGGGCAGACGGGTCTATCCGCTCAAGGATAGATTACCTGTTTGTGTCCCGAACGCTCTCGGTCAGATCCACCGACGTCAAGCCGGTGTTCTTCTCTGATCACTGCCTCCTGCTGGCTGACTGTTACCTACAGGACGAACAGCGGGCGGGCAAGGGAACATGGAAACTGAACACTAAGCTGTTGACCCCGGGAAACATCGAAGAGCTCAAGAGGGATTACGCAGGTTGGAGAACCGTGAAGCCCCTCTTTTAGTCTCCAGCGGACTGGTGGGAAACGGTAAAAGGGAACATCAAGAGGTTCTTTATCCTCAAAGGTGTCCAGGAGGCGAGAGAGAGGCGGGGCAAACTGTCCCAGCTCCAGGAAAGTATGCAGAACCTGCTCCTGCTGCAGACGATGGGGGTCGATGTCACGGAGGACCTCAAGGAGGTGAAGGGCCAGCAAACCTCGCTCTTTGCCTCGGAGGCCTCCAGGATAATCTTCCGGTCCAGGGTCCGCTCGGTGGAGCAGGACGAGACGTGCTCACGTTTCTTCTTCCAGAAGGTGCACAAAGAGAGCTCCGTGCTCAGCAGCCTGAAGAAAGAAGATGGCTCGGTAACGTCATCTCAGGCTGACGTCATGAGGATCAGCAAATCCTTCTACGCCAGCCTGTATGACTCGAAGCCAACCGACATCGCGGCCTCCCAGTCGTTCCTGTCCTCTAACACGGAGGTCCTAGATGACGGAACACGAGAGAGGCTGGACCAGCCGCTATCTCTGGATGAACTGACCAAGGCCCTCGAGTCCTTCGAAAAGAATAAAACTCCCGGAAGCGACGGCTTACCGGTCGAGGTTTATTCCGCTCTTTGGGACTTGATCGGCCAGGACCTGCTGGAGGTGTATGTCAGTATGCTTCGGGCAGGTACCATGAGTGAATCCATGAGGAAAGGCATCATCACCCTCGTCTACAAGCGGAAGGGGGAGAGGGAGGAAATTAGAAATTGGAGACCGATCTCACTGTTAAATGCAGACTACAAAATCTTGTCAAAGGTCATCGCCAACCGGGTCAGGTCTGCTCTGGGATCGGTGATCCACCCGGACCAAACCTGTGCTGTACCGGGCAGGAAGATCTCTGAGAGTCTGGCACTCCTCAGGGATACGATCGCCTACGTGCAGGACAGGGGGGTGGACACCTGCCTCATCAGCCTGGATCAGGAGAAAGCCTTTGACAGGATATCGCATACATATATGAGGGATGTCCTCTCCAAAATGGGCTAAGGGGAGGGAATCGGAAATTGGATCGGACTGCTCTACACCAACATTGTCAGTGCAGTCTCAATCAATGGGTGGGAATCAGATAGATTCCCTGTAAGATCTGGAGTCAGGCAGGGATGCCCCCTCTCACCCGCCTTGTTTGTGTGTTGCATAGAGCCATTTGCCGAATCCATCAGGAAGGATGCGAGCCTGAGAGGGGTGACTATTTCTGGCAGCGGGGGCCTGCAGGTTAAGGCCTCCCTGTACATGGATGACGTCGCTGTTTTCTGCTCGGATCCGCTGTCCGTGCACAGACTCGTGTGCATCTGCGACCAGTTCGAACGGGCCTCGGGGGCCAAGGTAAACCGAGGCAAGAGCGAGGCCATGCTCTTCAGGAACTGGGCCGACCAATCCTCTATCCCCTTCACCGTCAGGACTGACCACCTGAAGGTGCTGGGTATTTGTTTCGGGGGGGCTGGGGCGTGCGCCAAGACCTGGGAGGAGCGGATCAGGAAGATGAGACAGAAACTAGGCAGATGGGGGCAACGGTCGCTCTCCATCGCGGGAAAAAACCTGGTCATCAGGTGTGAGGTACTCTCAGTATTGCTATATGTGGCACAGGTCTGGCCTATCCTCAGGACCTGTGCCGCCGCAGTCACCCAATTCATCTTCCAATTCATTTGGAGATCAAAGATGGACCGGGTCCGAAGAGACTCTATGTACAAAGACCGGTGCAATGGGGGAAAAAACACGCCCAATGCCACCCTCACCCTGATGGCCACCTTTGTGTGTGGCTGCATCAAGCTGTGCGTGGATCCCCGGTACGCAAACACCAAGTGTCACTACGTACTGAGGTTCTACCTGTCCCCGGTGTTGCGAAGGATGGGCCTGGCCTCGCTGCCGCGGAATGCTCCGAGTAGTTGGACCGTCCCGTATCACCTGTCCTTCGTGGAGAAATTTATAAGGAAAAACACCTTTGACCACAAGTCCATCAGGAAGTGGTCAGCACGTAGCGTCCTTGAGACCCTTCGGGAAAAGGAGAGGGCGGATCCTGTCGAGCGGTTCCCTGAGCAGACTGTCAAAGCCATTTGGCAGAATGCCTCATCGCCAGAACTTTCCAACAAGCACCAAGACGTGGCTTGGCTGGTGGTGAGAAGGGCTCTGCCTGTGAGATCCTTTATGCACGCCCGGACTCTCTGCCGCACCGCACGCTGCCCTCGAAGTGGCTGCAGTGGGGAAGAGACTGTCACACACCTCCTTCTGGAATGTGCCTACGCAGAGGAAGTCTGGAGAGGAATGCAGTGGTGCTTGTCGAGGTTCGTCCCGAGCAGCGCCGTGACGCGGGACTCCGTGCTCTACGGCCTGTTCCCCGGGACTCACACCGAGACGAACATTAACTGCGCCTGGAGGATCATCAACTCGGTGAAGGACGCTCTCTGGGCGGTCCGAAACCTGTTGATCTTCCAGCTGAAGGAGTTGACCCCGACCGAGTGTTGCAGACTGGCACATTCCAAGGTCCAAGACTACGTGTTGAGGGACGCGCTGAAGCTTGGGGCAGCTGCCGCCAAGGCGCGGTGGGGAAAGACCACCGTATAAGATCGGCCTGCCGAAAGAAGAACAGGGGGCCCATACAGACGTTTTTTTGGGCTCTGCTGATGCCTCAGCCAAATATATGTATATATACAAGATTGAAAAAATGCACAGGATTGTAAAGGACAAGAATAAAGTCGAATCTGTGTTTGTAAATGTGGACATATGTATGGCATGATCCAATGTACAGACCATCAAATCATTTATGAATAAAGTATATTTTTGAAATTAAAAAAAAAGTTCTGTTCTTGTCAGTTTTAATATCTGATAAGTCCCTGATTTAGGGACTGAATATTAATCTGATTTTTGCAGGACAAAGTTGTGTCAGGAGCTTGCTCCGATAACTTCACGCATCATCCCAGTATTGCAGTGTTTCGGGGAATGGTGCACGTCCCCACTAAAAAAGGCGAACAGTAGATTTATTTTTTATATGTTGTATTCTTTATGATCCGAATACGGAAAGCTTTCGGTTAGTCAAGTCAGACTTGCCTTCGTGCTAATCAGCTTGTTCTACCATCCGATTCGTTTGAGTCTTTCTGCGTGTTATGTTCAGCACTCACTCTTAATGTTGTCACTTCATCCCTGGTACATGCTGCCCCTTCCCACCAACTCCAATTCCCAACAACAGAAGTTTTACAAAGTTGCCCACCAGCTCTACCTAATGGCAAACGGCATTTCAGAAAACAAAAGGGAGAACATGAAGCTATTGAAGTAATCAACAGTTCGGATTTTGATGATGATGAGAGTCACTTTGATGTATTAACTGAGAGATTTTAAGAACAATGTGAAGCAAAGATCTGATGTATTTAAGGCACAGAGTCAGAGAGATGTGCAGCACAGAAAAAGATCCTTCAGCCCAACTCGTCCATGGCAAACAGATATCCTAACCTAATTTCGTCCCATTTGCCAGCATTGGTCCATATCCTTCTAAATCCTTCTTGTTCATATATCCAACCAGATGCCCTTTAAATGCTGTAATTTAGTTTAATTTAATTTAAATGCCTCCACCACTTCCTCTGGCATCTCATTCTATACATGCACCACCTTCTGCATGAAAAAGTTGCCCCTTACATCCTGTTGATTTTTTTCTGCCCTCTCATGCTGAACCTATGCCCTCTAGTTCTGGACCCCCCACCGCAGGGAAAAGAACTGCTGACCTCTACATTGGACAGAGCGACTGCTGCTCTCTATATGATACACAGGGACAGCTGTTGTCCATATTATACACAGGTACTGCTGTTCTCCAGATAAGACACAGGAACTGCTGTTCTCTTTCTTATACACAGGTACTGCTGTTCTCTATATTCTACACATGCACTGGTAATAGACAGAGGGATTGCTATTCTCTGTATTATACATAGGGACTCATGTTCTCTATATTAGACACAGGGATTCATGCTCTCTGCATTATACAATGTGACTGCTGTTCTCTGTTTTCACAGGGACTGTTGTTCTCTATGCTATACCCTGCTATTCTCAGGAACTATAGACCGGTGAGCCTGACATCAGTTGTGGGCAAGTTATTGGAGGGATCCTGAGGGATAGGATTTACACACATCCGGTTAAGCAAGGGCTGGTTAGGGATAGTCAATGTGGCTTTGTGCATGGGAAATCATGTCTCACAAGCTGGATTGAGTATTTTGAAGAATCACCAAAGAGGATTGATGAAGGCTTTGACAAGCTCCCTCATGGTGGCCTGGTTAGCAAAATTAGGTCACATGGAATACAGGGAAATCTAGCCATTTTGATACACAACTGGCTTGAAATTAGAAGACAGATGGTGGTGGTGGTGGAGGTTTGTTTTACAGACTGAAGCCCTGTGACCATTGGGGTGCCACAGGGATTGGTGCTGGGTTCACTGCTTTTTGTCATTTATATAAATTATATGAATGTGAGCATAAGAGGTATATTTATTAATTTGCAGATGACACCAAGATTGGAGGTGGAGTGGACAGCGATGAAGGTTACCTCAGAGTATAACAGTATCTTGATCAGATGGGCTGCTGAGCTGAGGAGTGGCAGATGAAGTTTAATTTAGGTAAATGAGAGGTACTGCACTTTAGAAAGGAAAATCAGGACTGGGTTTATACACTTAATGGTAAGGTCCTGGGGAGTGTCCAATGAGACCTTGGAACACGGTTCATAGTTCCTTGAAAGGGGAGTCACAGATGGATATGTTAGTGAAGAAGGTGTTTAGTATGTTTTCCTTTATGGGACAGAGCATTGAATATGGGAGTTGAGAGGTCATATTGCAGCTGTGCAGCACATTGGTTGGGCTACTTTTGGATTATTGTGTTGCATATCAGGCTTTCTTTCTCTTCAAAGCATGTTATGAAACTTGAAAGGGTTAGAAAATACATGGGAACAAATGTTCTCGGCAATATGCACATGATCTGCTCTTCTCTATAATACAGACAGGGACAGCTACTCTCTGTAATACACACGGGGACTTCTGTTTCATATACTCAGAAATTGCTGTTTAGTATAGCATACACAGGGACTGCTGTTCACTGCAGTTTAGAGAATAAGTGCTATTCTGTATAATCTAATATTGCAGGTCAAGCGATGACCCAGTGATGTTATCGTTGGACTGCTAATCCAGAGACCCAGGTAATGTGCTGGGGACCCAGATTCAAATCTTGCCATGGCAGATGATAGAATTTGAATTTCAGAAAATTCTGCAAGTATGAGAGTAATCATGATCATGAATCCATCGCTGATTGTTTGAAGAACCCAACTTATTCTGGAATGGCTTTTAGGGAAGGAAATTGCCATCCTTACCTAGTCTGGTCTCCATGTTTTTCCAGACCCACAGCAATTTGGTGGAATCTGAACTGCTCTTTGCACCATTAGGGATGGCCAATAAATGCTGGCTGAGACAACAACACCCTCATCCCACAAATTAATAAAAAAGATAACATTTAACAAACTGGAACAGAAACGATGTGCCAAACCGCCACCTTCTGCACTGTAACATGACATTGATTACTACTTGAGGTCCTGTGGGATGTAAATTGTGGAATTTATAATTGATAATTTTGTTCAAAAAGTGTGGAGCTAAATAAACATAGCCAGTCAGGCAGCATCTGATGAGAAGAGTCGATGTCTCCAACATAAGCTCTTCCTCAAGACCATCTGTTCCTTTTCCAGCACCACACTTTTTGACACTGATCTCCAGCCTCTGCAGTCCTCACTTTCTCCCAGCATAAATTTTGTTGGTGTAGTTTTTTTTCTGTGTCTCTGAACTTCACAGTATTCCTGTAATTGTGGTGATTTCTTAAAAGAACAGTTTCAAAGCTCGGCTGCAGAATGGATGGGTTTTGTGCACTAATGAATGTTTATTAAAGCTAAGCTGTTATGTCTCAAAGTCAAACAAATTTGAACTTTTAGAAAGAGATTCACTGAACTCACCAAATTTCTAGCCACTCTGTTTACGGTGAATTTCTAAGGCAACAAAAAGTGATCAACCTTATCCCAAACTGTAATCCCAATCTTTCAAGCAAACTATATCAGTAATATTGCTCACGTACAGATGGCAACCAGTTCTATTGTTTCGAAAACATTGCAAAAGGAGTTGAAATGTGAAAGGTGATGCTGATTGGCTAGCTCATCATTAAAATGGCATTGCAGCAAAAACAGTTAGCCGTCAATCTTAATTCTCAGACCCGATAGGTGGACTCTGATTGGTCGGGGTGTCAGCATGGGGATACAGCAGTGGTTGGTTGTCTCCATGATGCATTTCTTATCGAATAAGTGCAATGTCTGTAAAAATTCTGTTTGCCTACATGAACCAGGGTCCTGCGGAATTATATTTGTTGCTTCTAACGCATGCGCAGATGCACCCAGCTGTTGATCTTGCGTGTTTGAAGGTGGTAACCTGCCGAATGATGCCAATGATAGAAATTGTTCTCACGGTTCACTGCACCCACCAAGTCTGGGTTCCCCATGACATGTAAAATCGATGTCCCTTTTCTGTCCTATCATATCTGTTACTGAATCTGCACAGCCTGAATTGGCTGAATACTTTGTGAAACTATTATAATCATATCTAAATGAGTTTTCCACATGCACAGTGAAGGAGTCCCTCATGATTACGAAGACCACATGAGAGCTACGTTCTGAGAGTGACAACATGCCCACGTGCTCTTTCAACATTGCCAGCTTATTATTATTACAGTTCAAATAAGCCATTGAAATTCAGACATACCACTTGTGTCTGATTCAGTGTTCACCAAACATCATCTCTTTTTTCCTTTCTGGTGGCATCATGGCTTCCTGGTTAACACAGCACCAGGGTTCTGGGTTCAATTCCAGCCTTGGGTAAATGTCTGTGTGAATATTGTCCCCCGTGTCTCTTTGGATACTCTCCCCAGGTCTGCATGGGTTTCCTCCTACAATCCAAAGATGTGCTGGTTAGGTGAATTGGCTGTGCTAAATTGCCCATAGTGTTCCAGGTTAGGTGCATTAGTCTGGGATAAATGTAGAGTAATAGGAGAATGGGTCTGGGTGGCTTACTGTCTGGAGGATCGGTGTGGACTTCTTAAGCCTATGGGCCTGTTTCCACGTTGTTGGGAGTCTATGATACACATGAACTGAGCACCTTGTGCAGTTGACTTCAGTTCCAATAACAACGTGTCTGACCAAATAGATAGTGTTGCCATGGGATATTCTCGAGGGAAAACTCTTCCTAACATCTTTATTGGTAACCATGCAAAACACATCTCTGATGGCATGATACCTAGCCTCTATCAATTTGCATATCTTCAACATGTAGATGACATGTTTGCGACATTTGAATCTGCATTAAAGAGTTTCTTTATAAAGCTCGATGATCGCCACCTGATGCTAAAATTCACCACTGAAATGGAGTACCCTTTCCTTGATACATTCATTGCGAAATCAGCCAAATTGTTTTTAAACTCCAATAACTGAAAGCCAACATTCACTGGTCAGCATACTTGTTAGGATTCCTACAGGCCCCAAGATCAACTTATGGGGACCGTCATGAATATAGTCCTCACCATCCTCTCACTGTGTGGACTTGATACTGAGATAGAGCCGATCAAAACTGGTTCTTGTAATAACAGATTCCCAGATGAAACCATCACTCGTTGTACATCATAAAATCTCATGAAAAGGCCTGTCTCCACCACTTTGACACTTTGCAGTGCCTTATCAGGTCATTATCTGGGAAAGGAAATGTCATAGAATCATAGAGTCATCGAGTCTGACAGCATCAAGACAGCACCTTCGGCCCATACTGGTCTAGGATAACCAGAAGATAGAACATGGAGCATTACAGCACATGCCCTTTATGGAACTGCTCGGCTAATACAGGAAGTTACACTCACAGAATATGGAGCATTGCAGTGCAGTACAGGCCTTTATGCTACCCCTTGTCTAACACCAGACATTAGACGAATACAACATAGAACATTACAGCGCAGTACATGCCCTATATGGAACCGCTCAGCTAATACAGGAAGTTAGATTTAAAGAACATGGAGCATTATCACGAAGTACAGGCCCTTTGTGGAACCGCTCAACGAATAAAGGATGTTTGACTAATATAACACAGAACATTACTGCGCAGTACAGGCCCTATATGGAACCGCTCGGCTAATACAGAAAGTTTGTCTCATAGAACATAGAACATTACAGCACTGTACAGGCCCTTTGTGCAACCACTTGGATTATAAAGGAAGTTAGAGTCATAGAACATGGAGCATTAAAGTGCAGTACTGGCCGTATATGGAACCGCTCGGCTAATACAGAAAGTTAAACTCATAGAACATAGACTCAGAGTCTCAGAAATATACAGCATGGAAACAGACCCTTCAGTCCAACCCGTCCATGCCGACCAGGTATCCAAACCCAATCTAGTCCCACCTGCCAGCACCCAGCCCATATCCCTCCAAACCCTTCCTATTCATATACACAGTTCTCCAGTTTCATCATTTCCCCGACCCCCCACCTTGTCTCAGTCCCAACCCTCGAACCTTGCTAACCTGCAAACTTCTTCCTGACCTCTCCGCCCCCATCACCACTCCGGCCTATCACCCTTACCTTATCACCCTCACCTTAACCTCCTTCCACCTATCGCATTTCCAACGCCCCTCCCCCAAGTCCCTCCTGCCTACCTTTTATCTTAGCCTGTTTGGCACACTCTCCTCATTCCTGAAGAAGGGCTCATGCCCGAAACGTCGATTCTCCTGCTCCTTGGATGCTGCTTGACCTGCTGCGCTTTACCAGCAACACATTTTCAGCTCTGATCTCCAGCATCTGCAGTCCTCACTTTCCCCTATTCATATACCCATCCAAATTCCTTTTAAATGTTGCAATTGTACCAGACTCCTCTGGCAGCTCATTCCACAGACTACCACACTCTGCATGAAAAAGTTGCCCCTTATGTCTCCTTCATATCTTTCCCCGCTCACCCTAAACCTATGCCGTCTAGTTCTGGACTCCCCGACTCCAGGGAAAAGACTTTGCGTATTTATCCTACCCATGCCCCTCATAATTTTGTAAACCTCTATAAGGTTCACCGCTCAGCCTCCGACGCTTCAGGGAAAACAGCCCCAACCTGTTCAGCCTCTCCCTATAGCTCAGATCCTCCAACCCTGGTAACAGCATTGTCAATCTTTTCTGAACCTTTTCAAGTTTCACAACATCTTTCTGATAGGAAGGAGACCAGAATTGCATGCAATATTCCAACAGTGGCCGAAACAATGTCCTAACCAATGTCCTCCCAACTCCTGTTCTCAATACTCTGACCAATAAAGGAAAGCATACCAAACGCCTTCTTCACTATCCTATTTACCTGCGACTCCACTTTCAAGGAGCTATGAACCTGCACTCCAAGGTCTCTTTGTTCAGCAGCACACCCTAGGACCTCACCATTAAGTGTATAAGTCCTGCTAAGATTTGCTTTCCCAAAATGTAGCACCTCGCATTTATCTGAATTAAACTCCATCTGCCACTTCTCAGCCCTTTGGCCCATCTGGTCAAGGTCTTGTTGTAATCTGAGGTAACCCTCTTCGCTCTCCACTACACCTCCAATTTTGGTGTCATCTGCAAACTTACTAACTATACCTCCTATGCTCACATCCAAATCATTTATGTAAATGACAAAAAGTAGACTGCCCAGCACTGATCCTGGTGCCACTCCACTGGTCACATGGAACATTACAGCACAGAACAGACCCCTTATGGAACTGCTCGGCTAATTCAGCGTGTTAGACTCAGAAAATAGATCATTACAGTGCAGTACAGACCCTTTATGGAACCGTTTGGTGAATACAGGGTGTTACACTTATAGAACATAGATCTATAAGTGTAGTACAGGCCCTTTATGGAACTGCTCGGCTAACACAGGAAGTTACTCTCACAGAACATGGAGCATTACAGCACTGTACAGGCCCTCTATGGAAACACTCGGCTAATACTGGACGTTAGACTCATACAATATGGAGCATTACAGCGCAGTACCGGCCCTTTATGCTACAGCTTGGCTAATACCGGATGTTAGACTAATACAACATTGAACATTACAGCGCAGTACATGCTGTATATGGAACCGCTTGGCTAATACAGGGAGTTAGATTCAGACAACATGGAGCATGACAGCGGAGTACAGGCTCTTCGTGGAACTGCTCGGCTAATAAAGGATGTTTGACTAATACAACATACAAGATTGCAGTGCAGTACAGGCCCAATATGGAACTGCTCGGATAATACAGGGAGATAGAATCATAGAAAATGGAGCATTACAACGCAGTACAAAACCTTTATGCGATCACATGGCTAATACGGGGCCAACTGAGGCTTGTTTCTGTAGTGTAGTGGTCATCACGTTCGCCTCACAAGCGAAAGATACCTAGTTCGAATCTGGGCAGAAACTGCTTTGTTCTTCAACTGCAGCCTTTGACAGAGACAAGAACGGAGCTTTCTTGCTTGCTCTCCCATCTGCAAACCTGCCTTCGAATTTGCTTGATCAAATCTGCTCACTTACAGTGCAAAGCGATCTCAGGCGCTGCATTGAGGCTCCAGTGAATGCAGAGGCGACAGAAGAAAAATGGGTTTGCTTCCCGGGGAATTGACTGCGGTGTGGGAAAGTACCCAACTTTCCAAAGTGTCTGTGCTGTCATGATTGTGTTCGCCTCCCGCGCGGAAAATCGCAAGCAACTCTACTGTTGCTTTCTGTTCCAGGCAAGTTGACCTTTTACTGGAACCGAATGGAGACTGTTATTTCATCGCTGTTGCGAAACAGAGTCCTACGGTGACTCGGCTCGTCGTTATTTGTTTTTTTTTAGATTACTTGCAGTGTGGAAACAGGCCCTTCGGCCCAACAAGTCCACACCGCCCCGCCGAAGCGCAACCCACCCATACCCCTACATCTACCCCTTACCTAACACTACGCGCAATTTAGTATGGCCAATTCAACTGACCTGCACATCTTTGGAGTGTGGGAGGAAACCGGAGCACCCGGAGTAAACCCACGCAGACACGGGGAGAAAGTGCAAACTCCACACAGAGAGTCGCCTGAGGCGGGAATTGAACCCGGGTCTCCGGCGCTGTGAGGCAGCAGTGCTAACCACTGGCCAATGAGAAAATCGTTCCAATGTATTTCGATGTCATATGTTATTGAATTTCTCCCACTTCCTTCATTTCCGTCCTGGAGTCATCGGAAGGGAAAGGTAATCTAATCGAGACTGTGATTGGTGAAATTCACTTTTTATGGCCCATTCTTATTATGTTCTTTCTTTGTCTCTTTGCAGCATTGTCTGGGAAGTGGTGGTGCACTCAGGCTCCAGTATGTTTTAAAGAGTAGTTTGGAATTGCCCTGTTGTTAGTTGTGTGATTACTTTATGGCTCATGCCCCCGGACTGTCTCACATTTAGCATTCATGCATCTCTGGGTCTGAAAATGCATTTGGTTTTCCAGTTTTGTTTGTGTTCCGTGTTAAATGCTTTCTGGTTTGCGATTCGCTCAATACATTACGAATTAACATTGTTTCTGAGGTAACTTCCAGCTGCAAAAATCCTCAACTGAGAATCTGGGAAACTTTCACGGAGTATGGTCAGTCGGATCAAAAGTAAGGATGTCGTTCGTTTCTGCAATGTTTCACAATACTACCTTTCCCGTGAGCAGCCGAACAGACTAAATGATTTTGCCGCAGACTGCGACGGTAAGCTCCGCAAACACGTAATTCTTTAAAAGCAGGTGTAAGCAACACAACGTTATTGGGGTACACCGCGTGGAAACAGATACTTCGGTGTATCTCGTCCATGCTCACCACATAGCCAAAATTAAACAAGTCCCATTAAACAACGAGCTCATGGAAACAGAAAGGTGAAAGGTAGAATGGCTTCAACTTTCAGTGCTGTATGCCACTGACCTCCAGCGGGGCTGACCGAGGCTTGTTTCTGTAGTGTAGTGGTCATCACGCTCGCCTTACCCGCGAAATGTCCCCAGTTCGAAACTGGGCCGAAACTGCTTTGCTCTTCACCTGCAGCCTTTGACATAGACAAGAACGGAGCTTTCTTGCTTGCTTTCCCATGTGCAAACCTGCCTTCGAGTTTGCTTGAATAAATTTGCTCTCGTAGTGAAATGTAATGCAATTCAATTTAATGACTATGCAAAGCATTGTAAAGTTTTTCTCCAACCTGGTTCTGATCATATGCCATTCTGTTTGAGAGTGTAGTTACCCCCTTCTGATCCTTCCACGAAACGTAGTACAGCATTTGCATTCTTTATGCAGGCGGCCCGGTTCAAAGACAGGGAAGAAGCTGATACGCCGGTGTCACAGCGTACCACGAATTCCTGAACCTGCCTGTCTGTCAAATGTACCCCAAAGTCGTGTCTGAACGGCCTCGTTTGGAAGCTGTCTGTCGTTATTCAAGTGCGAGAATTGGCACCAGAGGTGCTGAATCATGTTTTGGAGCAGTTCGCACGTTTGTGGCTCATTCAATCAGCAACAGCAAGGAAAGAAATTACACTCTCAGAGGAACCTTTGGACTTGTGCTTTCATAGCGTCGCTAGTATTAAGGTGCGCCCCGAAGTCTTTGGACTTTCACCAGAGCTGCAACTGCCTCACTTCCCCACTCGTCCTCCCCGTTTACATTTTCCTGCTCGTCAGTGATTTAAAGAAAACCAAATGGATGGGATGCCATTCTGTAGCCTCGCTGTCGATTCCTCCGTTTCAGTTCCAACATGGCTTATATCTTGGGGCACACCTTAATACTAACGACGCTATAAAAGCACCCCTGTGACCTCAGTATAATAACAGGCCAATTGTTTGAAAAAAATGACCATCTAAATAGTAACCGAGCCAAACACTTTTCCCGATCGTATTTCTTCACATTTACTGCTGACTAACACACATATCCTTGAACACAATGTGCAATTTAACATGGCCAGCTCACCGAACCTGCTCATCTTTGAATTGTGGGATAACACCACAGCAAAGTCGCATCGACTTGGGGAGAACGTGCAAAGTCCCCACAGTCACCCGAGGAGTGAATCAAACCAATGTCCCTGCCGCTGTGAGGCAGCATCGCTAACCACTGAGGTACCATGCAATCTTATGCAATCAGTAAAATCAGTGAAAGATACGAAAGTTACGAATGAACACTCCGATATTGTCAAAGCATGTCAATCGTACATTCCATATGAATAGGTATATGGAAAACAAAAAAAAACTAAATCCCAGCAATTCATGAATGAACAATAATTAAAAATTTAATTTGATCAAAGGTCATAACAATATTTAGACGAATTGCAATTTTTAATTTCAAATGTAGGTAATTAGTTGACTAATGAATAATTGGAAGTGGCATATGTCTACTCAATGCCGAAGAAAGCGACTTGTTTTTCCCCTTGTCACACAGCAGAATATCAATGTGTGTGTGTGTTTGCAATGTTTGAATCAAGCTCTTTCGAACAAAATAACTGAGGACTTACGATCACTTAACCTTGTCACCTTTGAGATCACAACATTCTCAAATATGTTCCAGGAATTTTCAACCAGAAGATTTAGTTAATTTCTTTTCATAGGAACCCAAAGAGAATAAGTAGTGGATATTGTGAATTAGTGAGTCAGTGAAAGCATTCAACTGAAGACAATATCCCTTCTTTCCAAAACTATTCAAATCTTAAAAAATAAAAAATTATTGCCATTGTTGAATGAAAGAGTAAAGAGATGCTAATTCTTTTTCATTTGATTTTGTTGCATGAAACATCCGTAAGTCATATTATGATTACAAACACAATAAATGTGAGCATTGAAGTCAAATATAATTAATTGAATTCAACTATGTTTCAACAGATAAAATAAAAATTGATATTTACAATGATCGAGAGATTGTGCACTGCAATATCTTTACAGTGGTTCATGTACTATGCCGTAATTCCACATATGCGCAACCTACTGGATTGAATAATTATTATTTTTATTATAAATCAGCAACAATAGAATTATCAAAGTCTGTCAATGCATTAAGGAATAATGAAAAATCTCTTTTTGCAAGCGATTGAGCATTGTCTGGAAATGAAAAGGAATTAATTCAGTGAAAAGTAATTACATTTTCCTGACTTTAAGGCGAGATTACCGTGATCATTCAAATGAGCAAACATCAGATATTTGGAATGATGTTGGATGGGAAGTCATTGGTTCCTTTCTGGGGTCGGTGACCTGAAAAATAAACGCATTTTCATACTGTACTATTAGTACTAAGAAATAATGAATTGAATCTAAACGTGAATCTCACTATACTTGTTCAAAATACTTTCTTAAATGATTGTGCCATCATTATAATGTGCCAGTACTTGATAGTTAATGCTGTCATAGGAAGAATTAAAATGATTCAATATTTCAAAAGAACTTTGCTGTGATGTTGATTCGATATCTATAAATATCAGTAAACTGAGGAATAAAACATAGTACCTTGATTTATGGATTGAAGAAAAATGAGCCATTCAGTGATTATTGAGCAAAATTCTTCTCTTTTTAAGTCAAAAATGTACAAGAATTGTGAATTTCCATCCACTGGATTCCTTGTAGAGATATGTTACATCGATTTATATGATTAATATTATGATCAATGTTTAAGGACTGGTGTCAGCATTAGGAAGAGAATTCGTAGATCATGAACGTGAGCTTGAAACTGAACAATGTAGTCAATGACATATGGATAATAAGCGATTTTAATAATGTTGTCATTATTGTACAATGATGAATAATGTTGGAATAGAAATTATAATAAAATCACCATTTTCAAAGCAGTTCTTTTCTTACAATGAAATGAAAACAATAATCATTTTGTAGCACGCATGATTTGAAGTAGCAGTTTTTTAATGTGACATATATAGTGAAGACTAACATTTTGTAAAAATGTAGGAATTTCACGAAATTTAAAATGCAGTGTTTGTTCAATTTGTATTAAAAATGGTTATAATTTGAATTGTCTCTTGTACACACACAACAAAAAAGGAGCTTAAACTTGTTAGAATGACAAAAATTTGGTTCCCAATGTTATTGTAGTTCAGTCAATATCCGTGATAAAGTATAATTATTGGTTTAAACAATATAAATCAACATTAACGACTGATCTGAAACATAACACATCAATTGCATTAACTGCATAGAATAGTAAATAAATGCTTACTGTTGTTATTTGTCCCAGGAACAATGAGACACTTACTCAGGTTATTCCACTGAATAGTAATCAGCTGAATATCTTTGTGTCGCTTTATGTGCATTGTTTTGTGTGAACATTGATTTCAGTAAAATTAGATATTTACATGAATTAGGAACAGAGTGATAACTGGGTGTGAAAGATCTTATTTAAGACAAGACAATTTTTAGTATTCACTAGATTTGTTAAACATAACACACTTAAGACATCATGCAGTAAATGAGATTAGAGAGAAATATGCAAATTCAATTTTCAAATGAATGCTCTCGGATATTTTCACAGCATTTCAATAGACAATAGACAATAGATGCAGGAGTAGGCCATTCAGCCCTTCGAGCCTGCAACGCCATTCAATATGATCATGGCTGATCATTCCCAATCAGTATCCTGTTCCAGGCTTATCTTCATGACCCTTGACTCCACTATCTTTCAGAGCACTATCCAATTCTTTCTTAAATGAATCCAGAGACTGGGCCTCCACTGCCCTCTGGGGCAGAGCATTCCACACAGCAACCACTCTCTGGGTGAAGTAGTTTCTCCTCATCTCTGTCCTAAATGGTCTACCCCGTATTTTTAAGTTGTATCCTCTGGTTCGGCACTCACCCATCAGCGGAAATATGTTTCCTCCTGCCAGAGTGTCCAATCCTTTCATAATCCTCTACGTTTCAATCAGATTCCCTCTCAGTCTTCTAAACTCAAGGGTATACAAGCCCAGTCGCTTCAGTCTTTCCGTGTAAGGCAATCCTGCCATTCCAGGAATTGACCTCGTGAACCTACGCTGGACTCCCTCAATAGCCAGAATGTCTTTCCTAAAATTTGGAGACCAGAACTGTACACAGTACTCCAGGTGTGGTCTCACCAGGGCCCTGTGCAGCTGCAGAAGCACCTCTTTGCTTCTACATGAGAGAGGGCGGCACGGTGGCACAGTGGCACAGTAGTTAGCACTGCTGACTCACAGTGCCAGAGACCTGGGTTCAATTCCCGCCTCAGGCGACTGACTGTGTGGAGTTTGCACATTCTCTCTGTGTCTGTGTAGGTTTCTTCCGGGTGCTCCGGTTTCCTCCCACAGTCACAAAGATGTGCAGGTCAGGTGAATTGGCCATGCTAAATTGCTCGTAGTGTTAGGTAAGGGTGAGATGTAGGGGTAGGGGTAGAGGTATGGGTGGGTTGTGCTTTGGCAGGGCGGTGTAGACTTGTTGGGCCGAAGGGCCAGTTTCCACACTGTAAGTAATCTAATCTAATACTCAATTCCTCTTGTTTTGAAGGCCAGCATGCTATTAGCCTTCTTCACGACCTGCTGCACCTGCATGCTTGCCTTCATTGACTGGTGGACAAGAACACCCAGCTCTCTCTGAACAGCCCCTTTACCTAATTTGATACCATTGAGGTAATAATCTGCCTTCCTGTTCTTGCCACCAAAGTGGATAACCAGACATTTATCCACATTAAACTGCATCTGCCATGCATCTGCCCACTCACCTAACTTGTCCAGGTCACCCTGTAATCTCCTAACATCCTCATCATATTTCACCCTACCACCCAGATTTGTATCATCAGCAAATTTGCTAATGTTATTGCTGATACCATCTTCTATATCATTTACATATATTGTAAAAAGCTGCGGTCCCAGCACGGATCCCTGCGGTACCCCACTGGTCACTGCCTGCCATTCCGAAATGGAGCCGTTAATCACTACCCTTTGTTTCCTATTAGCCAACCAATTCTCTGTCCAATCTAGTACTTTGCCCCCAATACCGTGCGCCCTAATTTTACTCACTAACCTCTTGTGTGGGACTTTATCAAAAGCTTTCTGAAAGTCCAGGTACACTACATCCACTGGATCTCCCTCGTCCATCTTCCGAGTTACATCCTCAAAAAATTCAAGAAGATCAGTCAAGCATGATTTCCCCTTCATAAATCCATGCTGACTCTGTCCTATCCTGATACTGTTATCCAGATGTGCCGTAATTTCATCCTTTATAATAGACTCCAGCATCTTTCCCACCACTGAGGTCAGACTAACTGGTCTATAATTTCCTGCTTTCTCCCGCCCACCCTTCTTAAAAAGTGGCACAACATTAGTCGCCTTCCAATACTCAGGAACCGACCCCGATTCTGTTGAACTCTGGAAAATAATCACCAGCGCATCCACGATTTCCCGAGCCACCTCCTTCAGTAGCCTGGGATGCAGGTCGTCAGGTCCCGGAGACTTATCAACCTTGAGACCTAACAGTCTCTCCAACACCAAATCCTGGCAAATATAAATTCCCTTAAGTTCAGGTCCTTCAGCCACTGTTACCTCAGGAAGATTGCTTGTGTCTTGCCCAGTGAACACAGATCTGAAGTACCCATTTAATTCCTCTGCCATTTCTTTGTTCCCAGTAATATATTCCCCTGTTTCTGTCTTCAAGGGCCCAATTTTTGTCCTAACCATTTTTTTGCCTTGGACATACCTAAAAAAGGTTTTACTATCCTCCTTTATATTCTTGGCCAGTTTTCCTTCGTACCTCATTTTTTCTCTGCGTATATCCTTCTTACTAATCCTCTGTTGTTCTTTAAAAGCTTCCCAGTCCTCAGTTTTCCCACTTATCTTCGCTAAGTTATACTTTTTCGCTTTTAACTTTATATGTTTCATTACTTCCCTCGTCAGCCACGGCGGCCCATGTCTCCTCCTGGGATCTTTCTTCCTTTTAGGAATGAACTGATCCTGCAACTTCTGCATTATACACAGAAATATCCGCCATTGTTCCTCCACGGTCTTCCCTGTTAAGGTATTGCACCATTGAACTTTGGCCAGTTGCTCCCTCATAGCTCCATATTTCCCTTTATTCAACTGAAATATTGTCACTTCCGATCTTACACTCAATGTAAATAGGTGAGTGGAAAACCAGAAACAAATTTCAAGACAATTCATAAACAGATCAACAACTAAAAATTTATATATAGTACGAAGTGGCATTTGTTTATTTTACTGAAGACAAACTTGTTTTTTTTCATATGTATAGCTTTGAAGCATCAAGTTCTATGTGCAGTCTGAACTCAGCTCTTCAGAACAAAAGGAAATCAAGGAATATCTTTAATTTGCGTACTTCATTTTTGTGTGTGCAACATTCTCAAATATTTTCCGAAGAATATTGATTGAGTTGAATTAGATGCATTCTGTTATTAGCGAACTGAAGAAAATCCATAGCAGATACTGTGATTCTTGGAATGAACAACAAATTGAAGCATATCTAATGTTGAATTGAAAGGCAATTCATTCGATTCTTAGATATTTTATAATCGACATTCAGAGTTGCACTGGCACAGCTCTGTACAAAGTGGGAATTGAAATTGTATCCTCTGTTCTGGAAGCAGAGACACGACTAGAGTTACACAATATTCCTTCATAACATTCCCAACCAGGCTGGGCAGGGCTGAAAACTAATCAGATGTTTATTGTGATAATTGGATTGGAATTAAATGGTTGGATACTGCGTGCAATCTTCTGAAAATTCAGTAGTAATTTACAATAATGATGGGAGTTAACAAATGTCTTAATTAATAATGATCTTTATGATCACTTGTGGAACGACACTTGACAGGATTGTGTGATTACTGTGCATTATAAATAAAGAATAAATACAATTATTCTATATGGTCAGAAGTTTCTCATTTTCTGAAATGCAAATTAAAATTTTTGTTCTACACGTAAATTGGAACAAACTGATGAATTGGTCAGTCAATGTGCCTATTCAGCTGAAGACAACTTTCATTCTTTCCGAAAATGTACGATTTCTAAGAAGTCACCATTTCCTGTGATTGTTTAATGAAATAAGAGAGATGGCAACCCTTTTTAGTGTACTTTAAAAAAATTCAAACGTGTTTCCAAGTTTAAAATGAAAAGCAATATTCAGAGTGATTGAGTGATTGTACATTGCAATGTCCTTGCATTAGTTATTATATGGAAACATAGTTCCACAATTACACCCCTTACCGAATTGAACAATTATTAGGTATTGGCAACAAATCGATTTGAAAAATGTTATTTATGAATTTAAGAATAATGAGGTATCTCCTCTTACTATTCCACTGAGTAATGTTCAGAAGTGAAGAGAAATATTGCAGTGTAAAGTAACTGGTTTCTCTGAATTAAAATGGCTGAGAAGACTGTGATCTTTCAAATGAGCAAAAGTCAGATATTTACAATTGATGTTGCAATGGCAATTATTGGTCTTTTTTGAGTATATTGGCCTGATTAAACAAGTTTTAATATTGTAGCATTCACACTAAGAAATATGAAAGATATTCAAAGAACACTGTGCTTGTTATAAAGCCGAAGTTAAAGTATTGCGTAATTATTGTAATTGTTCATGGTTTCTAAAATTCTGATAGATAAATTGACTTAATATTTTGAATACACTTTGCTCTGATGTCGATTGTATATTCATGAAGATTAATAAAATGAAAATTAAAACATAAAACGTGGCTTTAATAAATTTAAAAACTCAGCAACGATTGAACACAGTTCAACATTTTTTTTGGTTGGTTCATATCTATTTTATTAATGTAACTTTTATCATGATAAATGTTTAGACAAATGTCAGAACTAAGAAGAAAATAATTCGGACGGGAAAATGAGTATTATTACGAACAAAACATCGAGTTAATGACATTTGGTACAGGAAGTCATTTTGTAGAAAATGACTAATAATTGTGTGATTATTGTTAATTGACAACTAATGATAGAAGAAAATGAAACTTTCTCAAAATGAAATTAAAATAAATATTGAAAAACAGAAACCGTCACTTAATGTGACATTTGAGCCGAAAAATCGTTCTCCCCCCTCCCACCCCAGTGTAGTCTTTTCAATAATTTAAAATTTAGTATTAGTTGAATTAAATAACAAATGGATCTACCTACACTGTTTCTTGCACACGAAAAAAGTAAAACAATTTTAACATGAAAATGATATCGTTCTGCAAGTAATAATTTCATAGATTAGAAGTATTTGTATTCAATTTAAATGTACCCTGACAGGGAATGAAGACTGAGGAGATAGGCATAACTCGGGCAAGTGGAAGATGTTTACTCACGCTGAAATCAGTTAACGCAGGGATCATCCCACGAGGCCAAGCTCGGAAGGGAGGTCCATGACAAATTGTAACGTGTACAGTAAAAAACAGTATTTTCACACACTTTCTGTATTACAATGGCCACATGCAACGTGGTTACAGTCCTTCCCTCCTTTTCCTGACACCCGATCCTGTAGAACACCTAATCTCAGATGGACATCGCTCTGGATAGCCCCAGCTTCCTATTGTTTTATGGTGTTTACAGATGCTATAATCCCCAGACTTTGGGATCTCTCTGTGCAATTTATTTCCGAAGATTACAAAATTAATTGCTGCAGTCCTTTGTTCCTCTCACTCTGCCTTATTCACGATTCTCAAGAGTATGTAATTAGAAACTTTTTAAATGTTCTGAGCAACTTTAAAATAGTAACTATTTCTGACAATCAAACCCTGTCTGTTTTCCTGATAGCAGCTGTGGAAGTTACCTGGGCTTTATCCTGCAGCTGGTGTTTATTCATTCACTGGGACAATTATTCTTTCATTAATGAAGGTCAGGGTTGGTCATCTTTCTGTATGCTGGCATTCTCTTATCACTATCTGGAAAATGACTGTCTGGAATGGCATACTTATGGACTTGGAGTAGGATTGTACAAAATGTTCTTTTTTTTCCTGAAGACTGAAACAGACTGTTAGGCTTGTTTATCAACCCTCCACCATTTGTGTTTTAATTCCAAGGCAGGCTGCTCAGGGCATCCCTACAGCAGCAAATCAACAAGGATTTCAGTATTAAAATAAAAATCAACATTCGCTATCATATGGAAACTGTACCGTGTAATATGCTTACGTCACTGAGACTTAATTCCACACTTAAAGCCGATTATACTGGATTTGATCAATGATTAAATATTAGATATAAGTAACAATTAGTGTTAAAACTGGTCACTGTAAACATAAAATGATTAGAAATGTCATATTGCTATCTGTAATTCTGCAATCCGTATTGTAGAATTGAACATTAATTATTGGAGTCTAAAACAATCAGTCGTATCTTCATTTGTAAGGCCGAATATTAATCCAATGATTTCTGTGAACATTCGAATTAGAAGATATCAGATATTTCCTGTCAGTGTTGGATGAGGAATCATTGCTTCATTTGTGGTTGTGTTGACTTGAAATAAAAGATCCATTTTTCTTTGTAAAATTGGCACGTCGAAATAATGATTTAAATTTAAATATGAATCTCACGATATTTGTTACAAAACCTAAACTGAATTACTGTGTGATTGTTGGACTCACAATGAATTGGTAATCTATTTTAGAACAATGACGCATTAAGTGATTCAATATTTCCAAACGTGTTTGCTGTGATGTTGATAACATAATAATTAGTATCAGTGAACTGAGCATTAGAATGCTGGCATGATGCTTTGGAAATTACATTCGATATGCAGACATTATTGATCATTCAACATTCTCAGAATATCCTGCAATCTGTACTTGCTGTCTCAGCTTTTCTTCTGCAGAAATACAATATATAATCCATGCAACCTTTCACGTCATCAATTTTCAGACATTTGTGGCAGCATTACAAAGAAAATAAATCAACAAGGAACATGGGTATCATAGCAAAAAACGGTCAACAGCATTTATAGAGGAAATTTTTAAATATTGTCTCTGAGTGAATACATGAAAAAGTTTAATGGGGATCTGTTACAATGTACTGAACCGCAATTACATTTTTATCATGATGACTGGGGGGAACCTATCAGAAAACTCGCCTATATTTAAAAAAACATGTTTCTATCAGTATCCTTAGTCGTAAATAATGAAGCCTGATTAATGGGGTGGGAAAGATGTGTGTAAATTATAAGAAGGTATCTCTTGCATATATTTGGGATGGTGTGAAAGTGTGATGTTTGCTGTGGTTATTCATCTTGAGAACAATACAATACTGACAAAAGGTTTTGCACTGAACAGTAATTAGGTGGCCTTGAATCCCATCGTGTGGCTTTATGTGCAGTGATTAATTTATTTCAAGAGCTTTGAGATATTTCCAATGATTTGTAAAATGATTAATAATTTTGTGACAAACATCCACATGTGGTCATGAGCTGGATTTGATCTGTTGGTGTGAAAACCCTTCATTATTGACATTTCCAAGAGAGGTGTATAATGCTCAGGCACTGGCTGGAAGTCGAGGTGAAAGACAATCTGATTCATCCTGGAGCTGATTGATTCTAGCTGCTGTTTGATTGAGTTTGATTGATTTTGTATTTGTCCCGATTTCTCTGCCTGTAGGTGAATTTAGAACATCCAATTTGTATCCAAGGGTCACTTCACATCACTGGAGAGTTAAAATATAATTCATATATTGTGATAACAATGACTTTTCAATTAAAGTTTGTGTTCTAACAAACAAAACAGGTTGAAGTTTTCCGGGAATTTTACACTGACATTGATTAGACATTTATTAAAATAGATAAACTGAGAATTATAACCTAGTTGCAGGATTGTTGAATTGTTAAACCACAGACTTTAGAGTTGTATTTTCTGAATGATTTGGAGGTGCCAGTGTTGGACTGGGCTGTACAAAATTAAAAATCAAACACCAGCAGATTATTAACCAACATGTTTATTTTGAAGAACCAGCTTTCAGAGCGCTGCTCGTAAATCAGGTGGTTGAAGGAGCAGCGCTCCGAAAGGCGGTGCTTCCAAAAAAATATGCTGGACTATACCCTGGTATTGTGTGGTTTTTAACTTTGTATTTTTGGAAGGAATGTTTTCTTTATTCAAATATACAGGCTGTTCAAGAATTCTAACTCGCCTATCGTGATTTTCTTTTAGAGACCGCTCATGTATAATTCATACAATTTTCACTGTAATTAATATTTCAAATTTCCATCACATCTAAGATGAAAATGAGGACCAATTAATGAGTACTTCCATGAATGGAAAGCACAATAAATTCACTTTACAGAGGCAAGATTAAAATTTGATCTGAATAAGGAAATAAACATTTTGAATGGAAAATATCTGAAAATGTTTACATTTAAATTTTAACGAAGTCAAATTACTTCTTTTTGAAATACATGACCTGAAAACCTGTTTAAAAAAACATGAACAAATCAGGACTAGCAACATGTCTTGCTGTCAGTGTCCTCGGCCAATTGTCATAAAGAATAAATACCACTTTCAGCAACAGGTATCATGTGTAATTACTGAACTGAAAAGTAAGAGGATAGTTCTTGTAGTTATTGGCAAGAATTATAACCAGATTTTTACTGTGGTTATTGCACTCAGTAACAATAAGATCAAGATCAATGGCTATTAGAATCATTGGCCACTCGTAATGAAGAATAAACACTGCTTTGAGCAACAATTATCAAAGGTAATTACTGAACAGAAATTTCAGAGGACACCCATTATATTTATTGGCAGGAATGATGACCAGATGCTTACTGTGATGACTAATCTCAGGAACAATAAGACAATTACTCAGGTTATTTCCTGAAAAGTAATTAGATGGTCATGAAGACCATTGTGTGGCTTTATGTATAGTGGTTTGTGTGAGCATTGATTTCAAAAACATTGTGATAGTATACAAGTGTGCAGCTGAGGTGAGTTGGCCATGCTAAATTGCCCATAATGTTCATGGATATTTCAGGTTAGGTGCATTATATTTTGTTAGAGTGGTGCTGGAAAAGCACAGCAGTTCAGGCAGCATCCGAGGAGCAGTAAAATTGACGTTTCGGGCAAAAGCCCTTCATTAGGAATACAGCCTGTATTCCTGATGAACGGATTTTGCCCGAAACGTTGATTTTCCTGCTCCTCGGATGCTGCCTAAACTGCTGTGCTTTTTCAGCACCACTCTAATCAAAACTCTGGTTTCCAGTATATGCAGTCATTATTTTTTTACCTAGTTTAGGTGTATTAGTCAGGGGAAATGTCGAGTAATCGAGCAAAGGAGTGTCTGGGTGGGTTACTGTTTAGTTGGTCAGTATGGACTGTTGGGCCAAATAGCCTGTTTCAACACTGTCGGGATTCTATGATTCTATGATTTTGGATTAAATTGACAAGTGAGTGCTAAAGATACTACTTAAAGACAACAAAATCTTTTAAGTTTAGCAAGGTACATTGAAGCCATCATGCATGAAGTGAGACAAGTGAGAGAGAGATAAATTAAATGTTCAAATGAAAACACGCCAATAGTTTCACAGCATATCAATCTTACATTCAATATGAAGGGGAGAATGGAAAAGAAAAATAAATTCCTGACAATTCATGAATGACTAATAATTAGAACTGTAATTTGATCAAAGCAATACCAGTATTTAGATGAATTGCAATATTTAGTTACAAATGCAAGGTTCTTAGGTGAGGATTTTTGCAGCTGGAAGTTACCTCAGAAACACTGTTAACTCGAAATGTATTGAGCGAATCGCAAAACAGAAAGCATTTAACACGGAACACAAACAAAACTGGCAAATCAAATGCATTTTCAGACACAGAGATGCATGAATGCTAAATGTGAGACAGTCCGAGGGCATGAGTCATAACGTAATCACACAACTAACAACATGGCAATTCCAAACTACTCTTTCAAACATACTGGAGCCTGAGTGCACCACCACTTCCCAGACAATGCTGCAAAGAGAGAAAGAAAGAACATAATAAGAATGGGCCATAAAAAGTGAATTTCACCATACACAGTCTCGATTAGTTTACCTTTCCCTTCCGATGTCCCCAGGACGGAAATGAAGAAAGTGGGAGAAATTCAATAACATATGACATCGAAATACATTGGAACGATTTTCTCATTGGCCAGAAAACCAAACAACGACGAGTCGAGTCACCGTAGGACTCTGTTTCGCAACAGCGATGAAATAACAGTCTCCATTCGGTTCCAGTAAAAGCTCAACTTGCCTGGAACAGAATGCAACAGTAGAGCTGCTTGCAATTTTCCGCGCGGGAGGCGAACACGATCCCGACAGCACAGACACTTTGGAAAATTCGCCACTTTCCCACACCGCAGTCAATTCCCCGGGAAGCAAACCCATTTTTCTTCTGTTTTAAACAGAAATGCAGCAGGGATCGAAACAGCTTTTTAACAAGCTGTGCCGGCGGAGCTGTTCAGAGGAAATGGCAGCGGTGGGATTCGAACCCTCGCCTCTGTCGAGACTGGAGCCATTATCCAGCGCCTTAGACCGCTCGGCCACACAACCAACATGCCCAGCACGTCATTTTCTTGCAATTCCAATTGTGCTCCTGCATAACAACAGATGCAAACTCACGTGAAAATGGTTCCATGATCCCTCTCCGACTCGCACAGCTGCTCGGATGTGCCCGTCTACAATATCAATTTCTCAGCAGTTAACGATAGCCCATCAATCCAGACAAAAATCACTGGTGAGCTGAGTCTATCTTCTCAGACTGGATTCAGCTACAAATGTATCTGTGAGTGCGTGAGAATATATGATCGGTTATGATTGGGTCAAATTACCATCAGCTGCTTGACATTACTGCAATTCGGATTCTTGCTTTGCTAAATGATTTCACCCAGTGCTCGAAACAGGACAACTTTCACGTTTACACCGAACATGAAACACACCGGGCTACAGGGAAAATGCACAAAGCTGAGCAGGCCGTGTCCCAAATCATACCGTGCAGCATAGTGTCAGTCACTCTGTCTGTTTTGCAGAATAAGGTTCCCAAAGAAAGTTCCACCCTAAAACCGGAGGTCGCATTCCAATCCGAGAACGACAGATTGCATCGTGAGGAAGGTCTGACCTCGGAGCCGGTTCGAGATGCCACTTTCCTTGCCTTTTACCTTCACCGTGCAATTTGCTGCAGAGATGTTCACACCTGGACATGAGCCTCATGGATACCAACTGAGTTGGAAACCTGTGTGAGAATCGATGAGAAGCGACTCAATAAAGTTTAACAAATTCCATGGTGCTTTTTAGAAATGCAGTTTCTTTTCACCTCAATCTAAAAGGCAGTTTCTGAACATAGTAACAGAAGTCAAAAGGTAATTACCTCACCCCACCCCCACTCCGGAAGAGGTGCTATCTGCCCTTGATTGCTTTTTGTTCACGATGTGAAGAGCTCTCACGCCTGAGTCACCTTCACGTCTCTGGTTGCTGAGTGAATCACAAAGAAGGAGTTTCACCAGAGCTGCAACTGCCACACTTCCCCAGTCGCCCTCCCGTTTACATTTTCCTGCTCGTCAGTGATTTAAAGAAAACCAAATGGATGCGATGTCATTCTGTAGTCTCTCTGTCGATTCCTCCGTTTCAGTTCCAACGTGGCTTAGATCTCGGGGCGCACCTTAGTACTAGCGACGCTATGAAAGCACAGATCCAGAGGTTCCTCTGAGAGTGTAATTTCTTTCATTGCTGTTGCTGATTGAATGAGCCACTAACGTGCAAACTGCTCCAAAACATGATTCAGGATCTCTGGTGCCAATTCTCGCACGTTGAATAACGACAGACACCTTCCAAATGAGGTCTTTCAGAGACGACTTTGGGATACATTTGACAGACAGATTAGTTCAGGAATCCGTGGTGCACTGTGATACCAGCGCATCGGCCTCTTCCCTGTCTTTGAACCGGGCCGCCTGCGCAAGGAATGCAAATGCGGTAATGCTTTTCGTGGAAGGATCAGAAGGGGGTAACTACACTCTCAAACAGAAGGCATATGATCATTTACAATTCTTTGCACAGTATTTAAATGGAATTGTACTGCAGTGCACTTCGAGAGCAGATTTCTTCAAGCAAATTCGAAGGCAGGTTTGCAGAAGGGAAAGCAAGCAAGAAAGCTCGGCTCTTGCTGAGCCGAGGCTGCAGTTGTGGAGCAAATCAGTTTCTGCCCACTTTCGAACTGGGAACGTTAGGCACTTAAGGCGAACGTGATGACCGCTACACTGCAGAAACAAGCCGCAGTCACTCCTCCTGCGGCTCAGTGGCATTCAGCACTGAAAGTTGAAGCCATTGTACCGTTCACCTTTCTGTTTCCAATAGCGCGTTGCTGTTCAGCGTAATTGACATCTTGAAAACGTTAAAAAAGACACTCTTCCAACTCAGTTCCAAAACGTTTCCAACTCACTTATTATCAACGTGGCTCGTGTCCATGTGTGAATGTGTCTGCAGCAAATTGTACGGTTCACGTAAAATGCAGAAAAACATGCACACCAACCTGCACCAATACCTGTCTCCTGTTATTAAGCTGTTGTTGAAAGAAACACCAGCACACAACCTTCCACCACTACTCTGTCTCCTGCCAATAAGCAGATATATGCAGAAACACACACAACCCTCCATCATCACACTGTCTCCTTCCATTAAGTAGATATACACAGAAACACACACAACTCTCCACCAAAACCCTGTTTCTTGCCACTAATCAGATATACACTAAAACACAAAACACAAGCCTCCACCGCCACGTTGTCTCATGCTATCAAGCGGATATACACAGAAGCACATACACACACAACCCTGCACCAACACTTTGCCTCCGAACAACAAGCAGATATACACAGAAACACACACAAATCTCTAAAATACCTTCCTGTCTGCTGCCATTAAACAAATATAACAGAAACATACACACACACAATCATTCACGACCACACTGTCTCCTGCCATTAAACAGATCTACACAGAAACACACGCACACACACTCACACACACAATGGTCTACCATCACACACTCACCGGCAATTAAACAGGTATAAAAAGAAACACACACACATCTCGACACCATCCCCCTGTCTCTTGCCATTAAATAGACATACACAGAAACACACACACACAACCCTTCACCACCACGCTGTCTCCTGCAATTAAACAGATATACAGAGAAACACACACAAACCCCTTCACCGCCACATTGTTTTCTGCCATTGAACAGATATACACAGGAGCACACACACGCACACACAATCCTTGACACCCAATTTGTCTCCTGTCATTGAGCAGGTATACACAGAAACACACACGCAACCCTCCACCTGTCTCCTGTAATTAAACAGATATGTCCAGAAATACACACACAAAACTCCAGCACCAGCCTGTCTCCGGCTATTAAACAGTTATACACAGAAACACACACACATTCCTCCATCACCACCCTGTCTCCTGCCATTGAGTGGATATTCACAGGAATGCACACACACAACTCTCGACCAACTCCCTGTCTCCTGCCATTAAAAAGATATACACAGAAACAAACACTCACAACTCTCGGTCACCACCCTGTCTCCTGCCATTAAACAGATATACAACGAAACACTCATACATACACAACCCTCCACTGCCATCCTGTCTCCTGCAAGTAAGCACATAGATACAGAAACACAGACATTCCACCCTCCACGACCACACTGTGTCTTGCCTATAAATAGATTTACGCAGAAAAACACACACACACACCAGCCTCCTCCACCACCGTGTCCTGCAATTAAACCGATACATACAGAAACATACACACATATTTCCAGCAGCACCCTGTCTCCTGTCATTAAGCAGTTAAACACAGAAACACGCACACGTTCCTCCTCCACCACTGTCTCCTGTCATTAAACACGCATGCACACTACCCTCCACCACCACCCTGTCTGCAGCCCTTAAATAGATGTATACAGAAACACACGCACACAACACTCAACAGGTGCACACAAAATACACACACAATCCTCCATCACCACCCTGTTTCCTGCCATTAATCAGGTATACACAGAAACACACACGCAACCCTCCACCTGTCTCCTGTAATTAAACAGATATGTCCAGAAATACACACACAAAACTCCAGCACCAGCCTGTCTCCGGCTATTAAACAGTTATACACAGAAACACACACACATTCCTCCATCACCACCCTGTCTCCTGCCATTGAGTGGATATTCACAGGAATGCACACACACAACTCTCGACCAACTCCCTGTCTCCTGCCATTAAAAAGATATACACAGAAACAAACACTCACAACTCTCGGTCACCACCCTGTCTCCTGCCATTAAACAGATATACAACGAAACACTCATACATACACAACCCTCCACTGCCATCCTGTCTCCTGCAAGTAAGCACATAGATACAGAAACACAGACATTCCACCCTCCACGACCACACTGTGTCTTGCCTATAAATAGATTTACGCAGAAAAACACACACACACACCAGCCTCCTCCACCACCGTGTCCTGCAATTAAACCGATACATACAGAAACATACACACATATTTCCAGCACCACCCTGTCTCCTGTCATTAAGCAGTTAAACACAGAAACACGCACACGTTCCTCCTCCACCACTGTCTCCTGTCATTAAACACGCATGCACACTACCCTCCACCACCACCCTGTCTGCAGCCCTTAAATAGATGTATACAGAAACACACGCACACAACACTCAACAGGTGCACACAAAATACACACACAATCCTCCATCACCACCCTGTTTCCTGCCATTAATCAGGTATACACAGAAACACACACGCAACCCTCCACCTGTCTCCTGTAATTAAACAGATATGTCCAGAAATACACACACAAAACTCCAGCACCAGCCTGTCTCCGGCTATTAAACAGTTATACACAGAAACACACACACATTCCTCCATCACCACCCTGTCTCCTGCCATTGAGTGGATATTCACAGGAATGCACACACACAACTCTCGACCAACTCCCTGTCTCCTGCCATTAAAAAGATATACACAGAAACAAACACTCACAACTCTCGGTCACCACCCTGTCTCCTGCCATTAAACAGATATACAACGAAACACTCATACATACACAACCCTCCACTGCCATCCTGTCTCCTGCAAGTAAGCACATAGATACAGAAACACAGACATTCCACCCTCCACGACCACACTGTGTCTTGCCTATAAATAGATTTACGCAGAAAAACACACACACACACCAGCCTCCTCCACCACCGTGTCCTGCAATTAAACCGATACATACAGAAACATACACACATATTTCCAGCACCACCCTGTCTCCTGTCATTAAGCAGTTAAACACAGAAACACGCACACGTTCCTCCTCCACCACTGTCTCCTGTCATTAAACACGCATGCACACTACCCTCCACCACCACCCTGTCTGCAGCCCTTAAATAGATGTATACAGAAACACACGCACACAACACTCAACAGGTGCACACAAAATACACACACAATCCTCCATCACCACCCTGTTTCCTGCCATTAATCAGGTATACACAGAAACACACACACACAATCCTCCATCACCACCCTGTCTCCTGCCCTTAAATAAATATGCACAGAAACACACACACAATCCTCCAACACCACCTTGTTCTCCTATTATTAAGCAGAGATATACAGAAATACACACACAACCCTCCACCCCCACCCTGTCACCAGTCCTTAAACAGATATACACAGAAACACACACACGCACACAAACCTCCATGACACCCCATCTCCTACCCATAAACAGATTTATACAGTAACACATATACAAATCCCTCCACCACCACCTTGTCTCCTGAAATTAAACATATATACACAGATACACACACACACCATCCTCCTCCAACACACTGTCTCCTGCAACTAAACAGATGTACACAGAAACATACATGCATATCTTCAGCACCACCCTGTCTCCTGGCATTAAACAGATATACACAGAAACACACATGCACACAACCCTCCACGAACACCAGTCTGTCTCCTGTCATTAAGCAGATATATACAGAAAAACGCACACAACCCTGCACCACCACCTTATCAACTACCATTAAAGAGACTGGCACAAAAAAAAACGCACAGACTACCCTACACCAACACTCTGTCTCCTGGCATTAAACTGATACACACAGAAACACACACACACACACACACACAACCCTCCACTACCACACTGTTCTCGTGCCATTGAGCAGATATACACAGAAATACACACACACAACCTTCAACCAATACCCTGTCTCCTGCCCTAAAACAGATATACACAGAAGCACAGACACAACCCTCCATTGCCAGCCTGTCTCCTGCAATTCAATATATATATAGAAACACACAATCTCCCCACTACCTCCCTGTCAGCAGCCATTAAATAGATACATGCAGAAACACACACACAGTCCTCCACCACAACCTTATTTCCTGCCACGAAGTGGATATACATTCAAACACGCACTCTACAATTGAACCACAACCATTTCTCCTGCCACTATACAGATATACATAGAAAAACACACACACACACAATCCTCGACCGCCACCCTGTCTGCTGACATTAAACAGATATACACACAAACACACACACGTCCGTCCACCACCACCCTGTTCTGCTGCCATTTAGCAGATATATACAAAAGTACACACACACAACCCTTTACCATCATCATGTCTCTTGCCCTGAAACAGATATACACAGAAACACACATACAACCTTCCACGAACACCCTGTCTACTGACTTTAAACAGGTATACACAGAAACATACACAATCCTCCACCACCCTGTTACCTGCCACTAAGCACGCAGACACAGAAACACAGACACTCTACCCTTCAACACCACTGTCTCCTGACATTGAATAGAGATACGCAGAAACACACACAACCCTCCATGACAATCCTGTCTCCTGCCATTGAGCAGGTATACAGAGAAACACTCACACACAATCATGTCACCTGCCATTTAGCATATATACGCAGAAGCACACACACAACCCTCCACACCAACATGCCACCTGCCATTAAACAGTTATACACAGAAACACACACACAGCACACTCCACTCCCACCCTGTCTCTAGCCCTTAAATATATATACACATTGACACACATGCACTCAACCCAATATGACCATCCTGTCTCCTGACATTAAACAGGTAGACACTGAACCCAATGCACAACCCTCCACCACCACCCTGTCTCCTGTCTTTAAGCAGATATACACACAAACACACACACATCCCTCAACCACCACCCTGTTTCCTGCCATGAAAAAGATGTATGCAGAAACTCACAAACATACACACACACGCACACACAAGCACATACAAAACTCCATGAACACCCTGCCTCCTGTCATTGGACAGATATACACAAAAAACACACACATCAAACTGTCTAGTGCCAGTAAGCACATATACATGGAAACACACACTCACTCAAATCTCCTCGACCAACCTGTCTCCTGTCATCAAACAGTTATACATGGAAATGCACACACACACAACTTCCACGAAATTTACAGCTGAGAGAACGGCAGTTACGATGCGATTAGGCAAGATTTAGGAAGTATACGATGGGGAAGGAACCTGCAGGGAATGGGCACATTAGAACTGTGGAACTTATTCAAGGAAACGCTCCTGAGAGTCCTAGATAAATATGTTCCTGTCAGGCAGGGAGGAAGCTGTAGAGCGCAGGAGCCGTGGTTTACGAAGGAAGTGGAATCTCTGGTCAAGAGGAAGAGGGAGGCTTACGGTCGGATGAGATGTGAATGTTCAGTTAGGGCACTTGAGGGTTACAAGGTAGCCAGGAAAGACCTAAAGAGAGAGCTCAGAAGAGTCAGGAGGAGACATGAGAAGTTGTTGGCCGATAGGATCAGGGTCAACCATAAAGCTTTCTATAGGTATTTAAGGAATAAAAGAATGACAAGAGTAAAATTAGGGGCAATCAAGGATATTAATGGGAAGTTGTGTGAAGAGTCGGAGGAGATAGAGAAAGCACTAAATGAATATTTTTCGACAGTATTCACTCTAGAAATCGGCAATGTTGTCGAGGAGAAGACTGAGATACAGGCTACTAGACTCGGTGGGATTGAGGTTCACAATGAAGAGGTATTAGAAATCCTGCAGAGTGTGAAAATAGATAAGTCCACTGGGCCGGCTGGGATTTAGCCTGGGATCCTCTCGGAAGCAAGGGAGGACGTTGCTGGGCCTTTGGCATTGATCTTTAAATCGTCATTGTCGACAGGAATAGTGCTAGAAGACTGGAGGATAGCAAATGTGGTTCCCCTGTTCAAGCAGGGGAGTAGAGACAACCCTGATAATTATAAACCAGTGAGCCTTACTTCAGTTATTGCTAAAGTGTTGGAAAAGGTTATAACAGATAGGATTTACAATCATCTAGAAAATAATAATTTGATAATGGAGAGTCAGCACGGTTTTGTGAAGGCTATGTCGTGCCACACAAACCGTATTGAGTTCTTTGAGAAAGTGACCAAACAGGTAGATGAGAGTAAACTGGATGATGTGGTGTATATGGATATCAGCAACGCATTTGATAAGGTTCTCCACAGTAGGCTATTGTTCAAAATGCGGAGGAATGGGATTGTGGGAGATATAGCATTTTGGATTCAGTAATTGGCTTGCTGAATGATTGATGGTTGATGGGAAATGTTCATCTGGAGTTCAGTTGCGAGTGATGTGCAGCAAGGGTTGGTGTTGGGTCCACTGCTGTTCATCATTTTTATAAACGACCTGGATGAGGGAGTAGAAGGGTGGGTTAGTAAATTTGCAGACAACACTAAGGTCGGTGGAGTTGTGGACAGTGACGAAAGATGTTGTAGGTTACAGAGAAATATAGATAAGCTGCAGAGTTGGGCTGAGAGGTGGCAAATGGAGTTTAATGTGGACAAGTGAGAGGTGATGCACTTTGGTCGGAGGAACAGCAATTCAAAGTACTGGGCTTATGATAAGATTCTTGGTAGTGTAGATGAGCAGAGAGATCTCGGTGTCAAGGTACACAGATCCTTGAAAGTGCCACCCAGGTTGACTGTGTTGTTAGGAAGGCATTAATATAGGGATCGAGTTCTGAAACCATGAGGTTATGCTACATCTGTACAAAACTCTGGTGCGGCCGCACTTGGAGTATTGTGTACAGTTCTGGTCACCGCAATATAAGAAGTATACGAAGTATGCTTTGTAAAGAGTGCAGAAGAGATTTACTCGGATCTTGCCTGGTATGGAGAGATGGTCGTCTGAGGAAAGTCTGAGGGACTTGAGGCTGTTTTCGTTGGAGAGAAGTTTGAGACGTGACTCAATAGAGACATATAAGATAATCAGAGAATTAGATAGGGTGGACAGGGAGAGTTATTTCCAAGTATGGTGACGGCGAGCACGAGGGGCATAGCTTTAAATTGAGAGGTGACAGATATAGGACAGATGTCAGAGGTAGTTTCTTTACTCAGAGAGTAGTAAGAGTATGGAATGCTTTGCCTGCAATGGTAGTAGATTCGCCAACTTTAAGTAAATTTATGTCGTCATTGGACAAGCATATGGACGTAAATGGAATAATGTAGGTTAGATAGGCTTCAGATTGGAATGACAGGTCAGTGCAATATTGAGGGCCGAAGTGCCTGTACTGCGACATAATGATCTATATTCTATGTTCTATGAACACCCTGCTTACTGACCTTAAACGGATATACGCAAAAACGCACATGCATACACAACCCTCCACCACCACCCTGTCTCCTGCCAGTAAGCACATAGATACAGGAATACAGACACGAAACTCTCCACTACCACCTGTCTCCTGCCTTTAAGCAGGTCTATACACAAACACACAAACACACACATACACATCTCTTGACCACCACCCCGTTTCCTGCAGTTCATCAGATATACACAGAAACACACACGCACAACCCTCCACTACCACACTCTCTCCAGCCCATAAAACAGATATACACAGAAACACATACACATTCCTCTCCCATCACCTTGTCTCCTGCCCTTAAACAGATATACACAGAAACACACATACATACAGAACGCTCCACCACCACACTGTTTCCTGCAATTCATCAGATATACAAAGAAACAGACACACACAACCCTCCACCACCACCAGTCTGTCTCCCGACATTAAGCAGATACTGACAGAAAAACATACACATCCCTGCACCACCACCCTAACACCAGCATTAAACAGACAGACACAGCAAAAAACAAACAAACAGACAACCCTCCAACAACCATCTGTCTCCTGGTATTAAACAGATATACACAGAAACACACACACACCCCTCCACCACCACCACCCTGTCTCCTGCCATTTTACAGATATGCACAGAAACACACACACACAAACCTCCACCACCAACGTGTCTCCTACCAATAAGCACTTAGACACAGAAACACAGACATATATCCTCCACCACCACCCTGTCTCCTGCCATTTTAAAGGATATACGCAGAAACACCCACATGCACAACACTCCATGAACACCCCGCCTCCTGCCATTGGACAGATATACACAATAACATACACACACCAAATTGTCTCATGCCATTAAGCACATATGCACAGAAACACACACGCACACTCAGTCAAACCTCCTTGACCACCATGTCTCCTCTCATCAAACAGTTATACACGGAAATATATACATACAAACTTCTACGAACACCCTGCCTACTGCCCTTAAACAGATATACACAAAAACGCACATGCAACCACAATCCTCCACCACCACCCTATCTCCTGCAATTAAATAGATACACGCAGAAACACACACACAAGCACAGCATTCCATGAACAACGTGCCTCCTGCCATTGAGCAGATATATGCTGGAACACACACACAACCCTTCATGACCATCTTGTCTCCTGCCACTGAACAGATATACACAGAAACACACACCACCACCACAAAGGGCCTGTTTTGTGCTGTACTTTCTATGTTCTATGTTCTCTGAAAAGTGTGAGTCGACCTCTGACCACCGAATGCCAACTGCAAAAGATGTTTAAAGACTTCATCGAGTTGCAAGGGTGTCAGCATTATAATTATGTTTTGGTCATTGTTCATTTTCTTTTCCTTGATGGGTTGAAGCTTACCCCACTTCCAACACTACTGCTAAAACTGTTGTAAATATTTTACACAAGGAGATTATAACCTGCTCTGGTATTTGATATTGTCTACCTTCTGACAATGCCCAGCCCCTCACCCCCATTTTATTGGACATATTAATGAAGAATTATGCTTTCATTTTGGGATCCACCACCAACTTCATTGTGCTTATTGCCCACAGGCTGCAGGGCTCGTGGAGCATGGTGACCAGAGTCTGAAAAGTAAACTTGCCAAATGGACTTCTGAGACTGTTCTTTCCTCGGTTCGGGTAATGCCACTGGTATTGTTCCACCTACAATAAACTCCTGTGGGGAAATCTCGCTTGGCCTTTTCGAGCACTCTCACTCTGTATGATCTGAATGATAAAGTGCATTGTATCTGATCCGCAGGACACAGTGCAGAAATTATCCCATCACAGCGGACTGAGCTGTCTCCATTGATAGAGCTGTCTTTATTGGTAGAGTATCATACAGTAACAGCAAATATCTTTTGATGTCATCCTCGAAGGTACTTGCTACAAAAACGCTGAAGACTGCGGGAAACTGCCGTGATCAGCGCTAGCGTAGAGGCCCAACGGAAGCCTGGTCGGCCCTAAACCAGAAATCAATCGATAAAAAGATTCTTCTTTTTTGAAGAATCCCATTCAGACCATCATCTTAACACTTCCTGGGGAGAAAATTGATATGGAAGAGCGGACAGTCTCAACTGGTTCCAGCAATTACAACCTTGTCGGTGTGACAACAAAAGCAGAAACCTGGAATTGTTTATCTTGCTTCTGAAAAACAGGTGAGTAAATTTTGAAGATCACAGATATTTCTTCCTGGTGTTCATGAAATGATCTAGAGCAGAGTACGGTTCCCTGAGTGTGGTCTGACTTCAGGGTTATGGACTGTGATATTCTGCTCACATGATCTGATCACATACAAAGTAATGACTCAGTGACAAGATCTGCTGAATCGGGTTCTGTGAAGAACAGAAGCTGATGTAATGAAAAGATCCATAAGAATGGGAATGTAATAAATTATTTTCCAGACTCGAGGTGAGTGCATAGGTCTGTTTCCAGGGGTCAATATCTGTACAAGTAGACTGAAACAGCGTTGGGTGTTATTATACTGCATCTTTTGTATAATGGTGCAAAAGCACGAAACTTTTGTATAGAGAGGATAACTTCAAAATCCTCAATGAGGCAAAACACACAAATGAGGTAAACAACAAAGTAACCACATAATTTGGTATTACGTTATGGCGTAAATGTCCCTGCTCAAATTTTGCTCAAAATCGCTCTCTGTCTAATTCCTAAGACTGATGTTCGAACAGTGAATGGTCTATGTCAATAAAAACCTGCTCTGGTCTCACAACTTCAGCATTTCATACGCCCCCTTATGTATGTCTGGCAATAGTAATTGATCCCTCACTGTGTAACTTCAGCACACGTAGAGAACAAATAACTATAAGAACAACAGTCAAGTATGTGACTGGGATTTGACCCGATTCTGTTGCAGCTGTAATTGAAATTGCTTCCAACTTTCCTGTTTCGGTAATAAGATTGCACAGCTTAGTGGTGAGTTTTCATGCATTGAATTCGACCCAGCATCCTTTATCAGGTTGAAATTTGCAGGGATATAAGGACATGAATAATGACACGGGCACCGTTTACTGAAATACAAAGACGTTAGGAATGACACGCCCATGATACCATGTTGTTCGAAATGAAGGAAATGAGGTTTACTGGGAGATAAAGCCACCAGAAAAGAAAAGAGACGGTTTAATGGGATGATGGCATAGATAAAGAATAATGCGGGAGAAATCAGGAGAGACTGAGTAGTGTTCGAATAGAGGTTATCCAGCTGATGTGAAGATCTTAAGGTAAATATGAGGGAAGTTTCCTCGTTTCAGTGAGTGGAAACTAGACGTTAGAACTTCAAACCCAGAAGGGCACGATAAATAATTTTGGTCAGGCATTTTAATATCTGAGAGTTATTGCATTCGGAGATGAATTTTCAGAAATAAAAACATTTTAGGAGCTGATTCCGGAATATTCGAAAAGCGCGTGCAGGCACGCAAGGAGTGAATTAAACAGCGACAGTGATTCTGGGCTGCCTGGATGGGGGTGCCCAAAGGGAAACACTCTGGAAGTGGTTAACATTCATAGGAAAGAAATTGCATAACACCTGCAATTGAAAATGTTAAGTGTAAGAAGAGCTAAGGGGGTTGGAATGTGCAGCAGCTCATTCTACATGAAATATTATATAATTCAAATGCACTAATCTGTTTGGTTCAGCTCTGCATTGAATGGAAGTCGGTTAGCTCAGTTCACTGACTAACTGGTTTGTGAGAAAAGTGAGACCAACAGCGTGGGATTAATTCTCTCACTGTCTACCCGCCGTTTGATATGATCATGGCCGACCAAACACGTCAATGTCTTTGCCCAGCTCATCCACAACAACCTGTCATACAATGGGATAATGACATTTAAGCAATCGAAAATTTCTGTTCATACAGGTAACATGAAACATATTGCAATCGTCAATATTCTTCACCATTCGGACATCCAAGGACACGTTGCACAGTGGGTTTCTGCACGAAATTTGCAGGTTTTGCGAATGATCATCTGATTCTGGTCTGATCATGTTTCAAACGATATGATTCTGTAAAAACTCAGAACCAAGAAGGTAATGAATTTCCTCTGGTCAGTAGCAGGGACGAGAACTCCAGACAACAGGAATTGGCGATGAATCAGCACAACACTCAATGATTCAGCTGAAAACTGAACTAAACTCCAATTCTATTGCGGTTCAAACCCACAAACATTGAATTGCAAAGTTCCCAAATTTGTAGAAATCTAACACGCTTTTCATTGCGCCACAGAGCTGCACTCGCCTCAATTTTACTGCACCCAAGGTTGCGGTTGTTGTAGAGAAAATGTCGACAATCACCAGGAGATGCGGAGTTTTTCAAGGAGTAGATCTTTTATTGGCAAACAAAAACAGTGACATTCAGAAAACAAATTTTTGACTCGCACGAACCTCAGGGTCCATGGCATAGAGTCATAGAGTCATTGAGATATGCAGCATCAAAACAGACACTGCTGTCCAACTTGTCCATGCCGACCAGATATCCCAACTCAGTCTAGTCCCACCTGCAATCACCCAGACCATATTCCTCCAAACCCTTCCCAGACACATGCCTCTCAAATGTTACAATTGTACAAGCCTCCACCACATCCTCTGGCAGCTCATTCCATTCACGTACCACCCTCTGTGTGAAAGGTTTGCCCCTTAGGTCTCTTTCATATCTTAACCGTCTCACACTAAACCTATGCCCTCTAGTTCTGGACTGCCCGAACCCCAGGGAAAATAGTTTGTCTATTTATCCTTTCCATGCACCTCATAATTTTGTAAATCTCTATGATATCACTCCTCAGCTTCCGAAGCTCCAGGGAAAACAGCCCCAGCCTGTTCAGCCTCTCCCTATAGCTCAAATCCTCCAACCCTGACAACATCCTGTGAATCTTTTCTGAACCCTTACAAGTTTCACAACATCTTTCTGATAGGAAGGAGACCAGAATTGCACACAATATTGCAACAGTGGCCTAACAAATGTCCTGTACAGCCGCAACATGCCCTCTCAACTCCTGTACTCAACACTCTGATCAAAAAAGGAAAGCATACCAGATGCCTTCTTCACTATCTTATCTACCTGCGACTCCACTTTCAAGGAGCTATGAACCTCCACTCCAAGGTCTCTTTGTTCAGCAACACTCCCTAGGGTCTTACCATTAAGTGTATAAGTCCTGCTAAGATTTGCTTTCCCAAAATTCAGCACCTCACATGTATCAGAATTAAACTCCATCACTTTATACCTTTTTCTTTAATAATGTCTTGTTAGCTTATCAGAATGCCAACTGTGTTAGTCAGGATTACCTCACTCCAGCTATACAATAAACCAATGGTGCTAATTCCCATTATCGTTCTACTTCTGCCACTATTGTTTTTCCTAATTTATTCGTCTGTAACTATTAAGTATTCTACTGCCACCTGTGCTACAATGAACCTCCATCCCAGACTAAGCTGTCATGATTCGATATTTAGCTACCCCATCTATCACAATGTTGTCCTGTCCCAAGCTGACTCTACTAACTACTAATTAGATATTTCATGCCATATCCTGCGACAAGTGTCTCAAGCAGGCTTACTCTATTATCAATTAATTATTTAAATTCATGTCCTAAGTATGTACTGTCACGACGTTTCCCAAACTGCCATGATAATATTTAGTAGGAATATAATATAATTGATATTATCTCAGCCTGCCATAGTAACCTTTCAGCCTCAGTCTGACTCTGCTAATTGGTGTAGGAGCATTCCACTGTACTTATCCCATCCTGCCACAGTGGCCCCATCCTGCCCCAGTGACCTTTTGACGAATGTAGCATTCCGGAGACCCCTTGTAACAGATTGCCAGTCGTTTCCATGCCTTTAACCTTCCCATGCTTTCATCCTCTGTATTTTTTGTGCAGCGTTGCGATCTTTCATCAGACATCTTCACCCCACTTTCCAGTAACTGGTCCTTATCCAAGAGTGCTCTCGCTTCTCAAGTATTCGGCTAAATACTCCTGAAATGTTTTGATGACTCATAGCTTTACCACACGTTCAAACAGTGATTTCCAATTATACAATACTCTCAGAGTGAGAACGTTCTTCCTATATCTCATCTGAACATCCTCTCTCCCTTGCGTTTAACAGAAAACCCTGGATGTTAACTCTTCCCATAAGAAGTTCATTCCTATCACACATACCGATCCCCTTAATGTGCACCTTAATCACTTCCTCACTTCGCCTTCTCCGCTCCCACATAAAGAGCCTGAACATAGCATTTCTATCTTCGCCATGGCAATAGTGTCGTGCTGGAAAAGTATAGCAGGTCAGGCAGCATCCATGGAGCGGGAGAATCGGCGTTTCTGGCATAAATCTTTCATCAGGAATGAGGCTTAAGGGTGGGGACTGAGAGATAAGTGGGAGGGAATTGGGGTTGGGTGCAAGGTCGCTGGGAAAGCAAATGGTGGATGGAGGCGGGGAGAAGGTGAAAAGTCAGAGGGGTAGAGATGAATAGGTCCGAAGGGTGGTGCTGAGTTGGATGTTTCAGACTGTGATAATGTGGGGGAGGGGAAATGAGGAAGCCGCTGAAATCCACATTTATCCCATGTGCTTGCAGGGTCCCAAGGCAGAATATGAGGCGTTAATCTTCCAGGCATCAGGTGGTAAAGTTTTGGTGGTGGCTTATGTCCGAACCGTCGATTGTCCTGCTCTGCAATTCACATGACAGGAGAGACGTGAAAACCAAAGACTAAAAAAAGGACAAAAACTTCTAGATTCAGAGTCAATGGAATTAGACACAGTGCATACAGAAACAATTTGGCCAGTTGAGTCTGCACTGTGCCATGGAAGAGATTCACACTCTCCACTCTATCTTTCTAAACCAGCATTTGTGGTGCACCTACAAAAATAGAAAATACTCGAAAAGCTCAGCGAGTCAGGCAGCATCAGTGGAGAGAAATCAGAATTAACATTGAGAATTTAAATGAGGTCCTACGATGGGTCTGTTGACCTGAAATGGTCATTCTGTTTTCCCCGACCAGCAATTCTGAATTTTGTATCTTATTTACAGCACTTACAGTCCATTCAGATTTTGTTTGCCATTTACCTGAATTGCACACATTTGCATTGTGGGAAGGAATCGGAGCAGCCAGAGAAAACTCACACGGCAGAGAGAGAGAGAGAGCAGGAGTGTGCAAATTCCACACAGTCAGTCACACAAGACTTGAATCGAAGGCAGATTTCTGACGCTGAATGGTGCAGTTCTACCCACTGAGACCTCCCAATATACAAGTGCCTGTCCTGGAAGCAAATTGAACCCGACCTCACGCAGTGACAGGCGGTGGTACTACCCAGGAATTCTATGCAAAAATAAGCCTATGTGTTAATACTGGAAATTAACATTCGCTTAACTATCGGAACATTTTTAAAATTACTTGGCCTATAGCCTTGTATGTCTTGGCATCACAAATTCACATCAGAAAACTTCTGAAAGTTCTGAGGATTTCTGCCTCTGCAACCTTTGCATGCACTGAGTTCCAGATTTCAACCCACGGCTGTTTCAAGACATTTGTCTGCACATTCACTCAAACCTTTCCTCCTCTATCCTTAAATCTATGCCACCCTGCCCCTCCCCCCGTGATCGATCTCACCATCAAAGAAAAACATTGATTTCAGTCTATGCCATCCATATTCCTCATTATTTTATGCATTTCAATCATGTTTCCTCTCAATCTCTTCGACTCTAAGAAAAACGCCTCCAGTCTGTCCAATTTCTCTTCACAATTGAAACTCTTCTACCCAGGCAATATCCTGTTAAATCTCTCCTGCATCATTTCCAGTGCTATCATATCCGTTCTATAATGCGAATTGCATAACTGCACACAATAGACAAGACAGAGCTAAATGAGCAAGTGGAATAAATGATGTAGAAGTCCACAGACAGAAGTATTTTCGAATAAATTTTCTTTTCCTCAGTGCTGCCCTGTGTCCTTTTCCATCGCCTGATTTTCGAATAATCTCTGGTCCATGTGGTAAAAGCTGTAACATGAGAATTGATCTCAAAACCATAGTATCGAAATGGATTGATTGGCTTGAAGATGAGCACCTGGTTCTTCTATGATGGCACCGAGGCGAAAGAAATGCCAAAGCTGGGAGTGCTCCTGGTCAAAGGCGGGAACGAAGGGCATAATTGTTGTATTAGGATACAACACCAGCATTAACCCGCACTACAGATTGGATCAGCTGAAGAGTGCTGGAGCCTTCAGCAAGCGGTCGATTAATTGAAAGCATTCTCTGAAATTTTCCTTAACAATGCGCTGTTTTGTTACTTCGACAGTACGAGCTGTTTTTGATCACATCATCTCCACATCAGCCGCTTGCTCCCAGTAAACACTCCAGACCAGCGTACATCACTTTCATTCTGACACAGCCACATGTCATATTCTCATTCCCTCTGTGAAAATTAGAATTGACAATATCATTCTCTGAGATGCAGCAATGTAGCATGAAGTTGACAGAGTAGTGAACAAAGAAGAACAAAGAACAGAGAAAATTTACAGCCCAGGAACACGCCCTTTGGATGTCGAAGCCTGAGCTGATCCAAATCCATTGTCTAAACCTATCACCCAATTCCAAAGCATCCCTCTGCACTCTTCCTACACATGCATCTGTCCAGGAATTAGACTTCCCAAAACGCATCAACTCACATTTGCCTGGATTCAACTCCATCTGCCTCTTCTCCGCTCAACTGCCCTATCTATATTCTCCTTCATTCTTTGACAGTCCACTATGCTTTCTGCTACTCCACCAAACTTCGTGTCATCTGTAAATATAATGGCGATATTTGGGCCAGCAACCCTTGGAGACTGGAACATTGCAGCTGCTGGTAATTAGATTCGATGAATAAAATCTAGAATATAAACCCGCTCAGAGGAAGGCTGACAAAAAGTTTTAATTTGCTGAAAACCCATTCATTCATGTCCCTTCAAAAGGGAAATCTGCCGTCCTTAAAGAGACCTGCCAACATATAACTCCAGACCCACAATAGTACGGTTCACCCATACATTCCCTCTGACTCAGCTCAAGGAGAGTTAAGGATGAATAACAAATGCTGTTCAGACTATGATGGTCACACTCCTGGGGAGAATAAGGAAGGATAAAAAAGATACATGGATGACCAGGAAAATTGGGAATCGTCTCAGCGTGGTCTCAAATTCAGCTGATTATTCAAACTAAATAGACACAAGAATACCCACGCCTCCATGAAGTCAGGTCCAGGGGGACGGGGTCTGTAGGAAGGGATTTAATTACCCGCTGAAATGTAAACTCACTTCCTCAGTCACAATGTGGGCAGGTCATTCACCACTCCCCTATGTGAGAAGGAATCAGTCAGGAGACCAACCTGCAGAGTTGCAATCAGGTTTACAAATGATAGCAAGGGTCCGATTCTGCTGTTATTGCAGGTGTTCATCCCATCCAGCAATGAACAATGCTTGGATGCCTGTTTCCAGTGGAGTACCACTGTTTCCTGATGTAGATCAATAATTCAAACGGAGTTGTAGGAGTCACATTTAGATGTTTACAGACGATGCAACAATTGGTCGTCTTGGTGACTGTGATGAATAATATCAGGGATCGCAGGGATGTATCAATCAGGTGGAAAGGAAAAACGGCGAATGGAATTGAATCCAAACCAATAAGTGGTAATGAATTTCGAGAGTTGAAACAATAGCAGTGAGGATTCTGAGTGGTGTACAGGACCAAAGAGATTTTGGAGTAGATATTCACAGATCTCTGAAGATTGTTGGGCAGGGAGATCAGTTGTACCACAGTCTGAGAATGATATTCGATCTTTAGCAAACGCCAGTTTTGGAAACAACTGAAGGAATGAGCACAAGTCTGGTCAATGCGATAAACAACATTTTTCAAAATTGTAAAATGAAATGTGGAGGGCTCGAGTATAACTCTTTGCCCATCAAGACCGCTTCACCACACAATGAAGTTACCACTGCTTCCTCTCCAAGTCATGCTAGTATGTGCCTTGGAGGGTAATTCATAAATGGTGACGTTTCAGTGCATCTTCAACCTTGTCATTATAGTCGGTACAGTCTTTGAGCTTTGAAGGTTCTGTCAACAAAGCCTGGATGACTTACTTCAGTGAATATTCTAGGTGGTGCACTCTGCTGCAATTGTGCCTCAGCAGTGAAGTGAATAAATATTCAGGCATTGAACAATGTACAGTAAGTGACTGTGTTTTCGTGGAGGGTTTCCAGTTCCTTCAGTGGTATTTCAGCGGCACCCACCTAGGCAAATGGAGAGAGTTCTGTTCAACATCTAATTTGTGCGTTGTGGACGATGTAGGCTTCACGGAGACAAGGGTTGAGTTAATAATCAAACAAAGTCGATCGACGGACATATTTTTGTTGTCAACTTCTTTTATGCGCGATCAGGTTCCATTTCTCCTAAACACTAGCTGTCAGGACGATGACACGGAGGAATTCAGCTACAATGAAGCCATCAAATGACAATCGAATATGATTAGATTCAGATTTGTCAGAGTTATCATTGCTGTATTTGGTCTGCGGCCGAAATTCCAACCCATTTCATCACCGAAATTTCTCCATCTGTTTTAAGAATATGTAAGGACGCTGTAGGGGACAGCAGAGATTTACGAGGATGTTGCGAACTCTGTATAAAATAGACCTTCGTGGAATGATTGGTTAGGCTGGGATTATTGTCCTCGAAACAAAGGAGGTGGAGGGGTGCTCTATAATCATATAACACGAATCATAAAAGTTCAATATTCGTGGAATCTTGACAGGGTAGAGACAGGCAGGTGGTTTGCCCCATGCTGTGAGGAGAGCACCAGAGGACATAATCTCAGAATTAGATATTGCCCATTTAATTCAGAAATGAGGAGTTATCCCTTTGCTCAGCGGCCTAACAATCTGTGCCATCAGTGTTGTTGGGTGTTTTCAAACTGTGCCAGGTAGTTAATCAGAAAGATGATGAAAATTTGACGAGGTAAGTGTGTAGAAAGGAGTTAAAGATTATCAGATCAAACATGAGTTCGTTGAATGGTGGGGCAGACTCCATGGGCTGAATGGCAAACTCCCACTTGTTTAAGATTTTGCAAACGCCTTATTTTATTAATAAGTTCAGAATTGTGGAGGGATGGGATGAAGTGATAGAAAAGGTTTATTAAACAGATCAGACAGATCAGGAACAAGGCTCATAATCTCAGGAGGACGAAATGTACTGTGACCTGGGGATAACAAATGACACTGGGCACAGCACAGGTGGCTGCATACATAAGCTGTGAAAGCTGAAGAAAGTTGGTAGACCTTATACAATTGGCAAGTCAGTGATCACGCTGGATGATGGATCGCTGTATGATTCACACACAGCAGAAACTTGTGAAAGAATGAAAGGTTCGTTTCATTGCAGAAGTCTTCTGTGGTTCCAATTCCGAGTCACTGTTTGAATTACTGATCAGATCATTGTGTGAAGTGTTAGGTTAAGATACTCATGCCCGCCCCCCTCCTCCACCCCCCACTGGATAAACTTGTGCTCCCGATCTGTTGTTATTTGTTTCTCATTCTTTCGATGCAAATTCATAGAAAGACGAGATGGAATGTGGGGCGGAAAGAAAAATGCGTTCTTTCTCATTACACCAAGTTAATCTACAATTGAATACAATGACTGCTCTCACTCTTCATTTCGACTTTAATGTGATGCCGATTATACGTGAATCTCCCGTGCAGGGAAGGACAAGAACAAGATTCTCTATCCATTCTATACCAGACGTGTGAGGTGCCAATAAAAACTGCTGGAGCGGTTTGTGAAGTTAGCAACCAGAGTGTGACTCGAACTCGTGAATGTGGAGCACAGTGGTGTAATAACCCACCACCACAAACATTCAGTCTTCTCAGCACATTTTGTAGAGGGGTAACATGTCACCTCATCAGGTTATATGTGGTGAAAGTGAAGGATGAGAAATTTGCAGAGCGGAATCAAATCCACACCATTGTGATTCTGCTTGCACCTGAATTATAATAACAGCAAATGCCAACAAATCGCCATGTTCGTCACAATGAATAGCTGTCATTGATACATTCTGAGTCAGAACTGTGTCGGAATGAAACAGAGAACAAGAATTTTCCCTCATAATCACATCTACATTTGACTCATAATTTCTTCAGTCACTTTCTCTTTCACGTCAAGAAGCAGCCATGGAGAGGGAAATAAAGGCGATGTTGTGGCTCAATGGCCTTTCTCATATGGCTGAACCTGAATTGAATTAAATCGCAAGAAACACTGTTTTGGTCGTTTCATTTTAATTTTGCTGCAACCTCATAATGTTCATTGTAATAATCACAAGTGAATTAGATTTATCTCATTGGAACGATTAATGTTGCATTCAAATTTGCTCAGACTTTATTTCAGCTTTAGGAAAATACTGCTTAGAAAATCAGAGGGTTAAAGTGCAAAAGAAAATCCACCAGTTTTGTTGCTCGTTGCTTTGGCAGATTTCACCGAGTATTAAATGGACCAAACATCATGGTATTTGTCCTCACATCCTTATCGCATGTGATTAAAGCAATAAGTCGCTCTCCAAGCAACTGGTCACTTCTTATTCATTATGTCATATCTTCCCTTCACAATAAGAAAAATCCACTCAGTTCCATTCACAATGCTTCAGGTAGAATATCATGCCAAATCTTTCGAAATCCAGAGGTTTTGGAATCGAATCTTATTCAGCTGCACACGTTCACGAAATTCTTTACATTTAAAGTCAACCCACTTAGACATTGTTTCCCCGCAACTTCCAACCGACTACACCACACCCTAGCCATACGCTGTCTCTCTCCTTGTGAATTTGTTTCCTTGTATCTCGCCAAATGTGCCTTTCCAAATATTTTGAAAAACAGATTCTCGGAGTAACAGCGATTCTGCTCTCATCATTTCTTTGTCCTTCAAAGGTTTTATCAAAGGTTTTGAATGTCTGACGTCTAGACGTTTACTCAATTGAAATATGGAATTTTCCTCCTATTTACTCTGTCCAAAACATCTCAAAACATGAACCCCCCACCCCCCCAATTAAGTCGTTCTTGGTTCAGGGATAACTGTTCTAAATTTTCGAAGACAACAAGTGAATAAAATCTCATCCTCAGTACACCCCGTCTCAGCATTGTCTCTAATGGCTTTACACCCCAGCAAACACCGTCATAACCCTCTCCGAGAGAATCACAGAATCCTACAGTGCAGAGAGAGCATTTCAGTCAATCAATCCGGTGTCGACACACTGAGGAGCATCTCACCCAGACCTAGCTCCCCTCCCCATTTCTTTATATTTCACCAGAAGAAGGGGTAACCCTCCCCATTATGATATCAAAAAAAAAGCTGTTGGGGTATAACCTGGCGTCCTGTGACTTCTGGCATTGTCCCCGCGTTATCCATGGCTAATTCACTTAATTTACTTAATTCAATCCCTGGACACGAGAGGGCAATTTAACTTGGCCAATCAATATAACCCTCAGACCAAACAGCAATGCGAATTACTGAGCCAATGTTCCATCATTGTGAGCAAAACCTGTATCATTCTTAATGGCTTTATATCCTGGTAACTCAGCCTCATCAAAGCAAATCAACCCAAATTCAATGTATCGAAACACTACTCTGCGCTTTACAATCTGATTCGTGCTGCGGGAAATGTTTCTGCACTCATATTTGAACGCTTTTACGCTGTTCCTTCCTCACCTTCCTGCTTCCAATAAACACCCTCAATCCGGAACAAGCCTGTCAAATGCTTTTCATTCCAACACAGTAAAAAGGTGCAGTTTGCAGAGGTCACGTGTTTGCACTTTCACTGACACTCTGCCTCCCTGAGAGCTGCAGCCCTTTCCCACACTGATTCAGGCAGCACTGTCCTTCCTGTGACATGACCCATCGAGAATGGAAGGACAGGTATCAATACCCGCACTTGGAAATGGAGCGACAATTTTAAAATATTTACATCGTGCCCAGAGGAGAATTGAGCCCTGTGACAAGCAGGGATATTAACCATTATACTACCGAGGACAAGAGTGTCAAAGGAGGCCCTTCCACCAATTGTGGCCACACTTGTCAAAAACAATGCCTAAAAAACTGAATCCTATTTCAGAATGCTTACCCCACAGCCTGATTTGTCTTGGCATCAAAAGTTCACATCTGAATATTTGTTCAGGTTATAAGCCTCCCTGCCGCTCTGAACAATGCAGACAGTGTATTCCAAATTCCAACCCCCCGCTGGCTGATAAAGATTTTTCGAACATCTTCTCAAACCTTTCTGTCTTTTTCCTTAAATATCTGGCCCCTGCTGATCGATCCCTCCATCGATGGCAAACTCGTTCAGTCAACCCTGTCCATACCCTAACTCACTCATGTCTTGTCTCCATCTCCTTTGCACTGCCACAAACACTCCACTCTGTCCTGTTTTTCTTCCAAACTGAAACTCTTCAGCCCAAACAATATCCTGGTAAATATCTCCTGTAATGTTCTCAGTGTGATCACAACCCTGCTATAATGTGACTTGCAAGACTGCACACAACGCTCTTGCTTGAGGCTAATGGGCATTTGTTTTTTTAAATTTCTGGATTAGTATGAGGGCGATCCTGGCTGGGCAGAGTTTATTACCCATTCCAAATTGCCCAGAGGGCAGTTGAGACTCAACCATATTGCTACGAGTCTGAAGTCACATGCAGCCCAGACCAAGTAAGGATAGCAAATTCCATCCCGAAATAACATCAATGAAACAGATTTTTTTAATCAACCATTGTCATTGGATATATAGTAGTCATTTGATTCTTCAATGCAGATATTTATTGAATCCAAATTTGACGATCATGGCATTGTGGGATTCAAGCCCGAGTACCCAGACTATTACTTCGGTCTCTGGATTATCAGTCCTATGAAATTACCACAAGACCAACACAGAAAGCCACAAAGCTAATCTTGAACAATAAAATGTCTTTTCACCAAAACCGCCCTGGGTATTTTCCATGAGCCTGACGCTCCAATTGTCTCTGGCCATTGTCAGTAAAAGCTGCTACATGGGGATTGATTTCACAACCATGGGATCCAAATGGATCGACTTGTTTGAAGGTCCCGATGGTGGGATTGGGGCACGTTCACCCAACAACAGTAACCGCAGCAGCAGCACAGACAGAACAGTATGAATGTGAAAGAGAGTGATAGATTGGGCATTGCCTCAGAGAAATGGGAGGAGGGACGGAAAGGAGGTTTAATGATCGTGGGAAGGACCGGAATCTCTGACAACGGGTGTGTTTGAATCCTGATATATGAAACGCAGAGATGTGAGAGAGCGGAATTTGAAGGTAAAACAATTAATTTCTGAGCATGTGTCACAAAAAGGACAACGGAGAGAATACTAAGTGCCGTGATTTGGTTTCAAATCGAGGTTGCTGTGGTCACAATGCAAGATACCGACAACCACGATCACAGCAACCACAGAACAGGATGCTTGCAAGAAGCAATAAGTATACCAGCAGAGGAAATGTTCGAAAGAACAGCAAATGCCCAATATCAGTACTCAGCGAACAGTGATATATATGTGGGAACTGTGAATGAGCTGAATCTTTCAGTTCGGTTTCCTCAGAGGATGTGGAGATCCCTTGTAAGAGAATGTTGAAAACTGAGATTAATAGATTTCGACAACCATCAAAGACTTGGGGGACAGTACAGGATATTGTTGAAATGTATGCTTCAATAGGAGTTTAGCATAACATCGGCACAGCCGCCCAGATCCAACCGGAAATGGGGATGAGAATGAGTGCGTGGAGTTACTCTCTGTCTCCAGTGATGCAATTGGTGAGCGTGCGTCCTTCTGCGATGGTATAGAGGCGCAAGAAATTCCTCGGATGAGTGTGCTCCTGCTCAAGGGAATGGTTGTCCCCGTTTATACTATCATAGCGATTTCCGGTGCATCTTTCTAAGACAGCTGAGTGGCACAAATGGAGCGTGTTGAGCCCTTAAAAACGCTTACACACAGAGAATGTGTGGACTGCCCACAGACAGACACCCGAGGCTGGGATCACACCCGGGTTTGTGGTGTAGCCAGACAGAAACGAACGAGGGGCGAAGAATAAATGTTGTCCTGACCAGTCATACTCACACCCCGTGGGTGAATGAGGAAGAATGAAAACAAATTCTCAACATGGAAAACAGGATTTGTATCTGTGTGGACACAATTTGAAAGGATCGTTCACCCTGTGTAGAAAAAAGGACACAGATACCACAGAGAAAGTAGGGCAATATAGGAACTTCTGGAAGAGATTCAATTAACCACAGAGATGGAATCTCATTTAATCAGTAACACTGGAGCGAGACCGTTCACCAGTCCCGTGTGTGGGAAGGGATCACTGAGCAAAATAACCTCCGGAGACTCCAGCAGGATTACATATCCCATCAGGAGATCGATTATGCTGTCAATGCGCCTTTAATCCCAACCAGCTTCCTGCTCCATAGCTTTAGTCAGAGTCAGACAACATGAAAACAGGACTGTCAGTCCAACCGATCCATGCTGAACATACTGCCAAACTCACCCATTCCCGTCTGCCTCCTCCTGTACCCGCTGAGTGGTGATAATGCCCTTGTTGTTTTATTAATGTGTTGTTAATCCAAAACCCAGGTAATATTTTGGGGACAAAGAGTTCAGGTCCTGGCATAACAGATGGTGGAGTTTGAATTCAATAAGCACCTGGAATTGAAGAGTGTCTTGATGACCTGAATCAGTTGTGTGGAAAATCCCATCTGATTCACTCATGCCAGTTCGGGAAGCAAACTGTCATATTCATCTGCTCTGTCCCACAGGAGACTCCAGATGGATAATACCGTGGTTGACTCTTAAATGCCCTCTGGGAAATAACTGATGTACTAGGCATGAATAAATTTATTTTAAAAATCCCACTTTCCCATTCATGTTTGGAATCAATTGTCCATTAAATGTTGCAAACATACCCTCATCCATCACTTCCTCAGCAATTAATTACACACGTAAAATACGGTATCTAAACATGTCTTTTAAAAAAAAACTCTCTCTTTTCATCTTAAACATATGCCCTCTCGTCTTGCAATCCCCCTCCTGGGAAAAGGCCGCTATCGTTAACTCTAACTTGCCTCTCAATAATTCATAAACTTCTGTCAGGTCACCGTACAAACCCCCAACCACGAGTGAAAACAGTCTCAACTAGGAGAAAGTGAGAACTGCAGATGAGAGATCAGAGTCGAGAGTGTTGTGCTGGGAAAGCACATCAGGTAAGGCAGCATCCGGGGAGCAGGAGAATCAATGTTTTTTTTCACGCAAGTGTCGTTCATCAGGCTTTTCCCCGAAACGTCGATTCTCCTGCTCCTCAAGTACCCCATATCCAGTACCCCAAACTCGAATCTGAAAATAGTCTCAGCCTATCCAGCCTTTCATTATAACTCAAACCTTCCACAGGCAACAAACGTTTTGTGAACCTATTCCAGCTGAATAATATCATTCCCACAACTGGGCGACCAGAACTGGACATAATATTCGAGAGGAGGCCTCATCAATGTCCTGCAAAACTTCAACATAACGTCCCAACTACTATACACAAAGGAATGAGCAATGAAGGGAAGTATGTGAAATGCCTTTGAATCATCTTGTCTGTTGGTAATGCAAATTACAAGGAATTATGTACCTGCACACCGAGCTTCCCTGTTCTCCAACATACGCAAAGCCACACGTATTGTTGTACCAAAATGTAATACCTTTCATTTATCCAGATTGAACTCCATGTTACATTTTTCAGTACAACGACTCATTTGATTAAGATCCTTTCGAAACTTTGATAATCTTCCTCACTGTCTACAATACTGGTATCGCCTGCAAACCTAAGCAGCATGCCTGCAGTGAGTTCCACTGTTTTCTCAAAAAGATCAATGATTTATATTTACTTGTAGTTGCCGTGATTTAGCAGTGTGCAGATCACACAACAGTTCGTCATGCAATTAACCATGAGGAAGAAAGCCGCAGACTGCTGGGAGATAGAAAACAATTGGAAATAAAAATGGTGAAAGCAATTCATTCCAGGGAACTGGGTGATAGTGAAGCAAAATTAAACTTCAAACCAGCTGCCCACGCTCCAGTTGTGGCACTCAGCTGTCTCAGCAAGATGCACCGTAGATTGCTGTTATTATAAACGGGAACAAATTTTCCCTTCTGCTCCGCCTTTGACCAGAAGCACTCCCAACCTCGGAATTGCTTGCGACTCTAAACCATGATAGAAACACCGTGCATTCTCCGGTTGAGTCACTTGAGCCATCGAGTCTCTCTGCAACTTCATTCCCATCTTGATTTCAAGTTGGTTATTCGCGACTGCGCCACTCAGTTCCTCTGATTCTGGGGCGAGGAACAGGGACCATGTGGCAGCAGTGGTTACTGCCTTGTGTGGGGAAACTCGAGAAGTAACCGATGGTAAACTGCATTGCTATTGAAGTATATATTTCAACAAAAGCTTGGTAAAAACAATGACTGCAGATGCTGGAAACCAGATTCTGGATTAGTGGTGCTGGGAGAGCACAGCAGTTCAGGCAGTATCCGAGGAGCAGTAAAATCGACGTTTCGGGCAAAAGCTCTTCGTCAAGAATACAGGCAGAGAGTCTGAAGGGTGGAGAGATAAGTGAGAGGAGGGTGGGGGTGGGGAGAAAGTAGCATAGCGTACAATAGTAAAATGGGGGAGCGGATGAAGGTGATTGGTCGGGGTGGGGAGGGTGGAATGGATAGGTGGAATAGAAGATAGGCAGGTAGGACAAGTCAGGACAAGTCATGGGGACAGTGCTGAGCTGGAAGTTTAGAAATGGGGTGAGGTGGGGGAAGGGGAATTGAGGAAACTGTTGAAGTCCAGATTGATACCCTGGTGTTGAAGTGTTCCGTGGTGGAAGATGAGGCGTTCTTCCTCCAGGTGTCTGGTGGTGAGGGAGCTGCAGTGAAGGAGGCCCAGGACCTCCATGTCCTCGGCAGAGTGGGAGGGAGAGTTGAAATGTTGGGCCACAGGGCTGTGTGGTTGATTGGTGCGGGTTTTCCGGAGATGTTCCCTAAAGCGCTCTGCTTGGAGGCGCCCAGTCTCCCCAATGTACAGGAGACTGCACCGGGAGCAACGGATATAATAAATGATATTGGTGGATGTGCAGGTTATAAAAGCTGCACTGTCCGCGGAGTCTTTGATGTTTTGGAGAAATGTATTTATCTCAGCCCTCAACACATCAATGATGGAATCAACACAGCCACTGGGGGAACCGATGTTAAATGGTCAGACCATTCTTAGTTCCCACATATCAGCTACTGTTCGCTAAGCACTGATATTGTGCATTTGCTGCTCTGCCTAACATTCCTTATGATACTGTACTTATTGCGAGCGCTTAGTGCGTGTTAGTGGGCTGCCGTGATCGTATAGTGGTTAGTACTCTGCATTGTGGCCGCAGCAAACTCGGTTCGAATCCGAGTCATGGCAGTAATTGCTCTATGTTACCCAGTCTTTTGTGAAACACAAAGGAATCAGTTGTTTTAAAGTTTTGATTTTCTCCAAGGTGATTTTTTTTTTCCTTCAAGCTCTGCTCGCTCACATCTCTGTGTTTCATATGTCAGAATTCAAATCCACCCGTTCTCAGAGATTTCTTCCCTCCTACGATCACTAACCGAACTTTCCATCCCATAACCCCCATTTCATTAATTTGGAGATGGCGTTGTTGGACTATGGAGTACAAAGTTAAAAATGACCCAACACCAGGTTATGGTCTTACAGGTTTAATTGAAGCACTAGCTTTCAGAGAGCCGCTCTTTCATCACGTGTTTGCGGAGTCTTTTCCCATTTCACTAAGGCATTGTAAAGTCTAATACAGACTCTCACATTGATACCGATCAGTCTGTGTGGCTGGGGTCACTGTTGCTGGGTGAACGTGCCCCAACCCCACCATCGGGACCTGCAGACCATTGATCCATTTGGTTACCACTGTTGTGAGATCAATACTCATGGAGCAGCTTTTACTGATATGGACCCGAGATAATTCGGGCGGAGGGGGGTGGTGGTCAAGCTCAGGAAAATGGCACGGGACAGTATCGGGGAAAAGCGACTTTATTGGATAAGATCAGTTTCACTGCTTTTCTGCAATGGCCGAGCGCTATTACCACTGAACACTGAACTGTTAATTCAGACACCAGGCACCTGGGTTTGACTCTGGCCATGCTAGGTGGTAGAATTGGGATTCAATAAATATCTGGAATTACGATCTAACAACTCCTATATATCCATGTTCAATTGTTGAAAAAAAAACATCTGACGTCATTTAAGGAATGTAACAGCCATTCTTACCTGCTCGGGCCTCCATGTGACTCCAGACTCACTACAATATGGTTGAGTTTCAACTATCCGCTGTGCAATTAGGGATAGCAATCAATACTGCCGACCCAGCGACGCCCTCATACTGTAACAGAATAGAAAAAATTCATTCGGCCCTAGCTAGATTACTGTGTGCAGTTCTGCAATTCAGAGTCCTGCATGGATGTGATCGCACTGGGAACGTTGCAGTAGAGATTCACTGGGATATTGTCTGGGCTGAAGAGTTTCAGTTGTGAGGAGATATTGGACAGACTGGGGTTGTTTGTCACTGAGCAGAGGAGATTGGAGAAGACATGACTGAGATGTACTAAATAATGAGGGTTATGGATAGGATAGACTGAAAGAAGCTTTTGTTATTGATGGAGGGATCGAACACTGGGGCCAAAAGATTTCGGGAAAAGGCAGAAAGGTTTGAGTAGATTTGCGGAAAGGGTCAGAGAGGCAGAAATCATTCTAACCTGAAAGAAAATCGAGATGTTAAATTGTGATGCCAAAACATGTAAAATTATGGGCTAAACGATGGAAAACTTGATTCAGGCCGTTAAGCAGTTGTGTTTGACAAGCGCTGCCACAACAGGCTGAAGGGCCTCCTTCGATGTTGTCATCCTCCACTGTATCGTGGTTAGTGTCCCCGCCTGTCACAGGGTTCAATACTCCGCTGGGGGCATCGTAAAGGTTTTAAACCTGTCGCTCTGTTCCCCAGTGATGGGACATCCATTCTCGATGGGACATGTCACAGGAAGGACAGTGATGTCTGAATCAGCTGGGGAAGGACTGCAGCTCCTGGAGAGACCGAGTGTCATGAAAGTGCAAACACGTAACTTCTGCAAACTGCACATTGTGTTTGTGTTGTAATGAAAACCATTATATAGAGTTGTTCCTGACTGATATGTTTATTTAAATCGGGAATCTGAGGAAGAAAACAAAGTAAACCCATTCAGATCTGAGTGCAGAAACATTTCCAGCAGATTTGTGTACAATGAGGTTGTCCAGCATAGAACCGCGTTTGGATGCATTGAATTCGAGTTGGTGGGCGCGGCTTGCTTTCACTAGGTGGAGTTACCAGTGTGTAAAGCCATTACACATGATTCAAATAGTGTTCAATGTGATGGTACATTTGCTCAGTGGTTCTCACTGCTCTTAAGTCTGTAGGTTAGTTGGATTGGCCATGTTAAATTGCGCTGATGTGTCCAGGGAGTGAATTCAGTCAGTTAAGTGAATTAGCCAGGGGTAACGCAGTGATAAGGTCAGCAGTCACACGATGCCAGGTTTTATTCCAGCAGGTTTATTTGTAATCACAAGCCAGAGGCCTGGAGGGATTGAGATGGGAGCTATGTCTGGTTGAGATGCTGTTCAGAGTCTCCCTACAGACTTGATTGTCTGAACTGTACTTCCTGCCTTGTAGGGAATATGTGATTCTATCAGAAAGGACGCTGCCAGCGTTTACTGGGCTGCTCAGACATTGGAGACGATGCTGACGGCGTTTAGTGGGGATGGAATTTTATTTATTTGTGTGTTGTAAAATTTGACACTGAACCAAGGAAAACCGAATGGAAGTTGTCCGGAGTATATGAGGTTTGGAGTCAGTAAATATGTGGTAAATTCACTCTTTCAAGTTCATAAATTTCTGAAAGTCAAGATTTCAAAACCATCGAAGTCGGACTAATAAATGATGGGAGCAGAATTTCTGTCACTCAGACAATCCGTTTCCAAAATATTTGGAAAAGCACATTTAGAGACACAGAAGCAGTGAGTTTCACCAGGAGAGAGACAGCCTGTGGCCAGGTAAAAGTGTAAAGGAGGGTGTAGGGGGTAGAAGGTGCGAGGAAACAATGTCTTATTTGGACGACTTCAGATGCAAATAAATATCGGAAGCGAATGCAGCTGAGTAAGATTCAGCAAAAAAAAAACTCAGTTTTGAAAGATTTATATTAATATACCACATGAAGCATTATAAATGGAACAGAGCAGATTTTGTATATTGTCAAGGAAAGCTATTCCATAATGAATAGGAAGTGACCCGTCTCTTGGAGACCGATTTCCTGCTTTAATCCCATGCCTTAAAGATGGGAGGACGATCGCCATGATATTGCGTTCATTTGATACCCACTGAAATCTGCCAAAGTAACTGAGCATCAAAACTGGCATCTTGTTTTGTAGTTCAACCTTCTGTTTTTCTCATCAGTATTTTCTTTAAGCTGAAATAAATTCGGAGCAAAATTGAACACAACATTAAACGTTCCAATCATATAAATCCAATTCACTTCCGATCATTGGAATGAACAGAGTGAAGTTACAGCAAAATTAATAAAATGAAACGAACAAAACTGCATTTCCGGGAATTTTACCCAGTTCAGGTTCAGCCATATGAGAAAGACCATCGAGCTAAAACATCACCTTCACTTCTCTCTCCGTACATACTTCTTCACGTGAGAGAGAAACTATCTGAAGAAATTATGCGTCAAGATTAAATGTGCGTGTGAATGTGACGGGAATTTCATGTTTGCTGGTTCATTCTGAGACAGTTCCGACTCGAAATAAATCAAGGACAAGGTATTCCTTCCAAGGACGAGGTCAATTGCTTGTATTTTGCTGGTATTATTATTCCACTGAAAGCAGAAACATAATGGTGTGGATTCGATTCGGCTCAGGGAATTTCTTATCCCCTCAGTGCACCAAATGTGATCTTGACGGGGTCACATGTGAGCCCCTTTGCAATGGGCTGAAGTCTCCTAGGGGTTCAGGCGACGGGTTGCTCTTCCATTGCTCATGTGTGGAGTTGAATCCTTCTCTGGCTGTTATTTCCATCATAAGCAGCTCTTGTTTTCCTTTGTGCCTCGCATCTTTAGGATACTTTGGGTGGAGAATCTTGCTCTTGCCCTTCATTGCAACGGAGATTTGTGATAAATCGATATCTCATCAAAGTCGAAGTAAAGCAATTTGATTCTGTTGTAAGTTACATTGGGATAATGAAAAGGAGTGCAAACGTTTCCTTCCTCCTTTCATTTCATCTTGACTTTCTATGAATTTACATCGAATGATAACAACATCTCTAATAAGGAAGTTAGCATTAAGGCACTTTACCTGAATGCTCGTAGCATTCATAACAAAGCCGATGAATTAATGGCACAGATAATAGTGAATGATTATGATGTAGTAGGCATCACAGAGACTTGGTTACAGGGGGGTCAGGACTGGCAGTTAAACCTCCATGGTTTTTCGACTTATCGAAAAGACAGAGAGGTGGGCAGAGGGGGTGGGGTTGCCTTGTTAGTTAAGAACAAAATTAAATCTATGGTATTGAATGACATAGCGTCGGATGATGTGGAGTCTGTGTGGGTGGAATTGAGGAACCACAAAGGCAAAAAAACCATAATTGGAGTTGTGTACAGACCTCCTAACAGTGGTCAGGACCAGGGACGCAACATGTACCGGGAAATAGAGAAGGCATGTCAGAAAGGCAAGGTTACATTGATCATGGGTGACTTCAATATGCAGGTGGACTGGGTAAATAATGTTGCTAGTGGATCTAAAGAAAGGGAATTCATGGAATGCTTACAGGATGGCTTTTTGGAACAGCTAGTCATGGAGCCCACAAGAGAGCAGGCTATTCTGGACCGAGTGCTTTGCAATGAACCAGACTCTATAAAAGATCTTAAAGTAAGGGAACCCTTAGGAAGTAGCGACCATAATATGGTAGAGTTCAGTCTGGAGTTTGAAAGGGAGAAGGCGAAATCTGATGTAATGGTGTTACAGTTGAATAAAGGTAATTATGAGGGCATGAGAGAGGAACTGACTAAAATAGACTGGAAGCAGAGGCTAACCGGGAAGACACTAGAGCAAAAATGGCAGGAGTTTGTAGGTATAATTGAGGACACTGTACAGAGGTTCATTCCCAAGAAAAGAAAGATTAACCGGGGAGGGATTAGACAACCTTGGCTGACAAAGGAAGTCAGGAAATGTATTAAAGAAAAAGAGAGATCCTATAAAGTGGCTAAGAACAGTGGGAAATCAGAAGATTGGGAAGGATACAAAAGCAAACAGAGGATAACAAAGAGTGTAATAAGAAATGAGAGGATCAAATATGAAGGTAGGCTAGCCAGTAATATTAGAAATAATAGTAAAAGTTTCTTTCAGTACATAAGAAACAAACGACAGGCAAAAGTAGACATTGGGCCACTTCAAACTGATGCAGGGAACCTAGTGATGGGAGATAAGGAAATAGCAGGAGAACTTAACAAGTACTTTGCGTCAGTTTTCACAGTGGAAGACAGGAGTAATATCCCAAAAATTAAAGGGTGTCACGGGGCTGAGTTGAGTATGGTTGCCATTACGAAAGAGATAGTGCTAGAAAAGTTAAAAAGTCTTAAAATTGATAAATCTCCTGGCCCCGATGGGATACACCCTAGAGTTCTGAGAGAGGTTGCTGAGGAAATAGCAGAGGCATTGGTTGAGATCTTTCAAGAGTCACTGGAGTCAGGAAAGGTCCCGGACGATTGGAAGATGGCTGTAGTAACCCCCTTGTTCAAGAAAGGATCAAGGCAAAAGATGGAAAATTATAGGCCAATCAGCTTAACCTCGGTTGTTGGTAAAATTCTAGAATCCATCATTAAGGATGAGGTTTCTAAATTCTTGGAAGAGCAGAGTCTGATTAGAACAAGTCAACATGGATTTAGTAAAGGGAGGTCATGCCTGACAAACCTGTTGGAATTTTTTGAAGATGTAACAAGTAGGTTAGACCAGGGGAACCCAGTGGATGTGGTCTATCTGGACTTTCAAAAGGCCTTTGATAAGGTACCACACGGGAGACTGCTGAGCAAGGTGAGGGCCCATGGTGTTCGAGGTGAGCTGCTGGGATGGATTGAGGATTGGCTATCTAACAGAAGGCAGAGAGTTGGGATAAAAGGTTCTTTTTCAGAATGGCAGCCGGTGACGAGCGGTGTCCCGCAGGGTTCGGTGCTGGGGCCACAGCTGTTCGCATTATATATTAATGATTTGGATGAGGGAACCGGGGGCATTCTAGCGAAGTTTGCCGATGATACAAAGTTAGGTAGACAGGCAGGTAGTACTGAGGAAGTGGGGAGGCTACAGAAGGATCTAGACAGGTTGGGAGAGTGGTCCAGGAAATGGCTGATGGAATTTAACGTGAGCAAGTGCGAGGTCTTGCACTTTGGCAAAAAGAATATAGGAATGGACTACTTTCTAAATGGTGAGAAACTTAATAAAGCCAAAGCACAAAGGGATCTGGGAGTGCTAGTCGAGGATTCTCTAAAGGTAAACATGCAGGTTGAGTCTGTGATTAAGAAAACGAATGCAATGTTGTCTCTTATCTCAAGAGGGTTGGAATATAAAAGCAGAGATGTACTACTAAGACTTTATAAAGCTCTGGTTAGGCCCCATTTGGAGTACTGTGTCCAGTTTTGGTCCCCACACCTCAGGAAGGACATACTGGCACTGGAACGTGTCCAGCGGAGATTCACACGGATGATCCCTGGAATGACAGGTCTAGCATATGAGGAACGGCTGAGGATACTGGGATTGTATTCGTTGGAGTTTAGAAGATTAAGGGGAGATCTAATAGAGACGTACAAAATAATACATGGCTTTGAAAAGGTGGATGCTAGAAAATTGTTTCTGTTAGGCGAGGAGACTAGGACCCGTGGACACAGCCTTAGAATTAGAGGGGGTCATTTCAGAACGGAAATGCGGAGACATTTCTTCAGCCAGAGAGTGGTGGGCCTGTGGAATTCATTGCCACGGAGTGCAGTGGAAGCCGGGACGCTAAATGTCTTCAAGGCCGAGATTGATAGGTTCTTGTTGTCTAGAGGAATTAAGGGCTACGGGGAGAACGCTGGCAAGTGGAGCTGAAATGCGCATCAGCCATGATTGAGTGGCGGAGTGGACTCGATGGGCCGAATGGCCTTACTTCCACTCCTATGTCTTATGGTCTTATAATGAAAGGGGAACAAAAAAGGAGAGATCGAGTGCAATATTTTATCCAGTGGGCTTGTGAATTTTAGTTTAATACACCACACAAAGTTCTGATCAGTATTTTAAACAGTCAATTGAATTGGAACCGCAGAAAACTTTTCCAATGAAACGAATCTTTCATTCTTTCACAAATTTTTGCTGTGTGAATCATACTATGATCCAGCATCCAGCGTGGTCACCAAGTTGGCAACAATATTATATCCACCAATTTTCTTTAGCAATCACAACATCTGCACATACCCATCTGCGGTGTGCCCAGTGTCATTTGTTGTATCCAGGCCACAGCACATTTCCTGTTCATGACCTTATGAGCTTAGTTCCAGATCTGTCTGATCAGTTTGAGAAACCTTTTCTATCATTTCATCCCATCCCCTCAGAATTCTAAAGGTATCAATAAAATAAGACGTTAGACCAAATGATGTAGGATTGGAAGTCGGCCATTCAGCCCATCGAGTCTGCTCCACCATTCAACGAACTCATGGCTGATCTGATAAGCCTCAACTCCATTCTCCAGCTTTGCCACGACAAAGCTTCATCATCTTTCTGGTTAAATATCTGTCTGGCATAGTTTGAAAATACACAACACCTCAGCCTCAATAACAATTTCGGCAAGGAGTTCCACCGATTCACTGGCCCCTGAGCAAAGAAATTACTCCTCATTTTTGAATTAGGTAATATCTAATTCTGAGTTCATGTCCTCTGGTGCGCTCCTCATACCAGAGGGTGAACCACCTGCCCGTAACTACCCTGTCAAGATCCCATGAATATTGAACGTTTATAAATGTTATTATGTGATTATAGAGCTCCCCTCCATCTCCTTTGTTTCAAGGAGAATAATCCCAGCCTAACCAATCATTCCACGAAGCTCCATTTTCTCCAGTGTTGACAACATGTTCATTAATCTCTGCTGTCCTCTGCAGCATCCTTACATATTATTACAGCAGGAGGAGACATTTATGCGAAGAAACGGTTGATATTTCAAGCACAGATGGGAATTGGAACTTGAAATCAGACAGCGAATGGAATCAAATTGGTCAACACAAGGAGGAAATAGAATAATGATCACTCTGACAAACGAGAATTTAATCATATCTCATTGACATTCAATAACTTTACTGTAAACAAATTACCCCGTGTAATCGTCCACAGAGCTATTATTTCAGGGGAAAAGCTTATCGAAACTGGCTACATAAATACTTTGACAACAATAACATGTTCTTGAGACATTTTTTGATTATAAACTCAACTCATTGTTCTGTGAATCCTACATCGTTTGCAAGGCACAAAAGAGACATGGAATGTAACTCTCTCCATTTACCTAGATGGGTATAACTTCAATAACACCTAAGGAACTGGACACCGTCCACGACAATGCAGTCACTTGAGTGTACCCTCTTCAACACCTGCAATATTCCTTCCCTTCACCGCTAAGGCACAATTGCAGCAGATTGCACCACTATAAGATGCACTGGAGTAAGTCATTCGGGCATTTTGACAACCTTCAAAGCTCAACAGCTATACTGACTATATAACAAGGTTGGAAGATGCAACGAAACGCCACCATTTTCAAGTTCCCCTCCAAGGCCCATAGCACCCTGACTTTGAATCGTATCAATGAGAAACTCATTGGTGAAACGGTCTTGATGGGCAAAATTGCATACTACAGCCTTCCATCTTTTATCTTACAATTTTAAGAAAAATGTTGATTTATGCCGTGACCAGACTTGTGCTCAGTCCTTTAGCTGTTCCCTAAACTGGTGATTGCTAAAGTTCTGCTGTCATCCACAGTCTGTGGTCAACAATAGAAAATATCTGAAAATCTTCTCAATCAACTGACTCCCCTCGTGATTAGAGTTGTGTTGGAGAAGTACAGCAGGTCCGGCAGCATCTGAGGTGCAGGAAAAATGGACGTTTCAGGCAAAAGCCCTTCATCAGGAATAAGACTGGGAGCACATGTGATGGAGAGACAAATGGGAAGGGGGTGTGGCTGGGGAGAAGGTAGCTGAGAGTGCTGTAAGTCGATACAGGCGTGGGGTGAACATGATATGTCAGAGAAGTAGGTGGAGTGGACAGGTGGGAATCAAGATGCACGGGGGGACAAGTCAGGCGGATGGTGTTGAGCTGGAAGGTGGGAACTGGGGTAAGGTAGGGGAGGGGAAATGAGGCAACGGGTGAAGTCAAAATTGATGCCATGGGGTGGAAGAGTCCCGAGGCGGATGATAAGGCTTTCTTCCTCCAGTCATCGGGTCGTGAGGCAGTGGCGATACAGGAGGCCCAGGACCTGCATGTCCTCGGGAGAGTGGGAGGGGGAGTTGAAATGTTTGGCCATGGGGCACTGGGGTTGATTCTTACGGTTATCCTGGAGATATCCTCTGAAGTGTTGTGTGAGGACACATCTCCTCTCTCCAACTGAGAGGAGACCGCATCGGGAGGACCGGAACAAGAAATGGCATGTGTGGAAGTGCAGGAGAAACTTTGATGGATGTGGCAGCCACCATTAGAGCCTTGGTCAGAGGTGAGGAGGTAGACGTGGGTGCAGGTTTTGCCATTTCTGCAGTGACAGGGGAATTTATATTTCCCTCCCCAACCCTATCGACTCTTTCCTCCACGACTACCTAGTCAAGTCCACGCCCTCCAAAAACCCACCCTCCCCTCACGGCACCTTCCCCTGCCACCACAGGAATTGCAAAACCTGCACCCACATCTTCCCTCTCACATCCTTCCAAGGCTCCAATGAGCCTTCCACATCCATCAAATGTCCGTGTGCACTTCCACACATGTCGTTTATTGCATCTGTTACTCACGATGTGGTCTCCTCTACATTGGGGACAACATTTTCGAGAGCGCTTCAGAGAACATTTCCAGGGAACCCGCAACATTCAACTCCAACGCCCCATGACCAAAAACATCAATAACCACGTCCCCCGACTCTTCCAAGGACATCCAGTTCCTGGGTCTCCTCCATCGCCATTCCCTCACCACCAGACGCCAGATCTTCCACCTCGGCACCCTCAACCCCAGGGCATCAACGTGGTCTTCACCAGTTTCCTCATCTCTCCACGTTCACCTTATCCGAGTTCCAACTTTCTAACTTGCCACCATCCTACTGACCTGTCCCACTTGTCTATCTTCCTTTCCACCTATCCGCTCCACCCTCTTCTCCGACCTATCACCTTTCACCCCATCTCTATCCACCTCTTGCACTCTCAGCTAAATTCTTCCCAGACCCAGTCCTCCCGTTTATCGCTCCACCCACGAGGCTCCCACCTTTTTTCCTGATGAAGGGCGTTTGCCTGAAACGTTATTTTTTTCTGCAACTCGGATGCTGCCTGACCTGCTGTGCTTCTTCAGCACCACTCTAATCTTGATTCTGATTTCCAGCACCTGCAGTACGCACTTCCGTCCATCTGATTCCCCTGTCTATTGATCTTGAATAGGCCGTTGCTAAAGTTCCAGCATCATTTCCCTGCTCTTATATTCCCAGCTGCGGTCAAGAACAGAAAGTATCTCCAACCCCTCTAGACCACTTGATCCCTTGTCCAATCACCTTCAAACATTCGTGAATGTCTACTCCAATTTCTCTTTTGTTACTTTAAACCACTCAGTTTTCACACTTTTATCATTGATCCTCCCCAATTTCATTATCACCCACTTCACTGGATTGAATTCCTTTCAGCACATTTTCTTGCCAATTGTTTCCAATCTCCCTGCAGTCTATGGCTTTCTTCCTCATGGTTAACGACATAACTAATTGTTACCTGATCTTCAAACAGCTAAATGATGGCCACGACAAATAATTAAAAATCGTTGACCTGTATGAGAAAACAATAGAACTCATCGAAGCCATGGTTCATAAGCTTGCAAAGGGGAGCAGAATTGGAGACTGTAAAGAAGTTGATCTAAGGTTCCAGAAGGATCTTAATCCATTGCGTCTTTGGGCTGAAAAATGTCACATGAAGTTCAATCTGGATAAATGGAAGGTATTGCATTTTGCTACATCAAATATTAGTAGGGCTTATACAACTAATGATCGGGCATTGCATCGTGTTGTGGAACACAGAGGCCAGGAATGCAAGTACATAATTCATTTTAATTTGCTTCATATATAGACAGAATAGTTAAAAAAAATGTCATCTCGCCTTCGTTGCTCTGTCCTTTGAGCGTGGGAGTTGGTACGTTCTGTTGAAGTTGAATAGGACATTGGGTGATGCATCTTCTGGAAAACTGTGTCCAGTTCTTGTCGCCCAGAAATAGCAAGGAAATTATTCAGCTGGAGTAGGTTTAGAACAGGTATGCCAGCGTATGGCGAGTGGGGAAGGTTTGTCTTATAACGAAAGGCTGGACATTCTGAGACTACTTTCACTCGAGCACTGGAGTTTGAAAGGCGACCTGATAGAAATTAATAAATTATTGAGAGTTCGGTTCGAGTTTACTGTAACTGTCTTTTCTCTAAGGAGGGGGCACTTCAAGACGAGAGGGCAAATGTTTAAAGTGAAAAGAGGGATTTAAAATAAGACATGAGAGGCTTTTTTTTAACAGAGGATGGTTTATGTGTGCAATTCACTTCCTGAGGCAGTGATGAATGAATGTACACTTACAATATTTATAGGATATTTGGATCGATAAATGAATTCGAAAGTATCAGTGGGATTAACAAAAGCTATTCATTCATGCCTGGTATATAATTTATTGCCCAGAGGGAAGTTCAGAATCAACCACGATATTATGGATCTGGAGTCACATACCAGCCAGATCAGATAGGTAAGGCAGTTTCCTTCCCTATCAGGCATTAGTGAATCAGATCTACTGATTCAACATCATCATTAGACTCTAGGTATTTATTTAAATAAAATTCCAGCATCTGCCATGCCAGGGTTTGAATTCGTGTCCACAGAATTATATCTGGACATTCATATTAACAATGCAGTAATAATATCACAATGGCATTATTAACCCTCAGCAGTTACAAGAGTCGTCAGATGCGACTCGTTTAGTTTGGCATTATGTTCAGTTTGAGCTGGTAGGAGTGAAAGGCCTGTTTTCATGCTGTGTGTGTCTGTGACTTTGACGCTATGAAACTGGCAGCTGGTTTGGATGAACAGCAGCGTTGACAGTTTAATTGATCTCCTTCTGGAATATGTAATCTTGCTGGTTACTCTGGAGGTTCATCTGCTCATTGAGCCCTTCTCATACACGGGATTGTTGAAAAGTCTGTCCCCAGTTTGACTGAGTAGATGAGTTTCCATTCAGCAGGGAATTGAATCCCGCATTGCGCTGGTTTCTCTGTGATATCGGTGTCCTTGTATCTACCCAGGATGAACGATTGGTTGAATTCATGTCCACGCAGACGTAAGTCCCGTTGTCCATGTTGTGAATGTGTTTTTATTCTTCCTGATATACCCACTGGGTGTGGATGTCGCTGGTCAGGACAGCATTTGTGGTTCTTCCTGATTCGCTGCTGCCTCGCTGCACGAGAGACATGGATTTGAACCCAGTCTCGTGTGACTGTGTGCAGTTTGCACATTCTCTCTTTGCTTATGTGAGTTTCCTCCCACAGACTGAAGGTGTGCAGGCTACTGGGATCAGACATGGGAAATGAAGGGGACCGGAATAGTTATGAAGTGAGGGTCTGCTAGGATGTTCTTCAGAGAGATGGTGTCGACTGGAAGGGCCGAATGGCCTGCTTTCCTACACGGTCGTCATTCTCGGATTAAGGGTCAGCTATTTCGGTCAGGTCCTGGAGGCACAAGTAGGTAGGATTGGGTAAAGATGGTAGCATCCCCTGTATAAGCGACATTCATGAATGGGATTGCAGGAAATTAAAGGCATGTTCTCTGTTCCTGAGGTCAGGCTTCCATTTCAGGTTCTATTCGTCAAACTTTAACATTACCAGTTCCGTGTGTGAGTCCCCAAGGATGACTCGTTTATTATATAACCACAACACCACCTTCTCCAGGTTGCAGTATTTATTGGGAACAAGAAGCTGATTCTGAGTTGATGCGAACAAAAGCCGATGCCAATGTCAAAACCACTGATCCAAACAGGAAAATGAAATTTCGTACATTGCCTCCCCAAAGTTAAAGTCTCCACACACGTCGGATGCGCTAATCGGCTGTCTCAGCAACATGTACTGTTTATGGTCATAATATTATAAATGGGGGCAAGTATTTCCTTCCGCCCCGCTTTTGACGAGGAGCTGTGCCAACCTCGGAAATACATGCGCCTCTCTCCTGTCATTCCATCCCAGTTTCCAATTGGATCTTCGTGGCTGCTTCACACAGTTTCTCTGATTCCGGGTCTGGAACTGGGATTATGTGTGATTGCATGCAGCAGTTGGTCCTGCCTTGTGTGGGCAAAGTGATGAAGTCGCCGATATTCAAATATAATGCTATTGAAGCATCCGTTTCAACAATGTTCTGCACTCTCCCAAAAGTTTGGAGAGTTTCATTAATCCCATTCTCCTGTACTCTCATTCATGGAACCTCCACAGTCTCTGGGGATGCAAAAGTTAAAGATTCGGTTCATTTTGCGTTCCCACATGCCTGCCGCTAAGTCCTGATATTGTACATTCTTCCTGACATTTCCTCTGCTACCATACTGGTTGCAGTTTGCAAGCGTGGTCTGTGGAAAGCTGTAACCGTTCAGTAGTTCGCATTCTGCGTTGTGATTGCAGCGACCTCGGCTCTAATCCACACCATAGGGGTCCGTTCTCTCAAAGCTTTACTTTTGGTGAAACACGGTAAGAAATCAATCGTTTTTTACAAGATAATATTCTCCGAGTTGATGATTTCTTTTCCATCGAATTTTGTTGTTCTGCGTTTCAAATATCAGAATTTAAACCCAAAAGTTCTCGAAGATGTCTCTCCCTCACTCTCTCCCTAGCTCTCTTTTACGTCCCTCATCCCATTTGACTGAGGCATTGCACAATCTAACATACACTTTCACGTTGATACCATCCAGTCTGTGCTGTTGCACTCACTGTTGCTGGGTGACCATGCCCCAATCTCTTCATTGGCACCTTCAAATCACCTGATCCGTTTGGATGTCGTGGCTGTGAGATCAATTCTCTTTTCGCAGCTTTTACTGACATAGACCAGAGATTATTGGAGTGTGAGGCTCAATGAAAGGGCATAGGGAATAACTGGGGAAAAGTGACTCTATTGGGAAAGATCCCCCAGCAGGGCTTTCTGCGATAGCCTAGTGGTATTTTCGCTGGATTGTTAATATTCAGTGGAGACGGGTTCGATTCCCACCACACCACGACGATGATCGTATGTGAATGCAATAAATGCCTAGAATTAAGAATCCGTTGTCTTAAAAACCCATCTGTTTCACTGACGTCCTTATCTGGTCTGGCGTCCACGTGACTCCAAACCGGAAGGCAATAAATGCTGTAGAGCCACCCCCGATGCTGTCACAGAATGGAAATATGTTCATTCGGCTGAGTGCTAGAATTGTCCAGGGATGAGATCGCACTGGGAGAGTTGCAGGAGAGATTCACTCGGATAGTGTCTGGGCAGAAGAGTCTCAGTCATGAAGGGAGACAGGATAGAGTGGGGTGGTTTGTCACCGTGCAGAGGGGTTTGTGAGAGGTATAGATAAGGTAGACTAAAAGAAGCGTTTCCCAGCGATGGAAAGAACGATCACAGGGGGGCAGAAATTTAAGGAGAGAGACAGAATGGTTAAAGTAGATGTGTGGAAAAGCGGTATAGGCCAGCGGGTGTTGGAATTTGGAACACACTGTCTGGAAGGGTCAGAGAGGCAGCAACCCTTATAACCTGAAGGAATATTCAGATGTGAATATTTTCTGCCAATACCTGTAAGGCTTTGGGCTAAATGGTCGTTAAGCAGTTGCTTTTGACAAATGCAACCACAACGGGCTGAAGTGTCTCCTTTGAAACTGTTGTCCTTGCTAGTATAGTGGTTAGTGTCACCGTACGTTATGCGGGAGTTCGGAGCTCAATTCCTGGCTGGGGCAGTGTATATATTTTAAAACTGTCGCTCCGTTTCCAAGTGCGGGTTATTAATGACTGTCCTTCCATTCTCCATGGGAAATGTCACAGGAAGGACAGTGCTGTCTGAATCTGCGTGGGGAAGGTCTGCAGCTCCCGGCGAGACAGAGTGTTAATGAAAGTACAAACACATGACTTCCGCAACCTGCACCTTGTGTCTGTACTGGAGTCTATACCATTTAATAGAAAGAAGGAGGAAACTGAGGAAGAAACAGGGTAAACCAATTCAGATGTGAGCACAGAAACATTTTCCGCAGCATCATGAGGAAACCTGACAAATGGCTCCGAGAAAGAGTTTGTCTTTCAGAACTGTTAGTTCACAGAGATGGTTTTTGTTCCTCTTAAGCCCTTAAGATTTTGAATAACAATTTATCTAAGACTTGAAATGTTCGAACACACCAGGCGATGAGTCACGTGCTGGAAACTGTGTTTCCAAGCCAGATGTTTGATAACTGATATCAATGCAACAGGCTGAAGGACCATTCGCCATGATTTTAAAAACTCAAAAACTGTCATTTTTCAACTGAACAAAACAGGCAAAAACAAAGTCATCAAGAAAAGTTCGAAGCATTGCATATGTCATCCTTGGTGCGAACGTGCTGAAATGCAGCTGTCTCACTGCTATTTCCCAATGTTGATTTCCAGTCAGGGAAAATAAAAATGTTGTTCCTTATGAAAATCTGTAATTGAACACGAGTTCCTGACATTACAAAACAACAAAGGAAACAGTTCTGTCAGAGTCAGTGAGAATTTCATATCGGAGATGAAATCAAATGGGAAGAAACGCTGAAATAAGTTGCCTTTGCCTGCTGAGACTCAGTACTACAAAATGATCCTTATTCAAACATATAGGCATTTTCAAGGATTTAATAAGTTGGATGCAGAAAGTTTGGTTCTGTGACCAGAGCACCTCGTATCGAATGACTTGGAGATGCCGGTTTTGGACGAGGGTATGCAAATTTGAAAATCAGACAACCGCAGGTTATAGTTCAACAGGTTTAATTGGAAGTACTAGCTTTCGGACCACTGTTCATTCATCAGGTGATTGTGGAGTACACAGTTGTAAGACACAGAATTTATAGCATATGTTTGCAGTGTGAACGTAACTGAAATTGTACATTGAAAAATACCTTGATTTTTTGCTCAGTCTCCGATCTGTTAGAATGACCATGTTCACTTCACTTCTTTCATATGCAAAGCGCAAAACTTTTTTATTTTAAAGTTTCATTCTCAGGTGAAGTTTAACAACTGGTGTCTGACCCCGTGTGCTGCTGTCTGTTCCAAAATGTTTAGTCTGATTCAAGTTTATAAAAATGAATTACAAGAGACTTTCATGGTTTCATGAAGTTTTTGAGCAAAGTACAATGTAACTCTGCAAGTTCATATTCACCCCACAGACGGATGTGTGTGTGTGTGTGTGTGTGTGTGTGTGTGCAGGACGGTCTCTGTTTGAAGATAGGACAATGGGATCACGTGTACTGTGACATGAACCCAATGACCATGGGTACCGAATTCAGCTATCAGTTTCTGTGGGGGCACTTTTAGCTGCTGCCTGTTCCGAAGACTGCCTTGGAGGATTGTCACCTGAAGATCCGAGGTCGAATGTCCTGGATCACTGAAGTGCTCTCCAACTGGGAAGGGGCACACCTGTCTGTTGATTGATGTGCAGCTCCCATTCCGTTGCTGCAGCCTCTGCGCAGCTTCACCAATGTACCATGTCTTAAGGCATCCTTGTCTGCAGCATGTTGTTTTTTTTAGATTAGCGTCAGTCTAAACATTATGGCATGGACGCAGTACACAGGGACTAACACCTTCAACATATTATCTGTGCTGACACAAATTGGTAAACTCCACCTGAGAATGTAACTGTTCAAAGAAAGTTTTCCGATTTACATAAGAAAGAAATGAACCTAACATAGTCATTCTAACAGATGGAAGACTTAACAAGCAATCAAGGTATTTTTCCAATGTATAATTTCAGTGACATTACACTGTAAACTTTCGCTATAAATTCTGTACCTTACCACTGTGTACTCAACAGCCACCTGATGAAGGAGCAGCTCTCCAAACGCTATTGCTTCCATTAAACCTGTTGGACTATAACCTGGTGTTGTGTGATTTTTAACTTTGTATTAGAATGCGGATCCCACAATTAAAATAGAGACGAAGGAGCATTTATTCTCTCAGACAGTTCTGGATCAGTGGACTTTCTTGTAGCAGACGGCGGTTGAGGAAGTGTCATTAGGTGTAATGAGGCTGAGATCGGCAGATCTTCAAACAGCAAAGACATCAAGCGTTATGGCGAAAGGCAAAAAATTGCAGTTCAAGGTTATCAGATCAGATATGAAACCATTCAATAGCGGAGTAGACTTGATGGTCTAAAGGGTGTCTATCTGTTCCTAAAATTGTTGGCCTTAATATGAAGCTGCAAAACCGACCTGAGTAAAATGTGCCAAATTTTTAAAAGCGTGGTCCCCCCGGAGCACTGAACCGAGGTGAAATGTACAAAGAACAACACACAAAGGGCAGACAATATTGGGTCATTGATCCGTAGTGATCAGTATACCAAGGTAAACAGGAAAACCGATATTCATTATCAACATTGAACCTGGCTCCACGAGGCATGTAGTTAACTCTCACAAACCACTATTCTCCTTCCGTTTTCCAGACGCCCCCTCCGTTCTTGTTTTAAAATGATTGAATGTCAGGCAATTGCAGATGACATTGCTGATGTGGAACTGCAGCATATAGAACAGAGAACATTACAGCGCAGTACAGGCCCTTCGGCCCTCGATGTTGCGCAGCCCTGTCATACTAATCTGAAGTGCATTCCATCTACACAATTCCATGTACGTCCATATGCCTCTCCAATGACGACTAAAATGCACTTAATCTTGGCGAATCTACCACCGTTACAGGCAAAGCATTCCATGCCCTAACTACTCTCTGAGTGAAGAAACTACCTCTGACATCTGTCTTATAACTATCTCCCCTCACTTTAAAGTTGTGGTCCTCGTGTTTGCCATCCCCATACTTGGAAAAAGACTCTCCCTGTCCACCCTATCTAAAACTCTGATTATCTTGTATATCTCTATTAAGTCACCTCTCAGTCTTCTCTCCAACGAGGACAGCCTCAAGGCCCTCAGTCTTTCCTCATAATACATTCCTTCCATATCAGGCAACATGCTAGAAAATCCCCTCTGCGCCCTTTCCAAAGCGTCAACATCCTTCTTATAATGCGGTGACCAGAACTATTCACAATACTTCAAATGTGGCCGTACCAGATCTTTATACAGCTTCAGCATAACCTTCTGATTCCAGAATTCAATCCCTCTTTTAATAAAGGCCAAAACACTGTTTTCCTTCTTAACAACCCTGTCAACCTGGGTGGCAACTTTCAGGGATCTGTGAACATGGACACCGAGATCTCTCTGCTCATCTGCACTTCCAAGAATCTTACCATTCGCCCAGTACTTTACATTCTGATTACTCCATCCAAAGTGTATCACCTCACACTTGTCCACATTAAACTCCATTTGCCACCTCTCAGCCCAGCTCTGCATCCTATCTATGTCTCTCTGCAACGTACTACATCCTTCGTCACTATCCACAACTCCACCGACCATAGTGTTGTCTGCAAATTTACTAACCCACCCTTCTAAGCCCTCATCCAGGTCATTTATAAAAATGACGAATAGCCCTGGACCCAACATCGACCCTTGCGGAAAGCCGCTAGTAAATGGACACCAAGATGAACATGTTGCATGAACTACAACACACTGTTTTCTTTGAGCGAGCCAATTACTGATCCAAACTGCTATGTCTCTCACAATCCCGTTCCACCGCATTTTGTATAGTAGCCTACTGTGGGAACCTTATCGAACACCTTGCTGAAATCCATATACAGAACATCAACATGCTTACTCTCATCCACCTGTTTGGTCACTTTGTCAAAAAACTCATAAGATTCGTTAGGCACGACCTACTCTTCACAAAACCATGCTGACTGTCCCTGACCAGATTATTCTTTTCTAGATGATTATAAATCCTATTCTGATAATCTTTTCCAAAGCTTTAGCCACAATTGAAGTGAGACTCACTGGTCTGTAATTACCAGGGTTGTCTCTACTACCCTTCTTGAAAAAGGGAAACACATTTGCAATCCTCCAGTCCTCAGGCACTATTCCTGTAGATAATGATGATTTCTAGATCAATGGCACGGGCTCCGCAATCTCTTCCTTTGCTTCCCAGAGGATCCTAGGATAGATCCCTTCTGGCCCAGAGGACTTGTCTATTTTCACACACTACAGTGTTTCTAATATCTCTTCCTTGTGAACCTCAATCTCTTCGAGTCTAGATGCAAGTATCTTTATATCTTCCTCGCCAACATTTTCATTTTATATAGTGAACACTGTCGAAAAGTATTTATTTAGTGTTGCCCATGTCTCCTCTGACTCCACACACAACTGCCCACTATTATTCTTTATTGGCCGTAATTTAACTCTCGTCATTCTTTTATTCCTGACATATCTATGGAAAGACTTAGGGTTAACCCTGATCCTATCCGCCAACAATTTCTAATGTCTCCTCCTGGCTCTCATGTCTCCTCCTGGCTCTTCTGAGCTCTCTTATAATGTCATGCAGGGAAACGATTCTGTCTGCTGCACATCATTCTGCTTCGAAATATCAGGCAGTATTTCATATTGATTACTGTAAACGTTAACCTTTAACAAGCCATGACAGTGAAATCACTGAATCCTCATCACTATACTACCAGGGAAGATTTCTGTTAAAATCACCCTGGACACCATGAGATTCGCCATTCTATTCTCCCATCCCTCTGTGCGTGATCCCCTCTGCCCGATTCCGGTCTTGTTGCTTGGTTTACAACACTGAGGCTATCCAATCATCTTTGCATTTCAGTTTCTAAAGGATGAGACCTTCTCTCTGAGCTGGCAATGTGCTTGCTCAGTGGCGATAACACTGTCCTTGTAAACTAGAAAAGTGCTTGAAATAGGCCATTCCTGTTTTTCATTCCAAGAACTTGAGGCAAAAACGTTTGGCAGGACAGGAAATAGCGGGCGTGAGTAGTGATCTAGTTTGGCAACAAGAACGAGGTGAGACAGTATAAACTACAGAGTAATGGGGAAACAATGGGCAAGGAACACTGGGACGGGAGGGGCTGAATGCTTCCTTTCTTTGCTGTAACCAGACATTGGTGTTGAACTCTGAAATGGGATAATATCAGACAAGTCGGTGAAATCTGCTTGTTTTCTCCCGAGGCCTGTGACACACTTGGGGAACTGTGTCTGCGTGCTTCAGTCTATGGTTAAAAATGGGGTTCAGTTCCCATCTCAAACTTTAATCCCACTTATTGTGTTTTACGAGATTAAAACGTTCCAGAGAAATTAGCCCTCACATGAAATGTAAGAGCATACAAGGTTACAGACCAAGTGTTGGGAAACGAGATGAAGGGACCCAGATCTGTGCTGTAAACACGCGATAATTCAATCATTTTTGAGGGGAAACATATCTGCAGTGACATAATTCCAAAAACTGTGTTATGAAGAAACGGTGCAACGGCTCCTGCCCTCATCCCTGGTGGTCTAGTGGTTAGTATTCAGCGCTTTAACTGAGTGGCCTGGGTTTCATTACCGTTTAGGAAATCAGGACTTCTTATTCCTGATGCAGAGAGCGCAGCTCTACCAGGAATCTGTTTCATGCCTTAGATCAGTCAATACCCCAGCTCATCAAAGAAGGGAATCGTGCCTTCCCTCTCTCTGCACAGTCGGACCGTTAATCCTTCATTCTCCTCTGATTCCACTTCCCAAAAAGTTTCAAAATATTGTCAAAACTGAGTCTCAGCTATTTCTTTTCTGCCTTTTCATCCACCGGAGCTGTAGCGATTGAGTGCGTTGGTTTCTGAAAACGAAACGTACCCATGAGCAATGTATTAGGCTCTTCCAGGATTGCCTTCACTGACAACGGTGGGACATGCTGATGTTGTCTATGATAAGGAAGTGCCAGTGTTTGAGTTGAGTAGACAAAGTTAAAAAATACACAATATCAGGGCAGAGTCCAGCAGGTTTATTTGGAAGCACTAGCTGTTGGACAGCCGCTCCTTCATCAGGTGGGTGTTTTACTGCAGAAACTTGGTGTTTGTGTCAATATGCGCGATCTTTTGGAAGATCATCTGGACTTTAACCGACCGTTCGTGGTGTCGACTGTACCCATGACTTGGAGGTGTTGGTGTTGGAATGGGGTGGATACATTTAATAATCACACAAAGCCATTTTCGATTCCAACAGTTAACAAACACCTGATGAAGAAGCAGTGCATGGAACACTGGTGCTTCCAAATAAGTCTGTTCAATACCATCTGGTGCTGTGTGATTTTTACTCTGATAGCTCTTGGTAATGTTTAACTGATCGAAGACAGTGAAAGAATTTTCGCTCGTGAAGATGAAAATTTCAAATATTATCCACCTCAGCATTACAAAAATGATAAGGTTGGATGTGTGATGAATCTCCACAATGCGCTTGCGCAAAGTAAATTTGAACTTACAACCGCCTGATGCGTAGCCAGCTATACGAATGGTTGTGCCACTGGCCAGATGCACAGCTGAGGTTTTACACGCTGCAGAGTTGTGGTGTTAACAAGGACATGAGCAATAACAGTAACAGTCACAAGGTGAACAAATAACAAAGATAATCACCATCATTGATTCACTTCAAATTGTCCTCAAAAAAACGACCATTCACAATCTGATCAGCCAATCAATGAGGTCACTGCTGATCTTGGAAATTGCAACTGACTTTGCTACGTTTTCACCAAAATTTGAAGTAAACTCCATCCTAATCATAACATCGCATATTCCCATTAATTTTCAGCTTTAGATTACGTTAGTGACCGGACCGTATTTGCTGGAAATGAGTGAAAACGTCCTTCTGGTGATGTAATCCAGTGCAGAGACGGCCAGAAATGAAAAGACAAAGACGTGAAACATCACTCCCATTTCTCTCTGTACCAATGCGTTTTCCTGAGTTGAATATTTGCAGGACTTGACTTTACTATCTAAAGAATTAATTATTTTCCCGGGAAAGATTCTTCATAAATGAATTAACATCTGAGGTGTTGAAACATATTTTACTTTAGATTAAAATAGTTGAATATCCTTTCCCCCAGCCTAATGTCCCAATCCTTCCTCCTCTTCCATGTAAATACAAGCTGATCCAGGTGATTTTGGAGATCCCAACCTGAAGTTCCAATTCTCCTTGCTGCTCCATGTCAAAAGAAGCGGCTCGACTTGAAGTTGGAGCTCCCAGTCTGATGTTCCAATGCTCCATGTCAGCAGAAGTGGTACAGTTCAGGTTAGACCTACCACTCTGATGTCCCAATGCGCCCAGCTGCTAAATGTCATTAAACGCTGATCCTTGTGAGGTTGGAGCTCCCAGTCTGATGTCCCAATGTTCCCTCCTCCATGTCAATAGAAGTGGTCCAGTTGAGTTTGGATCTAACACTCTGATGTCCCAATGCTCCCTGCTGCTACATGTCATTAAAAGCTGCTCCAGGTGAGAGTGGAGCTCCCAGAATGATCTCCCAAAGCTCCCTGCTCCAGGCCAACTGAAGCTGCTCCAAATGAGGTGGGATCTTGCATTCGGATGTGCCAATGCTCCCTGCTGCTCCAGGTGTGGTTGGAACTCCCAGACGGATGCCAAAATGCTCCCTGGTCCACGTCAAAAGACGCGGTTCCAGATGAAGTGGGAGCTCCCATCCCTGGCGGCGCACATACGTCTATACCATCATAAAAATACTGCCCACTCAACATTTCCACCACTGGAACCATTGGTGGACTATCCACATCATGAGAAGCTAATATTATTTTTAGTCACCACCGAATCATTATTTCCAAAAGTCATTCTTTCTTAAACCTGACTTAGCATGTGCATACTGCAGTCAATCCGAAGTAAGATAATGGTGCTAATTGATCTATGCTTAATAAACATTACATCCTATTTTTCATGTTGAGTAACTGCGAGTTAGCAAGGACAATGTTTATATTGAAATCACACTTTTATTCCAGGTGAGAGAATGTGGTTTGCATTATTTAAAATGAACTTGTTCACTGTGTAAAATGTCCAAATAAATCTCAATTTCAAAACAAAATTGGTAACGTTGTCATTTATCTTAAAATGTGATGTCTTCTTCTTTCAACCAGACGGGTATTATAACGAAAAGTCTATTAATGATATGCGTATAAAGATACTTTAAATCGCAAGGTTTGTGAAGGTTTGTAGCTCAGGTTGAGGTTTAGGGTGTAGGTTTGCTCGCTGAGCTGTAGATTTGATATCCAGACGTTTCATTACCTGGCTCGGTAACATCATTAGGGGGATCTCCAAGTGAAGCGAAGCTGTTGTCTCTTGCTTTCTATTTATATCTTTCTCCTGGATGGGGTTCCTGGGGTTTGTGGTGATGTCATTTCCGGTTTGTTTTCTGCGGGGTTGATAGATGGCTTTTTGATCTATGTGTTTGTTTATGGCATTGTTGTTGGAGTGCCAGGCCTCTGGGAATTCTCTGGCGTGTCTTTGTTTAGACTGTCCTAGGATCAATGTGTTGGCCAAGTCGAACCGGACTACCAAAAATCCATAAACCAGGAGCCCCCTCAGACCCATAGTCTCATTACCCAGAGCACCAAATTACAGACTGGACAAAGAACTACACGCAAGACTGAAATACCTCATAGAAGATTAACAGCACTCCATCCACTCCACCCAGGAATTCCTAAAAATCATCAAAAACACCAAAGTAGAGGAAGGGAAGCAATGGTCTCATTCGACATAATAGCACTGTTCACCTTCATCAACATCGACATGGCAAAGGAAACACACTTTTAGAAGAGACCATCACACACACCAACCACCATCAATCACATTACCAACGAAAACATCATGAAGCTTGTGGATCTGTGCCTCACCACCCACTACACTTTCAACAACATCGTCTACAAACAAACCCCCAATGGCCCACCCATAGGACCTCCGCTATCAGGATTCAGAGCAGAAGCGGTAATGCAAAGACTAGAACAAACAGTCCTAGAAACAATCAAACCAAAATCTGGGTCCGCTACGCAGATGACACCTTTGTCATCACAAAACGAAACAAGATAGTAAAGACATTTAACATCATCAACAACACTCTCACAGGCATAAAGTTCAACAAGGAAGAATAATCCGACAACAAACTCGCATTCCTGAATGACACAGTAGAAAGAAAGGACAACGGAGAACTACAAACCTGCGTATGCAGAAAACCGACAAACACTGACCAAATACTTAACTACACCAGCAACCATCCCATCACACACAAACGAAGCTGCGTCAGAACAGTATTCCAACGAGCCACCAGACACTGCAGCACAGACGAACTTCGGAAAACAGAGGAAAACCACCTTTACAATGTATTCGAGAAGAACAGATACTCAAAAAATACAGTCCACACTTTCCTCAAGAACAAACCACGACAAGCAGACCAAACACAGCCAGAAACCATAACCACCTTACCATACATCAAAGAAGTTTCAGACATGACAGCCAGACTACTAAGACCCCTCGGAATCCTAGTAGCACACAAACCCACCAACACTCTCAAACAAAAACTAACAAACTTAAAAGAACCAGAACAATCCAAAGACAAAACCAACGTCATCTACAAAATTCCATGCAAGGACTGTCACAACTACTACGTAAGACAACAGGAAGAAAGTTAGCCACCAGGATATACGAACACCAGCTCGCCAAAAAAAGACACGACCTTCTCTCCCTCGTAGCCCTACACACGGATTAATAATACCACCATTTCTACTGGGACAACACATCTATCCTGGGACAGGCTAATCAAAGTCACGCCTGAGAATTCATAGAGGCCTGGCACTCCAACCACAACGCCATAAACAAACACATAGATCGAGATGCCATCTATCAACCCCTCAGAAAACGAACAGGAAATGACATCACCACAAACCCCAGGAACCCCATCGAGGAGAAAGATATAAATAGAAAGCAGGAGACAACAGATTCTCTTCACTTGGAGGTCGCCACTGATGATGATGTTACCTAGCCAAGTAATGAAACGTCTGAATATCAAAGCTACAGCTGAGCAAGCAAACCTTCACCCTACATTTTAAATTATTTTTCATGTTTATGTTGCATGAATCTGCGGTCATTGGTCCACAGTTTAGTTTCACTCCCTAAAGATAACATGCTGATTTCTCCAGTTGTTCATAGTTCAATGTGATGCATCCAGTGTGTGTATAACGAGAGGGAGCTTGCTTCCCACATCTTGTGTTTATCTGTGCCTTATGTCCAGCATTCATCAATGGCGAGAGCAAGGGGCGAGGGCGAGACCAATGTGTCAGCCTTTCCGTGCCCATGCACGGCACCAACATTGGCAATTCTCCACTGTGCATTTACAGCCAGTTCTCAGTGCCCCTACACACACGTCCTGCCCCTTTGAAGTATCGCCATCATTTTGTGCTGTCTCGCTGTGCTCTTCTCACCAGGATGAATTACTTCTCCTCAAACTCCTTCAGATTTCATCTGACAAAACGTTCATTAAGAATTCCTTTGCATAAACATGCACTTCGCAGCTCTCGTTATTTGATTATCCTGGATGTCTTTCATACGAAAAAACGTTCACAGCAACTTGATTTGCAAAAGGAAACCGCGCTCCCTTTCATTATCCCTATGCAACCTACATTTCAACACAGTTTAGTCAACAGGCTCAAACCATTCTTGGAAATTTTGGAATAGCGTCAATGCATATAAACTGACCATTAGCGTTCCAATACGACAGCTGTGATCATCTGAAAACAGCACCACGGAAATGCCATTGATGACAGTGACGAGAGTGGGATTCGAACCCACGCGTGCAAGGCACGACAGATTAGTAATCCATCGCCTTAACCTCTCGGCCACCTCGTCACAGACCCGGGGGCAGCTCTGACCTTATGAATAATTGAATTGGGTAAATTATGCAGAGCAGCAGATATTTCTCCCTGGTGTTGGTAAAATGATATTTAACATAGTACGGTTCCAAGACTGTGGTCTGACCCCTGGGTTGTGGGGCAAGTGCACTCCCACTGTCACACAATGCACACAGTGATCTGAACAAAAATGAGGAAATGAATATGTAACAAGGTCTGTTGAATTCTGTGAAGATTTGAAGTCAACGGAATGAAGAACCCGAGACAGCAGGAGGTGTTCTTTCAATAAAGAGTTGAATAGAGCTCTTAAGGATAGTGGAATCAAGGGTTATCGGGATAAGGCAGGAACAGGATACAGATTGAGGATGTTCAGGCCATGATAATAATGAATGGTGGTGCTGGCTCGAAGGCAGAATGGCCTACGCCTGCACCTGCTGTAAATTGTCTATTAAATTGCCTGTGAGGAATTGTTTTCCAGACTGGAGGAGAGTGCATAGTGCTCAATGTCATTATTCGGAACACCTAACTTCCGCTCAGATGTTTTTGACACGCACTTGTGTACAGAACAGACAATTTCAAAATCCAAAATATGGCTAAACTGACAATTGAAGGCAACAATGCAAAAACCTTGATCTGTATCATTTTCCTGCACTGTGCGACACCAAGTCACTGTATGATCACAGCAACACAGTGAGCAAGTGTCAGAAGGAAAATGAGTGCAGTGCCAGTGCGCATGCGGGGAGCAGCAGGTGACACATGGGGAAGTGCATTTCCCACAACAGGAACACTTCCCAAACAACGGACTGAGGTGGAAGAATTCAGAGGGGGTTTACGTATTGAAATTTGATGCCAGAGACACAATGGAGACCTGTCATTGAGTCTGTTAAAGTGAAGATTTTAAGATTTCTACAGATGCAAAACAAAATAAAAAGCTCATGGGTTAGTGAAGGCAAAAGATGAAATTGTACATTTCATCAATCTACCCATCTTTACAATGAGTACCTCACCACTTTCCTCACTCAGGGACTGAACCACTGGTGAAGATGATCATATAATCCCCGTTACTAGCCATGGAATCAGAGAAACTCGGTTTCCCAAACGTTAAGGTAAAACCAGGAATGTGGAGGTAAGCATTAAGTGTTGCTCCTGTGCTGAAGGTGGCCAGTACACGGTATCTCTGTTTCAGTATAGTGGGCTGTGCTGTGCCGAAGGTTTAATTTTGAGCCTCACATGGAGCAGCTTCAATTTGTCGTCGTGTTGAGGGATACGGACAGAAGGTGATATTGAGCAAAGCCAAGTTTATGGGAAAATACCCGTGTTTGTGGATTGAGAAACAACCTCTTCTGGATAATGACTCCTTGATCTACAAACATACTGCAAGTATCTAAAACTTGAAGAGACATGTGTGTAGAGAGAGCCGAAAGTGATTTTTCAGCAGATGGATAACGTTTCCCATGTGCACTGCGTTAAATTCCGGGAAAATAGATGTTGAACTGGTTTCATGTTTCACAGTTTGTTGCAAAAACACAAAGGTTGTTGCAATAATAAACAAAGAAATCACATAGGACCGTTTGAATATTGTATTGAATTGAATTTTGGTCTGAGCATATTTTATCTTAACTGGCGTGCTGCAGAGAAGTACAGAGGGTTAACAATACAAAAGGACAGAGTCTTCTTGGTGGATTTCTTGGGTGGAGTTAAGAATGTACGAAATATACATAACATCATGTGAATGTGGTCAAGTCTTTAAAGTAGGTGTTGCATCTCCAAGTGACGATTCAATTCCGACTCATTAGGATATCACTTCCGTCTGCAGTTATTTTACGACATCAACTCCATTTTCAGAGTTTCACCTTGAACAATACGCCACACCTTACCACTCCATGAACTTGTTATACTCAATCTTATTCAGTTGTACGTGTTCATGAAATATCTTTGTGTCTGAAGTCAACAAATTCTAAATTGTCACGCAACCATACTGACTTTCACTCAATGGTATATTCTCTCCTTGTCCGTTTGATCGGGCATCTTTTGAAACACTCTGAAATCAGCTTCTACGTTTTATTTCTGGAAAGTCGTTCATGATTTAAGTAACTCTATTGAGTGGAAGAAACTCTCATCCAAACTTTTCTTCATCATTCACTAATGGTTTTCAAGCTCTAACTAAAGATATCTGTTCACTAGAAAGAGGGACCTTCCCCGATTTACTCATTCAAACTTCGCGTTATGTGAAAATCTCATTTGTTTACATTAAACTTGCGTGTTTGTGCATCCAGCATTTCCAAATCTCGTGAATAAACTCCTCCATTCTTTCTATATTCCCGTTTGTATCCTTTCTGATATTGTTATGTCTCAGTAAACAACGTCACTTGGCTTTCTAATATCTTGCTATCCAGGAAACAGCGTCTGTGCCCTTTCTAACTTCTTCACATGTTTTTGGTGAAGAATGAGGACAAGGATTACACACAGTGTTCCCACTGAGTGTGACAAAAAGATTTTACAGTTACGCTATGAACTCTTTGCTTTTTAAATATGACGCCTCTATTTATAGACTCCAATAAGGTAAATTACTGTCTATCCAGTTCATGAACATCGTCTCGATGGAGACGAGAATTTTCTATGTCTTCCTTTCTTCTTCCACGGAATGTCTGAAAGGTTTGTAAGGCCAACATCTCGAAATGCCCATGTCCTGAGTCAGTCTCAGCTATTTCTAAAGGCGACTGAAGTTCAAATACTTCATAGGGTGTCTCCCATCATTCCAATGCAGACTGGTTCTGGACAGTAAATGCTATCACTAAAGGCCACCGTGAATCTGAAATCAACAGTTTTCGCACAGTAATTCTCGTAGCTATTGTGTATCGGATGTTCGTGTTCTTGTTCAATTTGTCCATCATTTCATGTGTCCCTGTGTTGAATTTTACTGAATGATTAATTAGTGAATGGAGACTTTACCTTCACCACTCAGTCGAAACTCCATGGAACATTGAAAAAATATACTCATACGCTTCCAGAGGACGGTCCTGCCATTACTGGGATGAATCAGTCAACATTCCCCACGTATCCTCGAAGCCAAGGATTTCCTTTTCCATTTTAGCAGATCATTGCAGCACTGAGTCCCATGTGTGCGTTCATTAAAACCAAAACAGTTGCAGCAAGACTTTAAAACTAAGATTTTGCAATCTGCTTGCATTGGTTGTCCCAAAAATTACATTCCATATTATGGTATGTTTGTGGATGAAAGAACTTTCTGAATCTTGAGCAATTATATTTCAGTTTTGTCAAAAAATTATCATTCGCTGTTCTCTCTTTCCCTTTCAGTTTCCCGTTTTATATCCCGTATTTTATCAGTTTATCTTAAGTTTTCAATATTTCAATCAATCTCGCTCCTGATTACCAATCGGAGAGAATGCCACAATTTTGTCAATTTATATGCAGTGCAGCTGTAGGGCGCGGTGACCAAATGGAAGGGCATTGGTCACGTGAACCAAATAAAAGTAGCCAGCTGGTGGAATCTGGCCGTTCCAGCACAGTCATATTTAAAACATTTAACGTAATCTTTAGCAAAATCATATTGGCAGAAAATAAAAAAACAAGATGAAAAAAATTGCTGATGCTGAAAATCAAACAAAAACAGCACACCTGTGATTTAACAGCAATTTCTGTTTCTGTGACAGATTGGCAGATTTTGTCGCAGTCCATGAGAACAGTGCTCAGTAGAATCAAACAGACAGCATGGACCTGGGACTGTGATATCAGACAGTAATAATGAATGCGTGGAGAGTGTTGTACTGGAAAAGCACAGCAGGTCAGGCAACATCCGAGGAGCAGAAGAATGGACGATTTAGATATAAGCCATTCATCAGGAATTAGGCTTGTGAGTCGGGCAGAGGAACAAAGCTGAAGCCAGGTGCCAACTCGCAGGCACCTCCTCCTACAGACCACGATCGCAAACTCTCCTCCCCTCACCAAACTATCATCACCCAGACCATCCACAATCTCATCAGCTCTGGGCATCTCCCATCCACAACCTTCAACCTCATTGTCCGTGAACCGCGGAATTCCCGATTCTACCTCCTTCCTAAGATTAACAAACCTGACTGTCCCAGTCGACCTATTCTCTCATCCTGAGCCTGTCCCATTCGAATCATTTACTCCTAAATTGACACAATCCTCTTTCCCCATTTCAGGAAATGCCCACTTACATTCGTGACACCCCAATGGATTTCACCTCCTCCAAGAATTTCTTTTCACTGACCCACAACGCGTCATCTTCACCATGAACATCCAGTCCCTGTACAAATCCATCTGCGTGACAGAAGTCAGCAAGCCTTCCATTTCTTAAACTCACAGCATCCCAACCAGTGCCTTTCCACCGACATCCTCATCCACCTGGCTGAACATGTCCTCACAATCAACAACTTCACTTTCCAATTCTCCCACTTCCTCCATCGAAACTGGTAGCCATGCGCACCCGCATAGGACCTAACTCTGCCTGCCTGTTTGTCAGATACGCGGAACTGTCCATCTTTCGCAGTTACACAGTCACCATCCTCCACCTGATCCTCCTCTATATTGATGAATGTTTGGGGCCACTTTGGTGCGCCAACGAGGAGGTTGAATTGCTCACTAACTTTACCAACACCTTCCACTACGACCTCAAATGTATCTGCATCATCTTGGCAACTTCCCTCACTTTCCTGGACCTCTCCATCACCGACTCTGGCGACTGACTAATTACAGACATATACTACAAGCCCTCCGACTCCCACATGTATCTAGACGACATCTCCTCCAACCCTATCTCGTGTAAGAACGCCATTCTTTATTCCCAATTCCTCCTCCTCCAGCACATCTGTTCCCAGGATGACCAATTACACCTCAGAAAGAGCCAGTTGGTCTCCTTCTTCCACGATCACAAATTGCCTTCCCACGTGGTTGACAGCGCTCTCGAGTTCATCACCTCTATTTCACACACCACCACCCTTGAAGCCACGCCTCTCAACGCAACAAGGACAGAACCACCTGGTTCTCACCTTACATCCCATCAAACACCGCATAAACGCATCATATTCTGCCACTGATGCCATCTCCACACAGACACGACGACCAGACATATATTACGCTGCCCAGCCCTGCCAACATTCCGTCAAGACCATTCCCTCCATGACCCCCTCTTCAGGTCCACACATGCCCCCACCCGCCCACAACCCTCTCCTGGCACCTTTCACTGCCACCAAAGGAAGGGCGAAACAAGCACCCACATCACTCCCCTCACCTCAGCCAAGGCCCGAAGGGATCATTCCACATCCATTAGAAATTCACCTGTACAGCTACCAATGTCATCTACTGAATCCGTTGCACCCAGTGTGGACTCCTCTACGTCAGGGAGACAGGAAAACTTCTTGCAGATCATTTCAGAGAACATCTCTGGGACACCCGCACCCACCAACTTCACCGTCCCATGGCTGAACACTTCAACTCCCCCTCCTACCCCAACAAAGACATACAGGTATTGGAACTCCTCCACTGCCAAACCGTTACCACACAACGCCTGGAGGATGGACGCCACACATTCCGACTTGGGACCATAACACCACACGGGATAAATGTGAATTTGAACAGTTACCTCCTTTCCCCACCCCCAAACCCAAGCCTTCAACTCGGCACCGCCCTCTCGACCCATTCCATCACTGCTATTTCTGACTTATTTTCTTCTCCCTCGTATTCATCCATCTATTGCTTTCCAACTATTTCCCCTTAACCCCACACCATTTCCATTTATCTCTTAGCCCCGACTCACAAGCCTTATTCCAGATGAATTGCTTAAGCCTGAAACCTGATATCTCCAGCTCCTCGGATGCTACCTGATCTGCTGTGCTTTTCCAGCATCACACTACCAACTCTGATCTCCAGCATCTGCAGTCCAAACTTTATCCTTGGAATTGTCAATGACCTTAGAGTGAAAATATCCCTCGCTTGCAGTGATCACAGTGTGACTGAGTTTTCCATTTATTTTGGGTGAGGGCAGGCTGGATCTGAGACGAGCGCTTACCATCTAAACAACGGGAATGGTATCAGATAGCGAAGTTCGGGCGGGCTGAAGTGAAGTGGAACATTCTATCAGAAGATGGAACAGTACAATTGCATCACATCATCCAGACTGTAAAAGACAGGCAGAAGGAAAAAATCAACATCAGTGCAGGCACAAGGACAGGTCAAGTGGAAAGGAGACAATACAACACACTGAAGTGCAGTGGAATTATTTCTGTGAAATGATTCGTTATATAATCTACACCTTTACATATGGACTGCCCTCACATTGGGAAAAGGAATTCCCTGAAGTACAATGGCGATATTGGCCTGCGACATCACAATGTTGAGAGACACTGACATGGTTTCTTCTGTAGCAGCATGGCCGAGTAAAAGCATGATCGTCCCATCAACCAGAATTCAATACTTCATAGCTCTCCCCTGTGCTGTACAACTTATTTGCTGCTCCTGTCGTCAGATCTCAATCACTTCACTGTGTATCTTCTGCTTCCTGCTTCATGGAAACACTTGAAACGTGAACAAATCCACTTTCCACTTTCACCAATCTTTCTCAACTCCCGAGTTGGCACAGGTACGAGCGACCGCTTGGACTTCTCGAGCGCTCTCACTCTGGTATGATCTGAATGATAAAGTGGAATGTGTCTGATCTGCAGAATGTTCCCACTGGGACGGTGCTGTTTATCCCATCCTCGGGGACTGAGCTGTCTCTATTGGCAGAGTATTCAGCCATTTCCCTCCACTTGCAGGCATTATGAGGGGATGTAAGTGCGGATATGCTCTGAAGCTTCCTCTCACGGGCACAGCCAGGTGCAAGAGCGCCGCTGGAACTTAGCGACATCGATTGCGAACTTCCTCCAAAAATCATTTATTTGTGAGAGAGAGAAAGGTGCTGAGCTGGTTGGAAAGAGAGAAATGGGCTGTGGACTCTCTTCCCTCAGTAAAATTCAAATAAGTGCATTTTTGTGCTGCCCATTTGATGTTCAGAATCAATCTTCGCAGAACAATCCAGCAGAAAGGCTTTTGTTTCAGAGGCGTCGGTTTCTTTGCTGCAATCGGGCATCAGTTAACATCTGAGTCCCAACTGTCCCTGATGAAGCGACTCCGAATGAAACCCTCACTCACTGAGGACCATCCCCACAGCCAGGAGCTGCGGGGCTGCAGAAAGTCCAAAGCGGAAGGGAAGATTAAAAAGAGCCATTATTTCTCCCTCAGCCCCTCTGTCACAGCGACAGGGAGAGGGACGGCAGAGACGTGTGACGTCATTCACGTTCAGCTCATCGAGTCCACGGTAAATCTCTGTCACTTGCTTCTCTCTGAGATTATTCATCATGCTTGTTCTAATAATAGGGAACTGTATCTATCTCGAAATGATGTCTCCAACAGACTGAACTACATGTCATTCACGGCTGTTCATTTCACCGGAGGACCCTGCTGTGTGACACAGCGTGGGGAATAACTGCAAGGCGGTAAAAACAATGACCGCAGATGCGGGAAACCAGATTCTGGATTAGTGGTGCAGGAAGAGCACAGCAGTTCAGGCAGCATCCGAGTAGCTTCGAAATCGAGGTTTCAGGCAGAATCCCTTCATCAGCAATTAACGCTGTGAGCCTGAAGTGTGGAGAGATACACTAGAGGAGGGTGGGGGTGGGGAGAAAGTTGCATGGAGTACAATGCATGATTGGGGGAGGGGATTAAGGTGAAAGGTCAGGGAGGAGAGGGTGGAGTGGATAGGTAGAAAAGGCGCTAGGCAGGTAGTACAATTCCGGACAAGTCATGCGGACAGTGCTGAGCTGGAAGTTTAGAACTAGGGTGAGGTGGGGGATGGGGAAATGAGGAAACTGTTGAAGTCCACATTGATGCCCTGGGGTTGAAGTGCTTCGAGGCGGAAGATGAGGCGTTTTTCCTCCAGGCGTCTGGTGATGAGGGAGCGGCGGTGAAGGAGACCCAGGACCTCCATGTACTCGGCAGGCTGGGAGGGGGAGTTGAAATGTTGGGCCACAGGGCGGTGTAGTTGATTGGTGCGGGTGTCCCGGAGATGTTCCTTAAAGCGCTCTGCTCGGAGGCGCCCAGTCTCCACAATGTAGAGGAGACCGCATCAGGAGCAACGGATATAATAAATGATATTAGTGAATGTGCAAGTAAAACTTTAATGGATGTGGAAGGCTCCTTTAGGGCCTTGGAGAGAGGTGAGGAAGGAGGTGTGGGCACAGGTTTTCCAGTTCCTGCGGTGGCAGGGAAAGTGTCAGGATTGGAGGGTGGGCTGTAGGGGGGCGTGGACCTGACCAGGTAGTCACGGAGGGAACGGTCTTTGTGGAAGGCGGAAAGGGGAGGGTTAGGGTTAGGAATATATATCCCTGGTGGTGGGGTCTGTTTGCAGGTGGCAGAAATGACAGTGGATGATTTGGTTTATGCGAAGGTTTGTAGGGTGGAAGGTGAGCACCAGGGGCGTTCTGTCCTTGTTACGGTTGGAGGGGTGGAGTCTGAGGGCGGAGGTGCGGGATGTAGACGAGATGCGTTGGAGGGCATCTTTAGCCACGTGGGAAGGGAAATTGCGTTCTCTAAAGAAGGAGGCCTTCTAGTGTGTTTTGTGGCGGAACTGGTCCCCATTGGGAACAGGTCCGGCGGAGGCGGAGGAATTGGGAATACGGGATGGCATTTTTGCAAGAGGTAGGGTGGGAAGAGGTGAAATGCAAGAGGTAGGGTGGGAAGAGGTGTGCAAGAGGTAGGGTGGGAAGAGGTGTGCATCGGGTCAAATCCCCATCACATATGTGACTGTTGTTCTCATGTGTATTTTTTTCTCTACGTGTGCTGAAGTAAGACAGTGAGGGAGCAATTACTGTTGTCAGACATACATGTAGGGGCGTATTAAATACTGAAGTTGTGAGATTTGAGCAGTGTTTATTAACATAGACCATTCACTGTTCGAATCTCTTGCTCAGGAATTTGACAGAGAGCGAATTTGAGCAAAGGTTGAGCCGGGGCGTTTACCCCATGACGTAACACGAGTTTCTGCAGTTGCTTTGTTGTTCACCTAATTTGTGTGTTTTGCATCATTGAGGATTTTGAAGTTGTCCCCTCTATAGAAAAGGCCCGTACTTTTGCAACATTGTACAAAAGATCCAGTACAATAACAGTCGATGCTGATTCAGTCGACTTATCCAGATATTGACCCCTGGAAACAGCACTGTGCACTCTCCTCGAATCTGGAAAACAACGTCCTCACATATAATGTTTTATTCTCGCTCTCATGGCGCTTTTCATTCCATTGGCTTCTGTTTTTTCATAGAATCCGATTCAATCGATCTTGTCACTGTGTCATTTCTTTCCATGTGGTCAGCTCTTGTGAACAGAATATCCCAGTGGGAGTGCCCTGGGCCCATAACCCAGAAGTCAGACCATACTCAGGGAACCGTATTCTGCTCTTGATCATTTCATGAACACCAGGGAGAAATATCTATGCTCTTCAAAATTTAATCACCTGTTTTAAGAAGCAAGATAAACAGTTCCTGCTTCCTGCTTTTGTTGCCAAACGGACCAAGATTGTAAATGCTGGAACAAGTCGAGACTGTCCGCTCTCCCACATCCAATTTATCCCCAGGTTGTGTTAAGATGATGGTCTGAATCGCTTCCTTCTCTTCCCCGTCACTCTAGGATGATGTGAGCTGTGTAATCTTTGATGTGAACTGGAGGCAACGTGGAAAAATGTATACACAGCAGCTGCGTGAGCGATGGGACTCGCTGCAGTAACATCCCATGCTGATTCAGACAGCAGAAGCCTCCCTGTGACTTCGAGAAGCACAGACACTGTTCCTGAATAATGGGGAGACATTCACTCTTTCCTCGCAGTTCTGCATGTTCTAGCTCTCTCAGGTGGCACTATTTGGACAATGGTTCCCTAAAGATGATTTCATGTGCATGCACGATCTCCCTTTTCTACACCTTTCCAGAATTCCCATACTTCCCACTTCCGCCAGATGCTTACCCCGCTCCACAAACTCTTGTTTGATAGGGAGCTGAAGACCACGTTCAAGCTGCTGTCCACCAACACTGCGTGACAAGGGAAAATGAGTTAGTCCAGTTCTCAATGAAGACCGCCCTGTTCCGGGAAAGCAGTTAGCACAGCCTCCTGGGAGAAGCGAGTCAGAATGGAAAGGAGCTGTTAATAAGACTCTGTGCTTCTTTCACTCTGAAACAGCAGAAATAGCCTTAGTTAACCAACAAACTCACCTGATTTCTGGTTACCATGTCTGGCGCCGTTCTGGATCGTTTATCTCGGGTGTGATATTGCCTCAGACAGGTGACATACATGCGAGAGCTCTCGGGTTCACATTGCGGATGAGCCTTGCAATTTTGCACACTACTCCATTTTTGACTGTGAAGATATGATTTCGATGAGATCGGTTTCAGATAAAGATTCCAAAGCTTGAAAACGTACACAAGCAAGTTCAAGAACTGCTTCTTCTCGGCCATTGCTGCTCTGAGAAATGGATTGTCTAACTTGAAAGAATGCTATCTTGCCAATGTGGATTTTGCTGAGCGCACGTCCGATACGGAGTAACCTGAATTCCTAAGTCTGGTCAAATTTTGCTTTCCTCACGCAGTGATCTGCATGTCCTTGATTAATATGATCCGCCTTTACCAATCGCAAACAACGCTTTCCACTGTACTTAGGTACATGTGACAATCAATCAATCAAAACACAGTCATTTCCTCATTGCGTGGAGCTAGCAGAGCGAAGGTGGGCTGCATGGCATCAGTCTGCAGTGTGACACATTTTGTGATTCTGATTGCATTTGTAATTAAAACAGCAGAATTGGGGAAGTTACAGAGTGGTTATATTGACACAGCTGGGACACATCTGTGCCACAGTGTATCACACAATAACAGTGAAGATCTTTTGACGTCATTCTCGAAGGTACATGCTCCAAAAACCTGAAGACTGCGTGAAACTGCTGTGGTCAGCGATAACAGAACGGCCCAGAGGGATCGTGGTGAGCGCATAATCCAGAAATTAATGAATGAAAAGCATCCTCTGCTCAATGACAATTCCAGCTCTCAGTGTATGCACTGCAACTGCAAGAGTTTCACTATAACAGTGCTCCGTTCTTCACATTGCATATTGATGAGCCTTCTGCGTCAGTACACTCAATGGTATCTGAAATAGATGCACCTGCCACATTTATACATTTGAGGAAACCCACGTTTGAAGGTATGGAAGATTTGTTTTGCTGTTCTCTGTCGGTCTGTTATGACCTGATTCGCAAAGTCATTTGCCTGAGCTGGGAATACACTGGCGAAGATGAGAAAAGTCAGTTGTAGCATGTACCATGCACATGACGCCTTGCAGTTATTCCCCAGGCTGTGTCACACAGCAGGGTCCTCCGGTGAAATGAACAGCCGTGAATGACATGTGGTTCAGTCTGTTGGAGACAGCATTTCGACACAGATACAGTTTCCTATTATTAGAACAAGCAGCACTGATGTTGAATAACCTCAGAGAGAAGAAAGCGATAGAGATTTACCGTGGACTCGATGGGGTGAACGGCTTCTGTCGGCACGTGAATGATGTCACACGTTTCTGCCGTCCCTCTCCCTGTCTCTGTGACAGAGTGGCTGAGGGAGAAATAATGGCTCGTTTTTAATGCTCCCTTCCTCTTTGGACTGCCTGCAGCCCCGCAGCTCCTGGCTGTGAGGATGGTTCTCAGTGAGTGAGGGTTTCATTCGGAGTCACTTCATCGAGGACAGTTGGGACTCAGATGTTAACTGATGCCCGATTGCAGCAAAGAAACCGACGCCTCTGAAACAAAAGCCTTTCTGCAGGATTGTTCCGCGAAGATTGATTCTGAACATCAAATGGGCAGCACAAAAATGCACTTATTTGAATTTTACTGAGGGAAGAGAGTTCACAGCACATTTCTCTCTTTCCCACCAGCTCAGCACGATTCTCTCTCTCTCAAATAAATGATATTTGGAGGAAGTTCGCAATCAAAGTTGCTAAGTTCCAGCGGCGCTGTTGCACCTGGCTGTGCCCGTGAGAGGAAGCTTCAGAGCATATCCGCATTTACATCCCGTCATAATGCCTGCAACTGGAGGGAAATGGCTGAAGACTCTGCCAATAGAGACAGCTCAGTCCCCGGGGATGGGATAAACAGCACCATCCCGCGTGGGGACATTCTGCAGATTAGACACAGTGTACTTTATCATTCAGATCATACCAGAGTGAGAACGCTCGAGAAGGCCAATCGGTCACTCGTACCTGTGCCAACTCGGAAGTTGCAAAAGATTAGTGAAAGTGGACAGTGGATTTATTCACGTTTCAAGTGTTTCCATGAAGCAGGAAGCAGAAGAAGATACACAGTGAAGCGATTGAGATATGACTACAGAAGCAGCAAACAAGTTGTACAGTGCAGAGGAGAGCTTTGAAGTATTGAATTCTGGTTGATGGGACGATCATGCTTTTACTCGGCCACGCTGCTACAGAAGAAACTATGTCAGTGTCTCTCAACATTGTGATGTCAACAGGCAAATGTCGCCGTTATACTGCAGGGAATTCCTTTTTCCAATGTGATGGCAGTCCATATGTAAAGGTGTAGCTTATATATCGAATCCTTTCACATAAATAATTCCATTGCACCGAAGTGTGTTGTATTGTCTCCTTTCCACTTGACCTGTCCTTGTGCTTATACTGAAGTTGATTTTCTCCTTCTGCATGTCTTTTACAGTCTGGGTGATGTGATGCAGTTGTACTGACCCATCTTCTGACAGAATTTTCCACTTCACTTCAGCCCACCCTAACTTCGCTATCTGATACCAGTCCCGTTGTTTAGATGTTAATCGCTCGTCTCAGATGCAGCCTGCCCTCACCCAAAATAAATGGAAAACTCAGTCACACTGTGATCACTGCAATCGAGGGATATCTGCACTCTCCGGTCATTGATAATTCCAAGGATAAAGTTAGGGCAGCAGATGCTGGAGATCAGAGTTGGTAGTGTGATGTTGGAAAAGCACAGCAGATCAGGTAACATCCGAGCAGCAGGAGAATTCAGGTTTCAGGCTTAAGCCCTTCAGCAGGAATAAGGCTTGTGAGTCGGGACTGAGAAATAAATGGAAGTGGTGTGGGGTTAAGGGGAAATAGCTGGAAAGCAATAGATGGATGAATAGGAGGGAGAAGATAATAGGTTAGAAATGGCACTGTTGGAATGGGTTGAGAGGGCGGTGCCGAGTTGAAGGCTTGTGCTTTTGGGAGGGGAAATGAAGTAACTGTTCAAATTCACATTTATCCCGTGTGGTGTTAGAGTCCCAAGGCGGAATGTGTAGTGTTCCTCCTACAGGCGGTGTGTGGTAACGGTTGGCAGTGGAGGACATCCAGGACCTGTATGTCTTTGATGGGGTAGGAGGGGGAGTTGAAGTGTTCAGCCACGGGACGGTGAAGTTGGTGGGTGCAGGTGTCCCAGAGATGTTCTCTGAAATGATCTGCAAGAAGTTTTCCTGTCTCCCTGATGTAGAGGAGACCACACTGCGTGCAACGGATTCAGTAGATGACATTGGTAGCTGTGCAGGTGAATTTCTAATGGATGTGGAATGATCCCTTCGGGCCTTGGCTGAGGTGAGGGGAGTGATATGGGTGCTAGTTTCACCCTTCATTTGGTGGCAGTGAAAGGTGCCAGGAGAGGGTTGTGGGCTGGTGGGGGGATGTGTGGACCTGAAGAGGGGGTCATTGAGGGAATGGTCTTTACGGAATGTTGGAAGGGCTGGGTCGCGAAACATATCTCTGTTGGTGGTGTCTGTTTGGAGGTGGCATCAGCGACAGAATATGATGCGTTTATGCGGAGTTTGATGGGGTGTAAAGTGAGCACCAGGTGGTTCTGTCCTTGTTGCGTTGAGAGGGGTGGCTTCAAGGGTGGTGGTGTGTGAAATAGAGGTGATGAACTTGAGAGCGCTGTCAACCACGTGGGAAGGCAATTTGTGATCGTGGAAGAAGGAGACCAACTGGCTCTTTCTGAGGTGTAATTGGTCATCCTGGGAACAGATGTGCTGGAGGTGGAGGAATTGGGAATAAAGAATGGTCTTCTTACACGAGATAGGGTTGGAGGAGATGTCGTCCAGATACATGTGGGAGTCGGTGGGCTTGTAGTATATGTCTGTAATTAGTCAGTCACCAGAGTCGGTGATGGAGAGGTCCAGGAAGTTGAGGGAATTTGCGAAGCTGATCCGGATAAATTTGAGGTCGGAGTGGAAGGTGTTGGTAAAGTTGGTTAGCAATTCAACCTGCTCGTTGGAGCACCAAGTGGCAACAAGCATTCATCAATGTAGAGGAGGTACAGATGGAGGATGGTGCCTGTGTAACTGCGAAAGATGGACGGTTCCGCGTATCTGACAAACAGACAGGTATAGCTAGGTCCTATGCGGGTGCCCGTGGCTACCAGTTTCGATGGAAGAAGTGGGAGAATTGGAAAGAGAAGTTGTTGATTGTGAGGACCAGTTCAGCTAGGTGGATGAGGATGTCAGTGGAAAGGTAATGGTTGGGATGCTGTGAGATTAAGAAATGGAAGGCTTGCAGACTTCTGTCATGGCAGATGGATTTGTACAGGGACTGCATGTCCATGGTGAAGATGACGCATTGAGGGCCAGGGAAACGAAATTCTTGGAGGAGGTGAAATCCATTGGGGTGTCACGAATGTAAGTGGGCATTTCCTGAAATGGGGAAAGAGGATTGTGTCAACGTAGGAGTAAATGATTCGGATGGGAGAGGCTCAGGATGAGACAATAGGTCGACTGGGGCAGTCAGGTTTGTCAATCTTAGGAACGAGGTAGAATTGGGGAGTGCGCAGTTCACAGACAATGAGGTTGAAGTTTGTGGATGGGAGATGCCCAGAGGTGATGAGATTGTGAATGGTCTGCGAGATGATGGTTTGTTGAGGGGAGGAGAGTTTGTGATCGTGGTCTGTAGGAGGAGGTGCCTGCGAGTTGGCACCTGGCTTCAGCTTTGTTACTCTGCCCGACTCACAAGCCTAATTCCTGATGAATGGCTTATGCCTAAATCGTCCATTCTTCTGCTCCTCGGATGTTGCCTGACCTGCTGTGCTTTTCCAGTACAATATTCTCCACTCATTCATTATTACTGCCTCATTTCACACTGCCAGGTCCACGCTGTCTGTTTGATACTAATGAGCACTGTTCTCATGAACTGCGACAAAATCTGCCAATCTGAAACAAAAACAGAAATTGCTGTAAAATCACAGGTATGCTGGCAGCATCTGTGCAGATGAATCACAGTTAACGTTTCACATCCATTGGGTCTGTCTCTCCACAGATGCTGTCAGACGTCCTGAAATATTCCAGCAACATCTGTTTTTGTTTGATTTTCAACATCAGCAATTTTTTCATTTTTGTTTTCTTATTTTCTGCAAATATGATTTGGCTAAAGATTACGTTCGATGTTTTAAATATGACTGTGATGGAACGGCCAGATTCCACCAGCCGGCTACTTTTATTTGGTTCACGTGACCAATGCCCTTCCACTGGGTCACCGCGCCCTACAGCTGCACTGCATATAAATTGACAAAATTGTGGCATTCTCTCGGATTGCCAATCAGGAGGGAGATTGATTGAAATTATTGAAAACTTTAGATAAACCGATAAAACACGGGATATAAAACGGGAAACTGAAAGGGAAAGGGAGAACAGCGAATGATAGTTTTTTGACAAAACTGAAATATAATTGCTCAAGATTCAGAAAGTGCTTTCATCCAGAAACATACCATAATATGGAATGGAATGTTTGGGGCAACCAATGCAAGCAGATAGCAAAATCTTAGTTTTAAAGTCTTGCTGCAACTGTTTTGGTTTTCATGAACGCACACATGGGATTCAGTGCTGTTATGATCTCCTAAAATGGGAAAGGAAATCCTTGCCTTCGAGGATACGTGGGGAATGTTGACTGATTCATCCCAGTAATGGCAGGACTGTCCTCTGGAAGCGTATGGGTTAAATCTTTCAATGTTCCATGGAGTTTCGAATGAGTGGTGAAGGGAATGTCTCCATTCACAAATTAGTCATTCAGTAGAATTCAATACAGGGACCCATGAAATGATGAACAAATTGAACAAGAACACGGACATACGACACACAATAGCTACGACCATTACTATGTGAAAACTGTTGATTTCAGATCCACAGTGACCTTTGGTGATGGCATTTACTGTCCAGAACCAGTCTGCACTGGAATGACTGGAGACACACTATGAAGTATTTGAACTTCAGTCGCCTTTAGAAATAGATGGGACTGACTCAGGACACGGGGATTTGGAGATGTTGGCCTTTCAAACCTTTCAGGCATTCCGTGGAAGAATAAAGGAAGTCATAGAAACTTTTCGTCTCCATGGAGACGATGTTCATGAACTGGATAGATAGTAATTTACCTTATTGAAGTTTATAAATCGAGGCATCATATTTAAAAAGCAATGAGTTCATCGTGTAACTGTAAAATCTTTTTGTCACACTCCGTGGGAACATTGTGTGTAATCCTTGTCCTCATTCTCCACCAAAAACATGTAAAGAAGTTAGAAAGGGCACAGACGCTGTTTCCTGGATAGCAAGATATTCGAAAGCCAAGTGACGTTGTTTACTGAGACATAAAAATATCAGAAAGGATACAAAAGGGATGATGGAAAGAATGAAGTAGTTTATTCACGAGATTTGGAAATGCTGGATGCACAAACACGCAAGTTTAATGGAAACAAATGAGATTTTCACGTAACGCGAGGTTTGAATGAGTAAATCGGGGAAAGTCCATCTTTTGAGTGAATCAATAACTTTCGTTAGAGCTTCAAAACCATTAGTGAATGATTAAGAAAAGTTTGGATGAGAGTTTCTTCCACTCAATAGAGTTATTTAAATCGTGAACGACTTTACAGAAATAAAACGTAGAAGCTGATTTCAGAGTGTTTTAAAAGATACACGAACAAACGTACAAGGAGAGAATTTACCATTGAGTGAAAGTCAGTATAGTTGCGTAACAATTTCGAATTTGTTGACTTCAGACACAAAGATATTTCATGAACATGTACAACTGAATAAGACTGAGTATAACAAGTTCATGGATTGGTAAGCTGTGGCGTATTATTCAAGGTGAAACTCTGTAAATGGAGCTGATGTCCTAAAATAATTGCAGACGGAAGTGATATCCTAATGAGTCGGAATTGAATCATCACTTGGAGAGGCAACACCCACTTTAAAAATTTGACCACACTCACATGATGTTATGTATATATCGTACATTCTTAACTCCACCCAAGAAATCCACCAAGAAGACTCTGTCCTTTTGTATTGTTAACCCTCTGTACTTCTCTGCAGCACGCCAGTTAAGATAAAATATGCTCAGACCAAAATTCAATTCAATACAATATTCAAACGGTCCGATGTGATTTCTTTTTTTATGATTATTGCAACAACCTTTGTGAGTTTGTAACAAACTGTGAAACATGAAACCAGTTCAACATCAATTTTCCCGGAATTTAAAGCAGTGCTCATGGGAAACGTTATCCACCTGCTAAAAAAATCACCTTAGCCTCTCTCTCTCCACATATGTCTCTTCACGTTTTAGATACTTGCAGTATGTTTGTAGATCAAGGAGTCGTTATCCGGAAAAGGTTGTTTCTCTATCCACAAACACGGGTATTTTCCCATCAACTTGGCTTTGCTCAATATCACCTTCTGTCCGTATCCCGCAACACGATGACAAATTGAAGCTGCTTCATGTGAGGCTCAAACTTCAAACTTCGGCCAAGCACACCCCACTAAACTGAAACAGAGAAACCGTGCACTGGTCACCTTCAGCACAGGAGCAACACATTAATGCTTAACTCCACATTCCTGGTTTTACCTTAACATTTGGGAAACCGACTTTCTCTGATTCCATGGCTCGTAATGGGGATTATATGATCATCTTCACCAGTGATTCTGTCCCCGCGTGAGTAAAGTGGAGAGGTCCTCATTGTAAAGATGGGTAGATTGATGATATGTACAATGTCATCTTTTGCCTTCACTAACCCATGAGCTTTTTATTTTGTTTTGCATCTGTAGAAATCTTAAAATCTTCATCTTGAACAGACTCAATGACAGATCTCCATTGTGTCTCTGGCATCGAATTTCATAGTGTAAACTCCCTCTGAATCCTTCCACCGCAGTCCGCTGTTTGGGAAGTGTTCCAGTTGTGGGATATGCACATCCCCATGTGTCACCTGCTGCTCCCCGCATGCGCACTGGCACTGCACTCATTTTCCTTCTGACACTTGCTCACTGTGTTGCTGTGATCATACAGTGACTTGGTGTCGCACAGTGCAGGAAAATGATACAGATCAAGGTTTTTGCATTGTTGCCTTCAATTGTCAGTTTAGCCATATTATGGATTTTGAAATTGTCTGTTCTGTACACAAGTGCGTGTCAAAAACATCTGAGCGGAAGTTAGGTGTTCCGAATAATGACATTGAGCACTATGTACTCTCCTCCAGTCTGGAAAACAATTCCTCACAGGCAATTTAATAGACAATTTACAGCAGGTGCAGGAGTAGGCCATTCTGCCCTTCGAGCCAGCACCACCATTCATTATGATCATGGCCTGAACATCCTCAATCTGTATCCTGTTCCTGCATTATCCCGATAACCTTTGATTCCACTATCCTTAAGAGCTCTATTCAACTCTTTATTGAAAGAACACCTCCTGCTGTCTGGGGTCTTCATTCCGTTGACTTCAAATATTCTCAGTATTCAACAGAACTTGTTACATATTTATTTCCTCATTTTTGTTCAGATCACTGTGTGCATTGTGTGACAGTGGGAGTGCACTTGCCCCACAACCCAGGGGTCAGACCATAGTCTTGGAATCGTACTATGTTATTTATCATTTTACCAACACCAGGGAGAAATACCTGCTGCTCTGCAAAATTTACACAATTCAATTATTCATAAGGTCATAGCTGCCCCAGAGTCTGTGACGAGGTGACCGAGAGGTTAAGGCGATGAATTGCTAATCCGTTGTTCTCTGCACGCGTGGGTTCGAATCCCGCTGTCGTCAATGTCATTTTCGTGGGGCTGTTTTCAGATGATCACAGCTGTCGGATTGAAACTGGAACGCTAAGAGTCAGTTTACATCCATTTCCGCTGTTACAAAATTTCAAAGAATGGCTTGAGCCTGTTGACTAAACTGTATTGAAATGTAGGTTGCATTGGGATAATGAAAGGGAGCGCGGTTTCCTTTTGCAAATCAAGTTGCTGTGAACGTTTTTTCGTATGAAAGACATCCAGGAAAATCAAATATCGAGAGCTGCGAAGTGAATGTTTATGCAAAGGAATTCTTAATGAACGTTTTGTCAGATGAAATCTGAAGGAGTTTGAGAAGAAGGAATTCATCCTGGTGAGAAGCGCACAGCGAGACAGCACAAAATGATGGCGATACTTCAGAGGGGCAGGGCGTGGGTGTAGGGGCACTGAGAACTGGCTGTAAATGCACAGTGGAGAATTGCCAATGTTGGTGCCGTGCATGGGCACGGAAAGGCTGACACATTGGTCTCGCCCTCGCCCCTTGCTCTCGCCATTGATGAATGCTGGACATAAGGCACAGATAAACACAAGATGTGGGAAGCAAGCTCCCTCTCGTTATGCACACACTGGATGCATCACATTGAACTATGAACAACTGGAGGAATCAGCATGTTACCTTTAGGGAGTGAAACTAAACTGTGGACCAATGACCGCAGATTCATGCAACATAAACATGAAAAATAATTTAAAATGTAGGGTGAAGGTTTGCTTGCTCAGCTGTAGCTTTGATATCCAGACGTTTCATTACTTGGCTAAGTAACATCATCATCAGTGGCGACCTCCAAGTGAAGAGAATCTGTTGTCTCCTGCTTTCTATTTATATCTTTCTCCTCGATGGGGTTCCTGGGGTTTGTGGTGAAGTCATTTCCTGTTCGTTTTCTGAGGGGTTGATAGATGGCATCTCGATCTATGTGTTTGTTTATGGCGTTGTGGTTGGAGTGCCAGGCCTCTATGAATTCTTAGGCGTGTCTTTGATTAGCCTGTCCCAGGATAGATGTGTTGTCCCAGTAGAAATGGTGGTATTTTTAATCCGTGTGTAGGGCTACGAGGGAGAGAAGGTCGTGTCTTTTTTTGACTAGCTGGTGTTCGGATATCCTGGTGGCTAACTTTCTTCCTGTTGTCTTACGTAGTAGTTGTGACTGTCCTTGCATGGAATTTTGTAGATGACGTTGGTTTTGTCTGTGGATTGTTCTGGTTCTTTTAATTTTGTTAGTTTTTGTTTGAGAGTGTTGGTGGATTTGTGAGCTCCTCGGATTCTGAGGGGTCTTAGTAGTCTGGCTGTCATGTCTGAAACTTCTTTGATGTATGGTAAGGTGGTTATGGTTTCTGGCTGTGTTTGGTCTGCTTGTCGTGGTTTGTTCTTGAGGAATGTGTGGACTGTATTTTTTGAGTATCTGTTCTTCTCGAATACATTGTAAAGGTGGTTTTCCTCTGTTTTCCGAAGTTCGTCTGTGCTGCAGTGTCTGGTGGCTCGTTGGAATACTGTTCTGACGCAGCTTCGTTTGTGTGTGATGGGATGGTTGCTGGTGTATATAAGTGTTTGGTCAGTGTTTGTCGATTTTCTGTATGCACAGGTTTGTAGTTCTCCATTGTCCTTTCTTTCTACTGTGTCATTCAGGAATGCGAGTGTGTTGTCGGTTTCTTCTTCCTTGTTGAACTTTATGCCTGTGAGAGTGTTGTTGATGATGTTAAATGTCTTTACTATCTTGTTTCGTTTTGTGATGACAAAGGTGTCATCTGCGTAGCGGACCCAGATTTTGGTTTGATTGTTTCTAGGGCTGTTTGTTCTAGTCTTTGCATTACCGCTTCTGCTCTGAATCCTGATAGCGGAGGTCCTATGGGTGGGCCATTGGGGGTTTGTTTGTAGACGATGTTGTTGAAAGTGTAGTGGGTGGTGAGGCACAGGTCCACAAGCTTCATGATGTTTTCGTTGGTAATGTGATTGATGGTGGTTGGTGTGTGTGATGGTCTCTTCTAAAAGTGTGTTTCCTTTGCCATGTCGATGTTGATGAAGGTGAACAGTGCTATTATGTCGAATGAGACCATTGCTTCCCCTTCCTCGACTTTGGTTTTTTTGATGATTTTTAGGAATTCCTGGGTGGAGTGGATGGAGTGCTGTGAAACTTCTATGAGGTACTTCAGTCTTGCGTGTAGTTCTTTGTCCAGTCTGTAATTTGGTGCTCTGGGTAATGAGACTATGGGTCTGAGGGGGCTCCTGGTTTATGGATTTTTGGTAGTCCGGTTCGACTTGGCCAACACATTGATCCTGGGACAGTCTAAGCAAAGACATGCTAGAGAATTCCCAGAGGCCTGGCACTCCAACAACAATGCCATAAACAAACACATAGATCAAAAAGCCATCTATCAACCCCGCAGAAAACAAACCGGAAATGACATCACCACAAACCCCAGGAACCCCATCCAGGAGAAAGATATAAATAGAAAGCAAGAGACAACAGCTTCGCTTCACTTGGAGATCTCCACTGATGATGTTACCTAGCCAGGTAATGAAACGTCTGGATTTCAATCCTACAGCTCAGCGAGCAAACCTACACCCTAAACCTCAACCTGAGCTACAAACCTTCACAAACCTTGCGATTTAAAGTGACTTTATACGAATATCATTAACAGACTTTTCGTTATAATACCCGTCTGGTTGAAAGAAGAAGACATCACATTTCAAGATAGATGACAACGTTACCAATTTTGTTTTGAAATTGAGATTTATTTGATCATTTTACACAGTGAACAAGTTCATTTTAAATAATGCAAACCACATTCTCTCACCAGGAATAAAAGTGTGATTTCAATATAAACATTGTCCTTGCTAACTCGCAGTTACTCAACATGAAAAATAGGATGTAATGTTTATTAAGCATAGATCAATTAGCACCATTATCTTACTTTGGATTGACTGCAGTATGCACATGGTAAGTAAGGTTTAAGAAAGAATTAATTTTTGAAATAATGATTCGGTGGTGACTAAAAATAATATTAGGTTCTCATGATGCGGATATTCCACCAATGGGTCCAGTGGTGGAAATGTACAGTGGGCAGTATTTCTATGATGGTATAGACGTATGTGCGCCGCCAGGGATGGGAGCTCCCACTTCATCTGGAACAGCGTCTTTTGACGTGGACTAGGGAGCATTGTGGCATCCGTCTGGGAGTTCCAACCACACCTGGAGCAGCTTCCATTGACATGGAGCAGCAGGGAGCATTGGCACATCCGAATGCAAGATCTAACCTCATTTGGAGCAGCTTCAGTTGGCCTGGAGCAGGGAGCTTTGGGAGATCATTCTGGGAGCTCCACTCTCACCTGGAGCAGCTTTTAATGACATGTAGCAGCAGGGAGCATTGGGACATCAGAGTGATAGATCCAACCTCAACTGGACCACTTCTATTGACATGGAGGACGGAACATTGGGACATCAGACTGGGAGCTCCAACCTCACAAGGATCAGCGTTTAATGACATTTAGCAGCTGGGCGCATTGGGACATCAGAGTGATAGGTCTAACCTGAAGTGCACCACTTCTACTGACATGGAGCAGGGAGCATTGGGACATCAGACTGGGAGCTCCAACTTCAAGTAGAGCCGCTTCTAATGACATGGAGCAGCAAGGAGCATTGGAACGTCAGGTTGGGAGCTCCAACCTCACCTGGATCAGCTGGTATTTATATGGATAAGGAGGGAGCATTGGGACATTAGGCTGGGGGAAAGGATATTCAACTATTTTAATCTAAAGTAAAATACGTTTCAACACCTCAGATGTTAATTGATTTATGAAGAATCTTTCCCGGGAAAATAATTAATTCTTTAGATAGTAAAGACAAGTCCTGCAAATATTAAACTCAGGAAAACGCATTGGTACAGAGAGAAATGGGAGTGATGATTCATGTCGTTTTCTTTTCATTTCTGGCCGTCTCTGCACTGGATTACATCACCGGAAGGACGTTTTCACTCATTTCCAGCAAATGCCGTCAGGTCACTAACGTAATCTAAAGCTGAAAATTAATGGGAATATGCGATGTTATGATTAGGATGGAGTTTACTTCAAATTTTGGTGAAAACGTAGCAAAGTCAGTTGCAATTTCCAAGATCAGCAGTGACCTCATTGATTGGCTGATCAGATTGTGAATGGTCGTTTTTTTGAGGACAATTTGAAGTGAATCAATGATGGTGATTATCTTTGTTCTTTGTTCACCTTGTGACTGTTACCGCTATTGCTCATGTCCTTGTTAACCCCACAGCTCTGCAGCGTGTAAAACCTCAGCTGTGCATCTGGCCAGTGGCACAACCATTCGTATAGCTGGCTACGCATCAGGCGGTTGTAAGTTCAACTTTTACTTTGCGCAAGCGCATTATGGCAATTCATCACACATCCAACCTAATCATTTTTGTTATGCTGAGGTGGGTAATATTTGAAATTTTCATCTCCACGAACGAAAATTCTTTCACTGTCTTCGATCAGTTAAACATTGCCAAGAGCTATCAGAGTAAAAATGAAACAGCACCAGATGGTATTGAACAGACATATTTGGAAGCACCAGTGTTCCATGCACTATTACTTCATCAGGTGTTTGTCACCTCTTGGAATCTAAAATCGCTTTGTGTGATTATTACATTTATCAACCCCAGTCCAACACCAACACCTCCAAGCCATGGGTACCGTCGTCACCACGAACGGTCGATTAAAGTCCAGATGATCTTCCAAAAGATCACGCATATTGAAACACACACCAAGTTTCTGCAGAAAAACACTCACCTGATGAAGGAGCGGCTCTCCGAAAGCTAGTGCTTCCAAATAAACCTGCAGGCCTATGCCCTGATATTTTTAACTTTGTCTACTCAACTCAGACACTGGCACTTACATATCATAGACAACATCAGTCATGTCCCAGCGCTGTCAGAGAAGGCAATCCTGGAAGAGCCTAATACATTGCACTTGGGTACGTTCCGTTTTCAGAAACCAACGCACTCAATCGCTGCAGCTCCTGTGTATGAAAAGCACAGAAAAGAAATAGCTGAGATTCAGTTTTGACAACATTTTGAAACTCTTTGGGAAGTGGAATCAGAGGAGAATGAATGATTAACTTTCCGAATGTGCAGGGAGAGGGAAGGCACTTTTCCCTTCTTTGAAGAGCTGGGGTATTGTCTGATCTAAGGCATGAAACAGATTCCTGGTAGAGCTGCGCTCTCTGAATCTGGAACAAGAAGTCCTGATTTCCGGAACAGTAAGGAAACCCAGGCCACTCAGTTAAAGCCCTGAATACTAACCACTAGACCACCAGGGATGAGGGCAGGAGCCGTTGCACCGTTTCTTCATCACACAGTTTTTGGAATTATGTCACTGCAGAGATGTTTCCCCTCAAAAATGATTGAATTATGGAGTGTTTACAGCACAGAAATGGGTCCCTTCATTTCATTTCCCCGCACTTGGTATGAAACCTTGTGAACTCTGATGTTTCACTTGAATGCTAATTTCTCTGGAACGTTTTCATCTCGTAAAAAACAATAAATGGGATTAAAGTTTGAGATGGGAACTGAACCCCATTTTTACCCATAGACTGAAGCACGCAGACACAGTTCCCCAAGTGTGACACAGGCCTCGGGAGAAAAAAAAGCAGAAAGTAAGATTTCACCGACTTATCTGATGTTGTCCCATGTCAGAGTTCAACACCAGTGTCTGCTTACAGCAAAGAAAGGAAGCATTCAGCCCCTCCCGTCGCAGTGTTCCTTGCCCATTGTTTCCCCATTACTCTGTAGTTTATACTGCCTCACCTCGTTCTCACTGCTCACGCCCGCTATTTCCTGTCCTGCCGAACGGTTTGCCTCAGCTTCTCGGAATGAAAAACAGGAAAGGCCGATTTCAAGCACTTTTCTCGTTTACACGGACATTGTTCTCACCACTGAGCAAGCACATTGCCGGCTCAGAGAGAAGGTCTCATCCTTTAGAAACTGAAATACAAAGATGATTGGATAGCCTCAGTATTGTAAACCAACCAACAAGACCGGAATAGGGCTGAGGGGATCACGCACAGAAGGATGGGAGTATAGAATGGCGAATTTCATGGTGTCCAGGGTGGTGTTAACAGAAATATTCCCTGGTAGTATACTGATGAGGATTCAGTGATTTCACTGTCATGGCTTGTTAAAGGTTAATGTTTACAGTAATCAATATGAAATACTGCCTGATATTTCGAAGCAGAATGATGTGCAGCAGCCAGAATCGTTTCCCTGCATGAACTAATAAGAGAGCTCAAAAGAGCCAGGAGGAGGCATGAGAGCCAGGAGGAGACATTAGACTTTGTTGGCGGATAGGATCAGGGTTAACCCTAAGGCTTTCCATAGGCATTTCAGGAATAAAAGAATGACGAGAGTTAAATTAGTGCCAATCAAGAATAATAGTGGGAAGTTGTGCGTGGAGTCAGAGGAGACATGGGAAACACTAAATAAATATTTTTCGACAGTGTTCACTATATAAAATGAAAATGTTGGCGAGGAAGATACAGAGATACTTGCATCTAGACTAGAAGAGATTGAGGTTCACAAGGAAGAGGTATTAGAAATACTGCAGAGTGTGAAAATAGAGAAGTCCTCTGGGCCGGATGGGATCTATCCTAGGATCCTCTGGGAAGCAAAGGAAGCGATTGCCGAGCCTGTGCCATTGATCTAGAAATCATCATTGTCTACAGGAATAGTGTCTGAGGACTGGAGGATAGCAAATGTGGTTCCCTTGTTCAAGAAGGGTAGTAGAGACAACCCTGGTAATTACAGACCAGTGAGTCTCACTTCAGTTGTTGATAAAGCGTTGGAAAAGGTTATAAGAGATAGGATTTATAATCATCTAGAAAAGAATAATCTGATCAGGGACGGTTTTGTAAAGGGTAGGTCGTGCCTAACGAATCTTATGAGTTTTTTGGCAAAGTGACCAAACAGGTAGATGAGAGTAAATCGGTCGATGCGGTGTATGTGGATTTCAGCAAGGTGTTCGATAAGGTTCCCACAGTCGACTATTATACAAAATGCGGAGGAATGGGATTGTGGGAGACATAGCAGTTTGAATCAGTAATTGTCTCGCTGAAAGAAAACAGAGTGTTGTAATTGATGCAACATGTTCATCCCGGTGTCCAGTTACTAGCGGCTTTCCGCAAGGGTCGATGTTGGGTCCACTGCTGTTCGTCATTTTTATAAATGACCTGGATAAGAGCTTAGACGGGTGGGTTAGTAAATTTGCGGACAACACTACGGTCGGTGGAGTTGTGGATAGTGACGAAGGTTGGAGTAGGTTGTAGAGAGACATTGATCGGATGCAGAGCTGGGCTGAGAGGTGGCAAATGGAGTTTAATGTGGACAAGTGTGAGGTGATACACTTTGGACGGAGTAATCGGAGTGCAAATTACTGGGCTAATTGTAAGATTCTTGGGAGTGCAGATGAACAGAGAGATCTCGGTGTCCAGGTACACAGATCCCTGAAAGGTGCCACCCAATTTGGCAGGGTTGTTCAGAAGGAAAACAGTGTTTTGGTCTTTATTAATAGAGGGATTGAGTTCTGGTATCAGAAGGTTATGTTGCAGCTGTACAAAGATCTGGTACGACCACATTTGAAATATTGTGAACAGTTCTGGTCACCGCATTATAAGAAGGATGTTGACGCTTTGGAAAGGGTGCAGTGGAGATTTTCTCGCATGTTGCCTGGTATGGAACTAATGTATTATGAGGAAAGACTTGAGGGCCTTAAGGCTGTCCTCGTTGGAGAGAAGACTGAGAGGTGACTTAATAGAGATATACAAGATAATCAGAGGTTTAGATAGGGTGGACAGGGCGAGTCTTTTTCCAAGCTTGGGGACAGCAAACACGAGGGTCACAACATTAAAGTGAGGGGAGACAGGTATAAGACAGATGTCAGAGGTAGTTTCTTTACTCAGAGAGTAGTTAGGGCATGGAATGCTTTGCCTGTAACGGTGGAAGATTCGCCAAGATTAGGTGCATTTAAGTCGTCATTGGAGAGGCATATGGACGTACATGGAATAGTGTAGATGGGATGGGCTTCAGATTAGTATGACAGGGTGGCGAAACATCGAGGGCCGAAGGGCCTGTACTGCACTGTAATGTTCTATGTTCTATATGCTACAGTTCCACATCAGCAATGTCATCGGCAATTGCCTGACTTTCAATCAGTTTAAAACAAGAATGGAGGGGGCATCAGGAAAACGGAAGGGGAATAGTGGTTTGTGAGAGTTAACTACATACCTCGTGGAGCCAGGTTCAGTGTAGATACTGAATATCGGTTTTCCTGTTTACCTTGGCATACTGATCACTACAGATCAATGACCCAATATTGTCTGCCCTTTGTGTGCTGTTCTTTGTACATTTCACCTCGGTTCAGTGCTCCGGGGGACCAAGCTTTTTTAAATTTGGCCCATTTTACTCAGGTCGGTTTTGCAGCTTCATATTTAGGCCAACAATTTTAGGAACAGATAGACACCATTCAGACCATCAAGTCTACTCTTCATTTGAATGGTTTCATGTCTGATCTGATAACCTTGAACGGCACATTCTTGCCTTTTGCCATAACGCTTGATGTCTTTGCTGTTTGAAGATCTGCCGATCTCAGCCTCATTACACCTAATGACACTTCCTCAACAGCCCTCTGCTACAAGACAGTCCACTGATACAGAACTGTCGGAGAGAATAAATGCTTCATCATTTCTATTTTACTTGTGAGATCCGCATTCTAATACGAAGTTAAAAATCGCACAACACCAGGTCATAGTCCAACAGGTTTAATGGAAGCAATAGCGTTTGGAGAGCTGCTCCTTCATCAGGTGGCTGTGGAGTACACAGTGGTAAGGTACAGAATTTATAGCGAAAGGTTACAGTGTAATGTCACTGAAATTATACATTGGAAAAATACCTTGATTGCTTGTTCAGTCTTCCATCTGTTAGAATGACCATGTTAGGTTCATTTCTTTGTTATGTAAATCGAAAAACTTTCTTTGAACAGTTACATTCTCAGGTGGACTTTACCAATTAGTGTCAGTACAGATAATATGTTGAAGGTGTTAGTCCCTGTGTGCTGAATCCATGCCATAATGTTTAGACTGACGCTAATCTAAAATACACGACACACTGCAGGCAAGAATGCCTTAAGACATGGTACATTGGTGAAGCCGAGCAGAGGCGACAACAACGGAATGGGCGCTGCACATCAATCAACAGACAGGTGTGCCCCTTCCCAGTTGGAGAGCACTTCAGTGATCCAGGACATTCGACCTCGGATCTTCGGGTGACAATCCTCCAAGGCGGTCTTCGGAACAGGCAGCAGCTAAAAGTGTCCCCACAGAGACTGATAACTAAATTCGGTACCCATGGTTATTGGGTTCATGTCACAGTACAGATGATCCCATTGCCCTATCCACAAACAGAGAACGTCCTACACACGCACACACACACACACACACACACTCACACACACACACACACACACACATATACTTTTGTGGGGTGAATTTGTACTTGCAGAGTTACATTGTACTTTGCTCAAAAACTGCATGAATCCATGTAAGTCTCTGGTAACTCATTTTAATAAATTGGAATCAGTCCAAACATTATGGAACAGACAGCAGCACAGGGGGCAGACATCAGCTGTTAAACTTCACATGAGAATTAAACTTTAAAATAAAAAAGTTTTGCACTTTACATATGAAAGAAGTGAAGCTAACATGGTCATTCTAACAGATCGGAGACTTAGCAAACAATCAAGGTATTTTTCAATGTACAATTTCAGTTACATCACACTGTAAACATATGCTATAAATTCTGTGACTTACAACTATGTACTCCACAATCACCTGATAAATGAGCAGTGGTCCGAAAGCTAGTACTTCCAATTAAACCTGTTGGACTATAACCTGGGGTTGTGTGATTTCCAAATTTGCATATCCCAGTCCAAAACCGGCATCTCCAAGTCATTCGATACGAGGTGCTCTGGTCACAGAACCAAACTTTCTGCATCCAACTTATTAAATCCTGGAAAATACCTCTATGTTTCAATAAGGATCATTTTGTAGTACTGAGTCTCAGCAGGCAAAGTCAACTGATTTCAGCATTTCTTCCCATTTGATTTCATCTCCGATATGAAATTCTCACTGACTCTGACAGAACTGCTACCTTTGCTGTTTTGTAATGTCAGGAACTCATGTTCAATTTAAGGTTTCCATAAGGAACAACAACATTTTTTTCACTGACTGGAAATCAACTTTGGGAAATAGCAGTGAGACAGCTGCATTTCAGCACGTTCGCACCAAGGATGACATATGCAATGCTTGGAACTTTTCTTGATGACTTTGTTTTTGCCTATTTTGTTCATTTGAAAAATGACAGTTTTTGAGTTTTTAAAAGCATGGCCAATGGTCCTTCAGCCAATTGCATCATCATCAGTTATCAAACATCTGGCTTGAAAACACAGTTTCCAGACGTGACTCATCGCCTAGTGTGTTCTTACATTTCAAGTCTTAGTTAAATTGTTAATCAATTTCTTAAGGGCTTGAGTGGAACAAAAAACATCTCTGTGAACTAACATTTCTGAAAGACAAACTGTTTCTTGGAGCAATTTGTCAGTTTTCCTCATGATGCTGCGGACAATGTTTCTGCGCTGACATCTGAATTGCTTTACCCTGTTTCTTCCTCAGCTTCCTGGTAATGTTAAAGTTCGATGAATAAAATCTGGAATGAAAGCCTGATCTCAGGAACAGTGGACATGTCTTTAATTTCCTGCAATCCCATTCATGCATGTCGCTTTTACAGGGGATGCTACCATCTTTACCCAATCCTGCCTACTTGTGTCTCCAGCACCTGAACAAAATAGCTGACCCTTCATCCAAGAATGACGACCGTATGGGAAAGCAGGCCATTCGGCCCTTCCAGTCGACACCATCCCTCTGAAGCACATCCTATCAGACCTACACTCCATACCTATTCCCTTCCCCTTCATTTCCCATGGCTGATCCCAGTAACCTGCACACCTTCAGACTGTGGGAGGAAACTCACACAAGCAAAGAGAGACTGTGCAAACTGCACACAGTCACACGAGACTGGGATCGAATCCATGTCTTCTGTGCAGCGAGGTAGCAGCGAATCAGGAAGAACAACAAATGCTGTCCTGACCAGCAACATCCACACCCTGTGGGTATATCAGGAAGAATAAAAACATATTCACAACATGGACAACGGAACTTGCGTCTGCGTGGACATGATTTGAACCAATCGTTCATCCTGGGTAGATACAAGGACACCGATATCACAGAGAAACCAGGGCAATGCGGGATTCAATTACATGCTGAAGTGGAAACCCATCTACTCAGTCAAACTGGGGACAGACTATTCAACAATCCCGTGTGTGGGAAGGGCTCAATGAGCAGAATACTCCAGAGTAACCAGCAAGATTACATATACTTGAAGGAGATCAATTCAACTGTCAATGCTGCTGTTAATCCCAACCAGCTGTCAGTTTCATAGCGTCAAAGTCATGGACTCAAACAGCATGAAAACAGGCCTTTCACTCCTACCAGCTCATACTGAACATAATGACAAACTAAACGAGTCGCATCTGACGGCTCTTGTAACTGCTGAGGGTTAATAATGCCCTTGTGATATTATTACTGCATTGTTAATATGAATGTCCAGATATAATTCTGTGGACACGGGTTCAAACGCTGGCATGGCAGATGCTGGAATTTTATTTAAATAAATCCCTAGAGTCTAATGTTGATGCTGAATCAGTCCATCTGATTCATTAATGCCTGATAGGGAAGGAAACTGTCATACCTATCTTGTCTGGCTGGTATGTGACTCCAGATCCATAATATCGTGGTTGATTCTGATCTTCGCTCTGGGCAATAAATTATGTACCAGGCATGAATGAATAGCTTTTGTTAATCCCACTGATACTTTCCTATTCATTTATCGATCCAAATATCCTGTAAATATTGTAAATGTACTTTCATTCCTCACTGCCTCAGGAAGTGAATTGCACACATAAACCATCCTCTGTTAAAAAAAGCCTCTCATGTCTTATTTTAAATCCATCTTTTCACTTTAAACACTTGAGGTGCCCCTCCTTGGAGAAAAGACAGTTACAGTTAACTCCAGCCGAACTCTCAATAATTTATACATTTCTATCAGGTCGCCTTTCAAACTCCAGTGCTCGAGTGAAAATATTCTCAGCCTATCCAGCCTTTCGTTATAACACAAACCTTCCCCACTAGCCATAAGCTGGTATACCTGTTCTAAACCTACTCCAGCTGAATAATTTCCTTGCTATTACTGGGCGACAAGAATTGGACACAGTTTTCCAGAAGACGCATCACCCAATGTCCTATTCAACTTCAACAGAACGTACCAACTCCTACGCTCAAAGGACTGAACAATGAAAGCAAGATGACTTTTTTTTTAACCATTCTGTCGATATATGAAGCAAACTAGAATGAATTATGTCCTTGCATTCCTGGCCTCCGTGTTCCACAACACGATGCAATGCCCGATCATTAATTGTATAAGCCCTACTAATATTTGATGTAGCAAAATGCAATAACTTCCATTTATCCAGATTGAAATTCATGTGACATTTTTCAGCCCAAAGACGCAATGGATTAAGATCCTTCTGGAATCTTAGATCACCTTCTTTACAGTCTCCAATTCTGCTGTCCTCTGCAAGCTTAAGAACCATGGCTTCTATGAGTTCTATTGTATACTCATATAGGTCAACGATTTTTAATTATTTGTCGTGGCCATCATTTAGCTGTTTGCAAATCAGGTAACAATTAGTCATGTAGTTAACCATGAGGAAGACAACCATAGACTGCAGGGAGATTGGAAACAATTAGCAAGAAAATGTGCTGAAAGGATTTCAATCCAGTGAAGTGGGTGATAATGAATTTGAGGACGCACAATGAGAAAAGTGTGAATACCGAGTGGTTTAAAGTAATAAAAGAGAAATTGGAGTAGACATTCACGAATGTTTGAAGGTGATTGGACAAGGGATCAAGTGGTCTCGAGAGGTTGGAGATACTTTCTGTTCTTGACAGCAGGTGGGAATATAAGAGCAGGGAAATGATGCTGGAACTTCAGCAACGGCCTATTCAAGATCAATAGACAGGGGAATCAGATGGACGGAAGTGCGTACTGCAGGTGCTGGAAATCAGAATCAAGATTAGAGTGGTGCTGAAGAAGCACAGCAGGTCAGGCAGCATCCGAGTTGCAGAAAAAAATAACGTTTCGGGCAAATGCCCTTCATCAGGAAAAAAGCTGGGAGCCTCGTGGGTGGAGCGATAAACGGGAGGACTGGGTCTGGGAAGAATTTAGCTGAGAGTGCAAGAGGTGGATAGAGATGGGGTGAAAGGTGATAGGTCGGAGAAGAGGGTGGTGCGGATAGGTGGAAAGGAAGATAGACAAGTGGGACAGGTCAGTAGGATGGTGGCAAGTTAGAAATTTGGAACTCGGATAAGGTGGCCGTGGGGAGATGAGGAAACTGGTGTAGACCACGTTAATGCCCTGGGGTTGAGGGTCCCGAGGTGAAATGTCTGGCGTCTGGTGGTGAGGGAATGGCGGTGTAGGAGACCCAGGAACTGCATGTCCTTGGGAGAGTCGGAGGGGGAGGGTGTGCTAATTGATGTTTTTGGTCATGGGGCGTTGGAGTTGAATGTTGTGGGTGCCCTGGAAATGTTCTCTGAAGCGCTCTCCGAGAATGTGTCTGTTGGCCCCAATGTAGAGGAGACCGCATCGCGAGCAACAGATGCAATAAATGACATGTGTGGAAGTGCACATGCACATGTGATGGATGTGGAAGGCTCATTGGAGCCTTGGAAGAATGTGAGAGGGAAGATGTGGGTGCAGGTTTTGCATTTCCTGTAGTGGCAGGGGTAGGTGCCGCGAGGAGAGGTTGGGTCATTGGAGGGCGTGGAATTGACGAGGTAGTCGTGAAGGAAACAGTCTTTGTGAAAAGTGGATAGGGGTGGGGAGGGAAATATAAATTTCCCTGTCACTGCTGGAATTGCAAAACCTGCACCCACAGCTACCTCCTCACCTCTGTCCAAGGCTCTAATGGAGGCTTCCACATCCATCAAAGTTTCTCCTGCACTTCCACACATGTAATTTCTTGTACACGTTCCTCCCGATGTGGTCTCCTCTAAGTTGGAGAGAGGAGATGTGTTCTCACACAACACTTCAGAGGATATCTCCAGGATACCTACAAGAATCGACCCCAGTGCCCCATGGCCAAACATTTCAACTCCCCCTCCCACTCTCCCGAGGACATGCAGGTCCTGGGCCTCCTGTATCGCCACTGCCTCACGACCCGATGCCTGGAGGAAGAAAGCCTCATCATCCGACTCAGGACCCTTCAACCATTTGGCATCAATTTGGACTTCACCCGTTGCCTCATTTCCCCTCTCCTACCTTACCCCAGTTCCCACCTTCCAGCTCAACACCATCCGCCTGACTTGTCCAACGTGTGTATCTTCATTCCCACCTATCCACTCCACCTACTTCTCTGACGCATCATGTTTACCCCCCGCCTGCATCCACTTACAGCAATATCAGCTCCCTTCTCTCCAGCCCCACCACATTCCCATTTATCTCTCCATCCCATGTGCTCCCAGTCTCATTCCTGATGAATGGCTTTTGCCTGAAACGTCCATTTTTCCTGCTCCTCAGATGCTGCCGGACCTGCTGTGCTTCTCCAACACCACTCTAATCTGAAGGGGAGTCTGTTGGTTGAGAGGGTTTTCGGATATTTTCTATTGTTGAACACAGGCTGTGGATGATAGCAGAACTTTTACAACCACCAGTTTAGGGAACAGCTAAAGTACTGAGCACAAGTCTGGTCATGGCATAAATCAACATTATTCCTAAAATTGTCAGATAAAAGATGGAAGGCTGAAGTATGCACCTTTGCCCATCAAGACCGTTTCACCAATGAGTTTCTCACTGATTCCTTTCCAAGTTAGGGTGCAATGGGCCTTGGAGGGTAACTTGAAAATGGTGGCGTTTCGTTGCTTCTTCCAACCTTGTCCTTATAGTCAGTACAGCTGTTGAGCTTTGAAGGTTGTCAAAAATGCACGAATGACTTACTCCAGTGCATCTTATAGTTGGTGCACTCTGCTGCAATTGTGCCTTAGCGGTGAAGGGAATGAATATTGCAGGTGTTGAAGAGGGTACATTCAAGTGACTGCATTGTCGTGGACGGTGTCCAGTTCCTAAAGTGTTATTGAAGTTACACCCATCCAGGCAAATGGAGAGAGTTATATTCCACGTCTCATTTGTGCCTTGCAAACGATGTAGGATTCACAGAACAATGAGTTGAGTTTATAATCAAAAAAATGTCTCAAGAACATGTTATTGTTGTCAAAGCGTTTATGTAGCCAGTTTCTGTAAGATTTTCCCCCCGAAATAATAGCTCTGTGGACGATTACACGGGGTTATTTGTTTACAGTAAAGTTATTGAATGTCAATGAGATATGATTAGTTTCTCATTTGTCAGAATGATCATTACTCTATTTCGTCCTTGTGTGGACCAATCTGATTCCAGTCGCTGTCTGATTTCAAGATCCAATTCCCGTCTATGCTCGAAATTTCAACCGTTTCTTCGCATACATGTCTCCACCTGCCTTCGTAATATGTAAGGATTCTACAGGGGACAGCAGAGATAATGAACATGTTGTCAACACTGGAGAAAATGGAGCTTCATGGAATGATTGGTTAGGCTGGGATAATTCTCCTTGAAACAAAGGAGAGGGAGGGGAGCTCTATAATCACATAATAACATTTATAAACGTTCAATATTCATGGGATCTTGACAGGGTCGTTACGGGCAGGTGGTCCACCCTCTGGTATGAGGAGAGCACCAGAGGACATGAACTCAGAATTAGATATTGCCTATTTAATTCAGAAATGAGGAGTAATTTCTTTGCTCAGGGGCCAGTGAATCGGTGGAAATCCTTGCCGAAATTGTTGTTGAGGCTGCGTTGTTGCGTATTTTTAAACTGTGCCAGACAGATATTTAACCAGAAAGATGATGAAGCTTTGTCGTGGCAATGCTGGAGAATGGAGTTGAGGATTATCAGATCAGCCATGAGTTCGTTGAATGGTGGAGCAGACTCAATGGGCTGAATGGCCCACTTCTATTCCTACATCATTTGGTCTAACGCCCTATTTGATTGATACCTTTAGAATTCTGAGGGGATGGAATGAAGTAATAGAAAAGGTTTCTCAAACTGATCAGACAGATCAGGAACTAAGCTCATAATTTCATGACCAGAAAATATGCTGTGACCTGGATACAACAAATGGCACTGGGCACGCCGAGGATGGGTATGTGCAGATAATACACAATATACAATAGACAATAGATGCAGGAGTAGGCCATTCAGCCCTTCGAGCCTGCACCGCCATTCAATATGATCATGGCTGATCATTCCCAATCAGTATCCTGTTCCAGCCTTATCTCCATAACCCTTGACTCCACTATCTTTAAGATCTCTATCCAATTCTTTCTTGAATGAATCCAGAGACTGGGCCTCCACTGCCCACTGGGGCAGAGCATTCCACACAGCCACCACTCTCTGGGTGAAGTAGTTTCTCTTCATCTCTGTCCGAAATGGTATACCCCTTATTTTTAAGTTGTGTCCTCTGGTTCGGCACTCCCCCATCAGCGGATGTTGTGATTGCTCAAGAAAATTGTTGCCAACTTGGTGATCACGCTGGATGATTGATCGCGGTATGATTCACACAGCAAAAGGTTGCGAAATAATGAAAAATTCGTTTCATTGGAAAAGATTTCTGCGGTTCCAATTCAATTGACTGTTTAAAATACTGATCAGAACTTTGTGTGGAGTGTTACATTAAAATTCACAATCCCACTGGATAAACTATTGCACCTGATCTCTCCTTATTTGTACCCCTTTCATTCGATGTAAATTCATAGAACGTCAAGATGGAATGAAAGGAGAAAAGAAACGTTTGCACTCGTTTTCATTATCCCAATGTAACTTACAACAGAATCAAATTGCTTTATTTCGACTTTGATGAGGTATCGATTTATCACAAATCTCCCGTGCAATGAAGGGCAAGAGAAAGATTCTCCACGTTAAATGTTGCATTCAATTTTGCTCCGAATTTATTTCAGCTTAAAGAAAATACTGATGAGAAAATCAGAAGGTTGAACTACAAAACAAGATGGCAGTTTTGATGCTCAGTTACTTTGGCAGATTTCAATGGGTATCAAATGAACCCAACATCATGGCGATCGTCCTCCCATCTTTAAGGCATGGGATTAAAGCAGGAAATTGATCTCCAAGAGACGGGTCACTTCCTATTCATTATGGAATAGCTGTCCTCGACAATAGACAAAATCTGCTCAGTTTCATTTATAATGCTTCATGTGGAATATTAATAGAAATCTTTCAAAACTATGAAGTTTTTTTTGCTGAATCTTACTCAGCTGCAGACATTTCCGATATTCCTTTGCACCTGAAGTCGCCCAAATTAGATATTGTTTCCTCGCACCTTCTAGCCCCTACACCCTCCTTTACACTTTTACCTGGCCACAGGCTGTCTCTCTCCTGTTGAAACTCACTGCTTGTGTGTCTCTCAATGTGCCTTTCCAAATATTTTGGAAACGGATTGTCTGAGTGACAGAAATTCTACTCCCATTATGTCTTTGCCCTACATCGATGGTTTTGAAATCTTGACTTTCAGAAATTTATGAACTTGAAAGAGTGAATATACTCTGGAAAACTTCCATTCGGTTTTACTTGGTTTAGTTTCAAATTTTCCAAAACACAAATAAATAAAATTCCATCCCCACTAAATACCGTCAGCATCGTCTCCAATGTCTTAGCAGCCCAGTAAATGATAGCAGTGTCCTCTCTGATAGAATCACAGGTTCCCCCTACAATGCAGAAAGTACAGTTCAGCCAATCGAGTCTATAGGGAGACTCTGAACAGCATCTCAACCAGACCTAGCTCCTGTCTCTATCCGCGCAGCCCTCTGGCTTGTGATTTCAAATAAACCTGCTGGAATAAAACCTGGCATCGTGTGACTGCTGACCTTATCACCGCGTTACCCATGGCTAATTCACTTAACTTACTGAATTCACTCCCTGAACACATCAGCGCAATATAACATGGCCGATCCACCTAATCTATAGACTTAAGAGCAGTGTGAACCACTGAGCAAATGTACCATCACATTGACCACGATCTGTATCATGTGTAACGGCTTTACACACTGGGAACTCCGCCTAGTGAAAGCAAGCTGCGCCCACCAACCCGAATTCAATGCATCCAAACGCGGTTCTACGCTGTACAACCTCAGTAGTTCTGCTGGAAATGTCTCTGCGCTCAGATCTGAATAGGTTTATTCTGTTTTCTTCCTCAGATTCCTGCTTTAAATAAACATATCAGTCAGGAACAACTCTATATAATGGTTATCATTGCAACACAAACACAATGTGCAGTTTGCTGAAGTTACGTGTTTGCACTTTCACTGACACTCCGTCTCGCCAGGAGCTGCAGCCCTTCCCCAGCTGATTCAGACACCACTGACCTTCCTGTGACATGTCCCATCGAGAATGGAAGGCCAGGTATGAATAACCTCCACTGGGGAACAGAACGACAGCTTTAAAACTTGACGATGCCCCCAGGGGAGAAATGAGTCCTGTGACGGGTGGGGACACGAACCAGGATACTGTGGAGGACAACAACATCGAAGGAGGCCCTTCAGCCTGTTGTGGCCTCACTTGTCAAACACAACTGCTCAACGACCTGAATCACGTTTTCCATCGTTTAGCCCATAACCTTACATGTTTTGGCATCGCAAATTAACATCTCAATTTTTTTAAGGTTAGAATGATTTCCGCCTCTTTGACCCTTTCCGCAAATCTACTCAAACCTTTCTGCCTTTTCCCGAAATCTCTTGGCCGCAGTGTTCGATCTCTCCATCAATAACAAAAGCTTCTTTCAGTCTATCCTATCCATATCCCTCAGTATTTAGTACATCTCAGTCATGTCTTCTCCAATCTCCTCTGCTCGGCGACAAACAACCCCAGTCTGTCCAATCTCTCCTCACAACTGAAACTCTTCAGCCCAGACAATATCCCTACTGCAACGTTCCCAGTGCGATCACATCCATGCAGGACTCTGAATTGCAGAACTGCACACAGTAATCTAGCTAGCTCCGAATGAACTTTTTTTTTCTATTCTGTTACAGTATGAGGGCGTCGCTGGCTCAGCAGTATTGATTGGTATCCCGAATTGCACAACGGGCAGTTGAGACTCAACCATATTGTAGTGAGTCTGGAGTCACATGGAGGCCCGAGCAGGTAAGAATGACAGTTTCATTCCGGAAATGACGTCAGATGGTTTTGTTTTTTTTTCAACAATTGAACGTGGATATATAGGAGTTATAAGATTCGTAATTCCAGATATTTATTGAATCCCAATTCTACCACCGAGCATGATCGGAGTCAAACCCAGGTCCCTGGTGTCTGAATTAACAGTTCAGTGTTCAGTGGTAATAGCGCTTGGCCATTGCAGAAAAGCAGTGAAACTGATCTTATCCAATGAAGTCACTTTTCCCCGATACTGTTCTGTGCCATTTTTCTGACCTTGACCTCCCCAATAATATCTGGTCCATATCAGTAAAAGCTGCTCCATGAGTATTGATCTCACAACAGTGGTAACCATTTGGATCAAATGGTCTGCAGATCCCGATGGTGGGGTTGGGGCACGTTCACCCAGCAACAGTGACCCCAGCCACACAGACTGATCGGTATCAATCTGAGAGTCAGTGTTAGATTCTGCAATATCTTAGTGAAATAGGAAATGACTCCGCAAACACATGAGGAAAGAGCAGCGCTCCGAAAGCTAGTGCTTCAATTAAACCTGTAAGATCATAACCTGGTGTTGGGTAATTTTTAACTTTGTACTCCATAGTCCAACACCAGCATCTCCAAATTAATGAAATGCGGGTATGGGATGGAAAGTTCGGTTAGTGATCGTAGGAGGGAAGAAATCTCTGAGAACGGGTGGATTTGAATTCTGACATATGAAACACAGAGATGTGAGCGAGCAGAGCTTGAAGGAAAAAAAATCACATGGAGAAAATCAAAACAACTGATTCATGAGGGCCTCACAGAAGACTGGGAGACATAGATGAATTATTGCCGTGACTCGGATTCGAACCGAGGCTGCTGCGGTCACAACGCAAAGCACTAATCACTATACGATCATGGCAACCCACAGACAAACACCCTAAGCGCATGCAATAAGTACAGTGTCATAAGAAATGTTAGGCAGCGACCAAATGCACAATATCAGTGCTTAGCGAACAGTTGCAGATATGTGGGAACTCAGAATGAACTGGCAGTTTAACATCGGTTCCCCCAGTGGCTGTGGTGATTCTATCATTAATGTGTTGAAGGCTGAGATCAATAGATTTCTACAAAACATCAAAGATTCCGGGGTCAGTGCAGCTTTTGTTACCTGCACATCCACCAATAACATTTATTGTATCCGTTACTCCCAGTGCAGTCTCTGGTACATTGGGGAGACTGGGCGTCTCCAAACTGACCGCTTTAGGAAACATCTCTGGGACACCCGCACCAATCAACCACACCGCCCCGTGGCCCAACATTTCAACTCCCCCTCCCACTCTTCCGAGGACATGGAGGTCCTGGGCCTCCTTCACCGCCGCTCCCTCACCACCAGACACCTGGAGGAAGAACGCCTCATCTTCCGCCTTGGTACACTTCAACCCCAGGGCATCAATGTCGACTTCAACATTTTCCTCATTTCCCCTTCCCCCACCTCACCCTCGTTCTAAACTTCCAGCTCAGCACTGTCCCCATGACTTCTCCTGTGTTGTCCTCCCTGCCTATCTTCTATTGCACCTATCCATTCCACCCTCCCCCCAGACCAATCACCTTCACCCCCTCCCCCACTTACCTATTGAACTCTATGCTACTTTCTCCCCACCCCCACCCTCCTCTCACTTATCTCTCCACCCTTCAGGCTCTCTGCCTGAATTCTTGATGAAAACCTTTTGCCCGAAACGTCGATTTTACTGCTCCTCGGATGCTGCCTGAACTGCTGTGCTCATCCAGCACCACTAATCCAGAATCAGTTTTCCAGCATCTGCAGTCATTGTTTTTACCAAATTTTTGTTGAAATGTGTACTTCAATAGCAATGCAGTTTAACATCGGTTACTTCACGAGTTTCCCCACACAAGGCAGTAACCACTGCTGCCACATAGGCCCATTTCCTAGCCCCAGAATCAGAGGAACTGAGTGGCGCAGTCGCAAATAACCAACTTGATATCAAGATGGGAATGAGGTTGCAGAGATACTCGATGGCTCAAGTGAGGCAACCGGAGAAAGCACGGTGTTTCTATGACGGTTTAGAGGCGTAAGCAATTCCGAGGTTGGGAGTGCTTCTGGTCAAAGGCGGGGCAGAATGGAAAATTTGTTCCAGTTCATAATAACAGCAATCTACATTGCATCTTGCTAAGACAGCTGTGTAACATAACTGTAGAGTGGGCAGCGGGTTTGAAGTTTAATTTTGCTTCATTATCACCCAGTTCCCTGGAATGAATTGCTTTCACCAGTTCTATTTCCAATTGTTTAATATCTCCCTGTAGTCTGCGGCTTTCTTCCTCATGGTTAATTGCATGACTAACTGTTGTATGATCTGCACACTGCTAAATCACGGCCACGACAAGTAAATATGACTCATTGATCTATATGAGAAAACAGTGGAACACACAGCAGGCATGCTTCGTAGGTTTGCAGGCGACGCCAGAATTGTAGACAGTGAGGAAGATTATCTAAGTTTCAAAAGGATCTTAATCCAATGAGTCGTTGTACTGAAAAATGTAACATGGAGTTCAATCTGGATAAATGGAAGATATTGCATTTGGTACAACAAAAAGAATATGGCTTTGCGTATGTTGGAGAGCACGGACGTTCGGTGTGCAGGTATATAATTCCTTGTAATTTGCATTACCAACAGACAAGATGGTTCAAAGGCATTTAACATACTTCCCTTCATTGTTCAGTCCTTTGTGTATAGTAGTTGGGACGTTATGTTGAAGTTTTGCAGGACATTGATGAGGCGTCTTCTGGAATATTATGTCCAGTTCTGGTCGCCCATTTGTAGGAATGATATTATTCATTGGTGTAGTATCACAAAAGGTATACACGCTTGTTGCCTGTGGAAGGTTTGAGTTATAATGAAAGGCTGGATAGGCTGATACTATTTTCAGATTCGAGATCGGGGTGCTGGAAAACCACATCAGGTAAGGCAGCATCCCAGGAGCAGGAAAATATTTTTTTTCGCGCAAGTGTCCTTCACCAGGCTCTTCCCCGAAACGTCGATTCTCCTGCTCCTCAAATGCTGCCTGATCTGCTGTGCTTTCCCAGCACAACATTCTCGACTCTGATCTCTCATCTGCAGTTCTCACTTTCTCCTAGTTGAGAGTGTTTTCACTCTAGCTTAGGGGTTTGAACGGCGACCTGACAGAAGTTTATGAATTATTGAGAGACAAGTTTAGAGTTAACGAAGGCGGCCTTTTCGCAAGAGGGGAATGTCAAGTCGAGAGGGCATATGTTTATGATGAAAAGCGAGATCTTTAAAAAAAAAGACATGTGAAGCATTTTTTGAGGGACGGTGTTTTACATGTGTAATTAACTTGCTGAGGAAGTGATTGATGAGGGAATGTTTGCAGCATTTAATGGACAACTGATTCCAAACATGAATGGGCAAGTAGAATTTTAAAAATAAATGTATTCATGCCTAGTAGGTCATTTATTTCCCAGAGCGCATTTAAGAGTCAACCACGGTATTATCCATCTGGAGTCTCCTGTGGGACAGAGCAGATGAATATGGCAGGTTGATTCCCGAACTGGCATGAGTGAATCAGATGGGTTTTTCCACACATCTTTTTCAGATCATCACGAGACTCTTCAATTCCAGGTGCTTATTGAATTCAAACTCCACTATCTGCCATGCCAGGACCTGAACCCTTTGTCCCCAAAATATTACCTGTGCTTTGGATAAACAATACAGTAATAAAACTACAAGGGCATTATCACCACTCAGCGGGTACAGGAGGAGGCAGACGGGAATGGGTTAGTTTGGCAGTATGTTCAGCATGGATCGGTTGCACTGACAGGCCTGTTTTCATGTTGTATGACTCTGACTGACGCAATGGAGCAGGCAGCTGGTTGGGATGAACAGCCGCATTGACATCATATTCGAACACCTGATGGGATATGTAATCCTGCTGGAGTCTCCGAGGTTGGTTTGCTCAGTCATCCCTTCCCACACACGGGACTGGTGAACAGTCTCTCCCCAGTGTTACTGATTAAATGAGATTCCATTTCTATGGTGAATTAACTCTCTTCCAGCAGTTACCACATTGCCCTGCTTTCCCTGTGGTATCAGTGTCCTTTTTTTCTACACAGGGAGAACGATCCTTTTAAATTGTGTCCACACAGATACAAATCCTGTTTTCCATGTTATGAATGTGTTTTCATTCTTCCTCATTCACCCACAGGGTGTGCGTATCACTGGTGATGACAACATTTATTCTTTGCCCCTCGATCGTCGCTGTCTGGCTACACCACACACCCGGATGTGATCCCAGCCTCGGGTGTCTGTCTGTGGGCAATCTACACATTCTCTTTGTGTTTGCGTTTTTATTTCTCCCTCTGACAAAAGATGTGCCAGTTACAGGGATCAACAATGGGAAATGCAGGCTTTTGGGACAGGGAATACCGTGGGGTCTGGTGGAATGAGCTTCGGCTGTACCGTGTGGACTGGAAGGTCCGATTTGACTGCTTCGCCACGCGGTGGAGATTCTTGAATTAAGGGTCAGCTCATGTTTTTCTGGTCCTGGAGTCTCTCGTAGGCAGGACTGGGTGAAGATGGTTGAATCCCCTGCATCGGGGACATGAATGAATGGGATTGCAGGAAATTAAAGTCATGATCTCTGTTCCTGAGGTCAGGCTTGTATTTCATGTTTTATTTGTCGAACATCAACATCAAAATTTCCGGTGTCCCAACCCCCAAGGATGACTAGTTTAAAATATCACCGCCAGCAGCACCTTCTCCAGGTTGAAGTCTTGACTGTGTGGAAGAAACTGAGCTGATGCGAGCAAATGTAGCTGCCACCGCCAGTGTCGGAAACACAGATCCAAACAGCAAAATCATCTTTGCAGCAAAACCATTGCAAAGTTAAGGGCTCAACACGCTCCAACTTGTGCCACTCAGCTGTCTTCGAAGGATGCACCGGAAATCGCTATGATAGTATAAACTGGGACAACCATTCCCTTGAGCAGGAGCACACTCAACCGAGGAATTTCTTGCGCCCCTATACCATCACAGAAGGACAGGACGCTCACCTATTGCATCACTGGAACCAGAGAGTAACTCCGCGCGCACATTCCCATCCCCATTTCCGGTTGGATCTGGGCGGCTGTGCTGATGTTAAGCTAAAATGCTATTGAAGCATACATTTCAACAATATCCTGTACTGTCCCCCGAGTCTTTGATGTTTTGTCGAAATCGATCGATCTCATTGTCATTCAAGGGATCTCCACAGTCTCTGAGGACATCGAACTGAAAGATTCAGCTCATTCTCAGTTCCCACATGTCTGTCACTGTTCGCTGAGTACTGATATTGTACATTTGCTGTTCTTCCGAACATTTCCTCTGCTAGTATACTTATTGCTGCTTGCAAGCATCCAGTTCAATGGTTGCTGTGATCGTGGTTGTCGGTATTTTGCATTGTGACCACAGCAACCTCGATTTGAAACCAAATCACGGCACTAAGTGTTCTCTCCGTTGTCCTTTTTGTGACACATGCTAAGAAAGTAATTGTTTTACCTTCAAATTCCACTCTCTTACATCTCTGCGTTTCATATATCAGGATTCAAACACGCCCGTTGTCAGAGATTCCGGTCCTTCCCACGATCATTAAACCTCCTTTCTGTCCCTCCTCCCATTTCTCTGAGGCAATGCCCAATCTATCACCCTCTTTCACATTCATACTGTTCTGTCTGTGCTGCTGCTGCGGTCACTGTTATTGGGTGAACGTGCCCCAATCCCACCATCCCTTCAAACAAGTCGATCCATTTGGATACCGCGGGTGTGAAATCAATCCCCGTGTAGCAGCTTTTACTGACATAGGCCAGAGACAATTGGAGCGTCAGGCTCATGGAAAATACCCAGGGCAGTTTTGGTGAAAAGGCATTTTATTGTTCAAGATTAGCTTTGTGGCTTTCTGTGTTGGTCTTCTGGTAATTTCATAGGACTGATAATCCAAAGACCGAGGTAATAGTCTGGGTACTCGGGCTTGAATCCCACAATGCCATGATCGTCAAATTTGGATTCAATAAATATCTGCATTGAAGAATCGAATGACTACTATATATCCAATGACAATGGCTGATAAAAAAAAATCTGTTTCATTGATGTTATTTCGGGATGGAATTTGCTATCCTTAATTGGTCTGGGCTGCATGTGACTTCAGACTCGTAGCAATATGGTTGAGTCTCAACTGCCCTCTGGGCAATTTGGAATGGGTAATAAACTCTGCCCAGCCAGAATCGCCCTCATACTAATCCAGAAATTTAAAAAACAAATGCTCATTAGCCTCAAGCAAGAGTATTGTGTGCAGTCTTGCAAGTCACATTATAGCAGGGATGCGATCACACTGAGAACATTACATGAGATATTTACCGGGATATTGTTTGGGCTGAAGAGTTTCAGTTTGGAAGAAAGACAGGACAGAGTGGAGTGTTTGTCGCAGTGCAAAGGAGATGTAGACAAGACATGATTGAGTTAGGGTATGGTCAGGGTTGACTGAACGAGTTTGCCATTGATGGAGGGATCGATCAGTAGGGGCCAGAGATTTAAGGAGAAAGACAGAAAGGTTTGAGAAGATGTTCGAAAAAGCTTTATCAGCCAGCGGGGGGTTGGAATTTGGAATACACTGTCTGCATTGTTCAGAGCGGCAGAAACCCTTATAGCCTGAACAAATATTAAGATGTGAACTTTTGATGCAAAGACAAATCAGGCTGTGGGGTAAGCATTCTGAAATGGGATTCAGTTCATTAGGCATTGTTTTTGACAAGTGTGGCCACAATTGGTGGAAGGGCCTCCTTTGACACTCTTGTCCTCGGTAGTATAATGGTTAATATCCCTGCTTGTCACAGGGCTCAATTCTCCACTGGGCACGATGTAAATATTTTTAAATTGTCGCTCCATTTCCAAGTGCGGGTATTGATACCTGTCCTTCCATTCTCGATGGGTCATGTCACAGGAAGGACAGTGCTGCCTGAATCAGTGGAGGAAAGGGCTGCAGCTCTCAGGGAGGCAGAGTGTCAGTGAAAGTGCAAACACGTGACCTCTGCAAACTGCACCTTTTTACTGTGTTGGAATGAAAAGCATTTGACAGACTTGTTCCGGATTGAAGTGTTTATTGGAAGCAGGAAGGTGAGGAAGGAAAAGCGTAAAAGCGTTCAAATATGAGTGCAGAAACATTTCCCGCAGCACGAATCAGATTGTAAAGCACAGAGTAGTGTTTCGATACATTGAATTTGGGTTGATTTGCTTTGATGAGGCTGAGTTACCAGGATATAAAGCCATTAAGAATGATACAGGTTTTGCTTACGATGATGGAACATTAGCTCAGTAATTCGCATTGCTGTTCGGTCTGAGGGTTATATTGATTGGCCAAGTTAAATTGCCCTCTCGTGTCCAGGGATTGAATTAAGTAAATTAAGTGAATTAGCCATGGATAACGCGGGGACAATGCCAGAAGTCACAGGACGCCAGGTTATAGCCCAACAGCTTTTTTTTGATATCATAATGGGGACGGTTGCCCCTTCTTCTGGTGAAATATAAAGAAATGGGGAGGGGAGCTAGGTCTGGGTGAGATGCTCTTCAGTGTGTCGACACCGGCTTGATTGACTGAAATGCTGTCTCTGCATTGTAGGATTCTGTGATTCTCTCGGAGAGGGTTATGAAGGTGTTTACTGGGGTGTAAAGCCATTAGAGACGATGCTGAGACGGGGTGTACTGAGGATGAGATTTTATTCACTTGTTGTCTTCGAAAATTTAGAACAGTTATCCCTGAACCAAGAAAGACTAAATTGGGGGGGGGGGGGGGTCATGTTATGAGATGTTTGGACAGAGTAAATAGGAGGAAAATTCCATATTTCAATTGAGTAAACGTCTAGACGTCAGACATTCAAAACCTTTGATTAAACCTTTGAAGGACAAAAAAAAAGATGAGAGCAGAATCGCTGTTACTCCGAGAATCTGTTTTTCAAAATATTTGGAAAGGCACATTTGATGACATACAAGGAAAAAAATTCACAAGGAGAGAGACAGCGTGTGGCTAGGTAAAGGTGTAGGGGTGTGGTGTAGTCGGTCGGAAGTTGCGGGAAAACAATGTCTAAGTGGGTTGACTTTAAATGTAAAGAATTTCGTGAACGTGTGCAGCTGAATATGATTCGATTCCAAAACCTCTGGATTTCGAAAGATTTGGCATAATATTCTACCTGAAGTATTGTGAATGGAACTGAGTGGATTTTTCTTATTGTGAAGGGAAGACATTACATAATGAATAAGAAGTGACCAGTTGCTTGGAGAGCGACTTACTGCTTTAATCACATGCGATAAGGATGTGAGGACAAATACCATGATGTTTGGTCCATTTAATACTCGGTGAAATCTGCCAAAGCAACGAGCAACAAAACTGGTGGATTTTCTTTTGCACTTTAACCCTCTGATTTTCTAAGCAGTATTTTCCTAAAGCTGAAATAAAGTCTGAGCAAATTTGAATGCAACATTAATCGTTCCAATGAGATAAATCTAATTCACTTGAGATTATTACAATGAACATTGTGAGGTTGCAGCAAAATTAAAATGAAACGAACAAAACAGTGTTTCTTGCGATTTAATCCAATTCAGGTTCAGCCATATGAGAAAGGCCATTGAACCACAACATCGCCTTTATTTCCCTCTCCATGGCTGCTTCTTCACGTGAAAGAGAAAGTGACTGAAGAAATTATGAGTCAAATGTAGATATGATTATGAGGGAAAATTCTTGTTCTCTGTTTCATTCCGACACAGTTCTGACTCAGAATGTATCACTGATAGCTATTCATTCTGACGAGCATGGCGATTTGTTGGCATTTGCTGTTATTATAATTCAGGTGCAAGCAGAATCACAATGGTGTGGATTTGATTCCGCTCTGCAAATTTCTCATCCTTCACTTTCACCACATATAACCTGATGAGGTGACATGTCACCGCTCTACAAAATGTGCTGAGAAGACTGAATGATTGTGGTGGTGGGTTATTACACCACTGTGCTCCGCATTCACGAGTTCGAGTCACACTCTGGTTGCTAACTTCACAAACCGCTCCAGCAGTTTTTATTGGCACCTCACACGTCTGGTATAGAATGGATAGAGAATCTTGTTCTTGCCCTTCACTGCACGGGAGATTCACGAATAATCGGCATCACATTAAAGTCGAAATGAAGAGTGAGAGCAGTCATTCTATTCAATTGTAGATTAACTTGGTGTAATGAGAAAGAACGCATTTTTCTTTCCGCCCCACATTCCATCTAGTCTTTCTATGAACTTGCATCGAAAGAATGAGAAACAAATAACAATAGATCGGGAGCACAAGTTTATCCAGTGGGGGGTGGAGGGGGGGGGGGCGCATGAGTATCTTGACCTAACACTTCACACAATGATCTGATCAGTAATTCAAACAGTGACTCGGAATTGGAACCACAGAAAACTTCTGCAATGAAACGAACCTTTCATTCTTTCACAAATTTCTGCTGTGTGTGAATCAAACAGCGATCCATCATCCAGCGTGATCACTGACTTGCCAATTGTATAAGGTCTACCAACTTTCTTCAGCTTTCACAGCTTATGTATGCAGCCACCTGTGCTGTGCCCAGTGTCATTTGTTGTCCCCAGGTCACAGCACATTTCGTCTTCCTGAACTTATGAGCCTTGTTCCTGATATGTCTGATCTGTTTAATAAGCCTTTTCTATCACTTCATCCCATCCCCCCACAATTCTGAACTTATTAATAAAATAATGCGTTTGACAAAATGTTAAACAAATGGGAGTTTGCCATTCAGCCCATGGAGTCTGCCCCACCATTCAACGAACTCATGTTTGATCTGATAATCTTTAACTCCTTTCTGCCCACTTACCTCGTCAAATTTTCATCATCTTTCTGATTAACCACCTGGCACAGTTTGAAAACACCCAACAACACTGATGGCACAGATTGTTTGGCCGCTGAGCAAAGAGATGACTCCTCATTTCTGAATTAAATGGGCAATATCTAATTCTGAGATTATGTCCTCTGGTGCTCTCCTCACAGCATGGGGCAAACCACCTGCCCGTGTCTACCCTGTCAAGATTCCACAAATATTGAACGTTTATGATTCGTGTTATATGATTATAGAGCACCCCTCCACCTCCTTTGTTTCGAGGAGAATAATCCCAGCCTAACCAATCATTCCACGAAGGTCTATTTTATAGAGTTGGCAACATCCTCGTAAATCTCTGCTGTCCCCTGCAGCGTCCTTAAATATTCTTAAGACAGGTGGAGAAATTTCGGTGATGAAATGTGTTGGAATTTCGGCCGCAGACCAAATACAGCAATGATAACTCTGACAAATCAGAATCTAATCATATTCGATTGTCATTTGATGGCTTCATTGTAGCTGAATTCCTCCGTGTCATCGTCCTGACAGCTAGTGTTTCGGAGAAATGGAACCTGATCGCGCATAAAAGAAGTTGACAACAAAAATATGTCCGTCGGTCAACTTTGTTTGATTATTAACTCAACCCTTGTCTCCGTGAAGCCTACATCGTCCACAACGCACAAATTAGATGTTGAACAGAACTCTCTCCATTTGCCTAGGTGGGTGCCGCTGAAATACCACTGAAGGAACTGGAAACCCTCCACGACAATACAGTCACTTACTGTACATTGTTCAATGCCTGAATATTTATTCACTTCACTGCTGAGGCACAATTGCAGCAGAGTGCACCACCTAGAATATTCACTGAAGTAAGTCATCCAGGCTTTGTTGACAGAACCTTCAAAGCTCAAAGACTGTACCGACTATAATGACAAGGTTGAAGATGCACTGAAACATCACCATTTATGAATTACCCTCCAAGGCACATACTAGCATGACTTGGAGAGGAAGCAGTGGTAACTTCATTGAGTGGTGAAGCTGTCTTGCTGGCAAAGAGTTATACTCGAGCCCTCCACATTTTATTTTACAATTTTGAAAAATGTTGATTATCGCATTGACCAGACTTGTGCTCATTCCTTCAGTTGTTTCCAAAACTGGCGTTTGCTAAAGATCGAATATCATTCTCAGACTGTGGTCAACAAAGAGCCTCTCGTACAACTGATCTCCCTGTTCAACAATCTTCAGAGATCTGTGAATATCTACTCCAAAATCTCTTTGGTCCTGTACACCACTCAGAATCCTCACTGCTATTGTTTCAACTCTCCAAATTCATTACCATTTATTGGTTTGGATTCAATTCCATTCGCTGTTTTTCCTTTCCACCTGATTGATACATCGCTGCGATCCCTGATATTATTCATCACAGTCACCAAGACGACCAGTTGTTGCATCGTCTGTAAACATCTAAACGTAACTCCTACAACTATGTTTGAATTATTGATCTACATCAGGAAATAGTGGTACTCCACTGGAAACAGGCATCCAAGCATTGTTCATTGCTGGATGGGATGAACACCTGCAATAACAGCAGAATCGGACCCTTGCTATCATTTGTAAACCTGATTGCAACTCTGCAGGTTGGTCTCCTGACTGATTCCTTCTCACATAGGGGAGTGGTGAATGACCTGCCCACATTGTGACTGAGGAAGTGAGTTTACATTTCAGCGGGTAATTAAATCCCTTCCTACAGACCCCGTCCCCATGGACCTGACTTCTTGGAGGCGTGGGTATTCTTGTGTCTATTTAGTTTGGATAATCAGCTGAATTTGAGACCACGCTGAGACGATTCCCAATTTTCCTGGTCATCCATGTATCTTTTTTATCCTTCCTTATTCTCCCCAGGAGTGTGACCATCATAGTCTGAACAGCATTTGTTGTTCATCCTTAACTGTCCTTGAGCTGAGTCAGAGGGAATGTATGGGTGAACCGTACTATTGTGGGTCTGGAGTTATATGTTGGCAGGTCTCTTTAAGGACGGCAGATTTCCCTTTTGAAGGGACATGAATGAATGGGTTTTCAGCAAATTAAAACTTTTTGTCACTCTTCCTCTGAGCGGGTTTATATTCCAGATTTTATTCATCAAATCTAATTACCAGCAGCTGCAATGCTCCAGTCTCCAAGGGTTGCTCGCCCAAATATCACCATTATATTTACAGATGACACGAAGATTGGTGGAGTAGCAGAAAGCATAGTGGACTGTCAAAGAATGAAGAAGAATATAGATAGGGCAGTTGAGCGGAGAAGAGGCAGATGGAGTTGAATCCAGGCAAATGTGAGTTGATGCATTTTGGGAAGTCTAATTCCTGGACAGATGCATGTGTAGGAAGAGTGCAGAGGGATGCTTTAGAATTGGGTGATAGGTTTAGACAATGGATTTGGATCAGCTCAGGCTTCGACATCCAAAGGGCGTGTTCCTGGGCTGTAAATTTTCTCTGTTCTTTGTTCTTCTTTGTTCACTACTCTGTCAACTTCATGCTACATTGCTGCATCTCAGAGAATGATATTGTCAATTCTAATTTTCACAGAGGGAATGAGAATATGACATGTGGCTGTGTCGGAATGAAAGTGATGTACGCTGGTCTGGAGTGTTTACTGGGAGCAAGCGGCTGATGTGGAGATGATGTGATCAAAAACAGCTCGTACTGTCGAAGTAACAAAACTGCGCATTGTTAAGGAAAATTTCAGAGAATGCGTTCAATTAATCGATCGCTTGCTGAAGGCTCCAGCACGCTTCAGCTGATCCAGTCTGTAGTGCGGGTTAATGCTGGTGTTGTATCCTAATACAACAATTATGCTCTTCGTTCCCGCCTTTGACCAGGAGCACTCCCAGCTTTGGCATTTCTTTCGCCTCGGTGCCGTCATAGAAGAACCAGGTGCTCATCTTCAAGCCAATCAATCCATTTCGATACTATGGTTGTGAGATCAATTATCATTTAACAGCTTTTACCACATGGACCAGAGATTATTCGAAAATCAGGCTATCGAAAAGGACACAGGGCAGCACTGAGGAAAAGAAAATTTATTCGAAAATACTTCTGTCTGTGGACTTCTACATCATTTATTCCACTTGCTCATTTAGCTCTGTCTTGTCTATTGTGTGCAGTTATGCAATTAGCATTATAGAACGGATATGATAGCACTGGAAATGATGCAGGAGAGATTTAACAGGATATTGTCTGGGTAGAAGAGTTTCAGTTGTGAAGAGAAATTGGACAGACTGGAGGCGTTTTTCTTAGAGTCGAAGAGATTGAGAGGAAACATGATTGAAATGCATAAAATAATGAGGAATATGGATGGCATAGACTGAAATCAATGTTTTTCTTTGATGGTGAGATCGATCACGGGGGGAGGGGCAGGGTGGCATAGATTTAAGGATAGAGGAGGAAAGGTTTGAGTGAATGTGCAGACAAATGTCTTGAAACAGCCGTGGGTTGAAATCTGGAACTCAATGCATGCAAAGGTTGCAGAGGCAGAAATCCTCAGAACTTTCAGAAGTTTTCCGATGTGAATTTGTGATGCCAAGACATACAAGGCTATAGGCCAAGTAATTTTAAAAAGTGTTCCAATAGTTAAGCGAATGTTAATTTCCAGTATTAACACATAGGCTTATTTTTGCATAGAATTCCTGGGTAGTACCACCGCCTGTCACTGCGTGAGGTCGGGTTCAATTTGCTTCCAGGACAGGCACTTGCATATTGGGAGGTCTCAGTGGGTAGAACTGCACCATTCAGCGTCAGAAATCTGCCTTCGATTCAAGTCTTGTGTGACTGACTGTGTGGAATTTGCACACTCCTGCTCTCTCTCTCTCTCTCTCTCTCTCTCCCTTGTGAGTTTTCTCTGGCTGCTCCGATTCCTTCCCACAATGCAAATGTGTGCAATTCAGGTAAATGGCAAAAAAATCTGAATGGACTGTAAGTGCTGTAAATAAGATACAAAATTCAGAATTGCTGGTCGGGGAAAACAGAATGACCATTTCGGGTCAACAGACCCTTCGTAGGACCTCATTTAAATTCTCAATGTTAATTCTGATTTCTCTCCACTGATGCTGCCTGACTCGCTGAGCTTTTCGAGTATTTTCTATTTTTGTAGGTGCACCACAAATGCTGGTTTAGAAAGATAGAGTGGAGAGTGTGAATCTCTTCCATGGCACAGTGCAGACTCAACTGGCCAAATGGTTTCTGTATGCACTGTGTCTAATTCCATTAACTCTGAATCTAGAAGTTTTTGTCCTTTAGTCTTTGGTTTTCACATCTCTCCTGTCATGTGAATTGCAGAGCAGGACAATCGACGGTTCGGACATAAGCCACCACCAAAACTTTACCACCTGACGCCTGGAAGATGAACGCCTTATATTCTGCCTTGGGACCCTGCAACCACGCGGGATAAATGTGGATTTCAGCGGCTTCCTCATTTCCCCTCCCCCACATTATCACAGTCTGAAACATCCAACTCAGCACCACCCTTCGGACCTATTCATCTCTACCCCTCTGACTTATTACCTTCTCCCCGCCTCCATCCACCATTTGCTTTTCAAGCTACCTTGCACCCAACCCCAACTCCCTCCCAATTATCTCTCAGTCCCCACCCTCAAGCCTCATTCCTGATGAAAGATTTATGCCAGAAACGTCGATTCTCCCGCTCCATGGATGCTGCCTGACCTGCTATACTTTACCAGCACGACACTATTGCCATGGCAAAGATAGACAAGCTATGTTCAGGCTCTTTATCTGGGAGCGGAGAAGGTTAAGTGAGGAAGTGATTAAGGTGCACATTAAGGGGATCGGTATGTGTGATAGGAATGAACTTCTTATGGGAAGAGTTAGCATCCAGGGTTTTCTGTTAAACGCAAGGGAGAGAGGATGTTCAGATGAGATATAGGAAGAACGTTCTCACTCTGAGAGTATTGTATAATTGGAAATCACTGTTTGAACGTGAGGTAAAGCTATGAGTCATCAAAACATTCCAGGAGTATTTAGCCGAATACTTGAGAAGTGAGAGCACTCTTGGATAAGGACCAGTTACTGGAAAGTGGGGTGAAGATGTCTGATGAAAGATCGCAACACTGCACAAAAAATACAGAGGATGAAAGCATGGGAAGGTTAAAGGCATGGAAACTACTGGCAATCTGTTACAAGGGGTCTCTGGAATGCTACATTTATCAAAAGGTCACTGTGGCAGGATGGGGCCACTGTGGCAGGATGGGATAAGTACAGTGGAATGCTCCTACACCAATTAGCAGAGTCAGACTGAGGCTGAAAGGTTACTATGGCAGGCTGAGATAATATCAATTATATTATATTCCTACTAAATATTATCATGGCAGTTTGGGAAACGTCGTGACAGTACATACTTAGGACATGAATTTAAATAATTAATTGATAATAGAGTCAGCCTGCTCCAGACACTTGTAGCAGGATATGGCATTAAATATCTAATTAGTAGTTAGTAGAGTCCGCTTGGGACAGGACAACATTGTGATAGATGGGGGAGCTAAATATCTAATCATGACAGGTTAGTCTGGGATGGAGGTTCATTGTAGCACAGGTGGCAGTAGAATACTTAATAGTTACAGTAGAATAAATTAGGAAAAACAACAGTGGCAGAAGTAGAACGATAATGGGAATTAGCACCATTGGTTTATTGTATAGCTGGAGTGAGGTAATTCTGACTAACACAGTTGGCATTCTGATAAGCGAACAATACATGATTAAAGAAAAAGGTATAAAGTGATGGAGTTTAATTCAGATGCATGTGAGGTGCTGAATTTTGGGAAAGCAAATCTTAGCAGGACTTATACACTTAATGGAAAGTCCCTCGGGAGTGTTGCTGAACAAAGAGACCTTGGAGTGGAGGTTCATAGCTCCTTGAAAGTGGAGTCGCAGGTAGATAAGATAGTGAAGAAGGCATTTGGTATGCTTTCCTTTTTTGGTCAGAGTGTTGAGTACAGGTGTTGGGAGGGCATGTTGCGGCTGTACAGGACATTGGTTAGGCCACTGTTGCAATATTGCGAGCAATTCTGGTGTCCTTCCGATCGGAAAGATGCTGTGAAACTTGTAAGGGTTCAGAAAAGATTCACAAGGATGTTGTCAGGGTTGGAGGATTTGAGCTATAGGGAGAGGCTGAACAGGCTGGGGCTGTTTTCCCTGGAGGTTCGGAAGCTGAGGGGTGACCTCATAGAGATTTACAAAATTATGAGGTGCATGGAAAGGATAAATAGACAAAATATTTTCCCTGAGGTTCGGGCAGTCCAGAACTAGAGGGCATAGGTTTAGTGTGAGAGGGTTAAGATATGAAAGAGACCTAAGGGGTAAACGTTTCACACAGAGGGTGGTACGTGAATGGAATGAGCTGCCAGAGGATGTGGTGGAGGCTTGTACAATTGCAACATTTGAGAGGCATGTGTCTAGGAAGGGTTTGGAGGAATATGGTCCGGGTGATTGCAGGTGGGACTAGACTGGTTGGGATATCTGGTCGGCATGGACAAGTTGGACAGCAGTGTCTGTTTTGATGCTGCACATCTCAATGACTCTATGACTCTATGCCATGGACCCTGAGGTTCGTGTGAGTCAAAAATTTGTTTTCTGAATGTCACTGTTTTTGTTTGCCAATAAAAGATCTCCTTGAAAAACTCCCCATCTCCTGGTGATTGTCGACATCTTCTCGATGACAACCACAACTTTGGGTGCAGTCAAATTGTGGCGAGTGCAGCTCTGTGGCGCAATGAAAAGCGTGTCAGATTTCTACAAATTTGGGAACTTTGCAATTCAATGTTTGTGGGTTTGAACCGCACTAGAATTGGAGTTAAATTCAGTTTTCAGCTGAACCGTTGAGTGTTGTGCTGTTTCATCGCCAATTCCTATCGTCTGGAGTTCTCATCCCTGCTACTGACCAGAGGAAATTCATTACCTTCTTGGTTGTGAGTTTTTACAGAATCATATCGTTTGAATAATGATCAGATCAGAATCAGATGCTCATCGGCAAAACCTGCAAATTTCGTGCAGAAACCCACTGTGCAACGTGTTCTTGGATGTCCGAATGGTGAAGAATATTGATGGATGCAATATGTATCATGTTACCTGTATGAACAGAAATTTTCGATTGCTTAAATGTCTTTATCGCATTGTATGACAGGATGTTGTGGATGAGCTGGGCAAAGACATTGACATGTTTGGTCAGCCATGATCATATCAAACGGCGGGTAGACAGTGAGAGAATTAATCCCACGCTGTTGGTCTCATTTTTCTCACAAACCAGTTACTCAACGAACTGAGCTAACCGAGTTCCATTCAATGCAGAGCTAAACAAAACAGATCAGTGCATTTGAATTATATAATATTTCATGTAGAATGAGCTGCTGCACCTTCCAACCCCCTTAGCTCTTCTTACACTTAACATTTTCAATTGCAGGTGTTATGCAATTTCTTTCCGATGAATGTTAACCACTTCCAGAGTGTTTCCCGTTTGCACCCCCATCCAGGCAGCCCAGAATCACTGTCGCTGTTTAATTCACTCCTTGTCTGCCTGCACGCGCTTTTCGAATATTCTGGAATCAGCTCCTAAAATGTTTTTATTTCTGAAAATTCATCTCCGAATGCAATAACTCTCAGAATATAAAATGCCTGACCAAAATTATTTCCCGTGCCCTGCTGGGTTTGAAGTTCTAACGTCTAGTTTCCACTCACTGAAACGAGGAAACTTCCCTCATATTTACTCTTAAGATCTTCACATCAGCTGGATAACCTCTATTCGAACACAACTCAGTCTCTCCTGATTTCTCCCGTATTATTCTTTATCTATGCCATCATCCCATTAAAACGTCTCTTTTCTTTTCTGGTGGCTTTATCTCCCAGTCAACCTCATTTCAACAACATGGAATCATGGGCGTGTCATTCCTAATGTCTTCGTATTTCAGTAAACGGTGCCCGTGTCATTATTCATGCCCTTCTATCCCTGCAAATTTCAACCTGAGAAAGGATGCTGGGTCGAATTCAATGCATGAAAACTCACCACTAAGCTGTGCAATCTTATTAACGAAGCAGGAAAGGTGGAAGCAATTTCAATTACAGCTGCAACAGAATCGGGTCAAATCGCAGTCACATGCTTGACTGTTGTTCTTATAGTTATTTCTTCTCTACGTGTGCTGAAGTTTCACAGTGAGGGATCAATTACTATTGCCAGACATACATAAGGGGGCGTATGAAATGCTGAAGTTGTGAGACCAGAGCAGGTTTTTATTGACATAGACCATTCACTGTTCGAACATCAGTCTTAGGAATTAGCCAGAGAGCGATTTTGAGCAAAATTTGAGCAGGGACATTTACGCCATGACGTAATACCAAATTATGCGGTTACTTTGTTGTTTACCTCATTTGTGTGTTTTGCCTCATTGAGGATTTTGAAGTTATCCTCTCTATACAAAAGTTTCGTGCTTTTGCACCATTATAGAAAAGATGCAGTACAATAACACCCAATGCTGTTTCAGTCTACTTGTACAGATATTGACACCTGGAAACAGCACTATGCACTCACCTCGAGTCTGGAAAATAATTTGCTACATTCCCATTCTTATGGCTCTTTTCATTCCATCGGCTTCTGTTCTTCACAGAACCCAATTCAGCAGATCTGGTCACTGAGTCATTACTTTGTATGTGTTCAGATCATGTGAGCAGAATATCACAGTCCATAACCCAGAAGTCAGACCATACTCAGGGAACCGTACTCTGCTCTAGATCATTTCATGAACACCAGGAAGAAATATCTGTGATCTTCAAAATTTACTCACCTGTTTTTCAGAAGCAAGGTAAACAATTCCAGGTTTCTGCTTTTGTTGTCACACCGACAAGGTTGTAATTGCTGGAACCAGTTGAGACTGTCCGCTCTTCCATATCAATTTTCTCCACAGGAAGTGTTAAGATGATGGTCTGAATGGGATTCTTCAAAAAAGAAGAATCTTTTTATCGATTGATTTCTGGTTTAGGGCCGACCAGGCTTCCGCTGGGCCTCTACGCTCGCGCTGATCACAGCAGTTTCCCGCAGTCTTCGGCGTTTTTGTAGCAAGTACCATCGAGGATGACATCAAAAGATATTTGCTGTTACTGTATGATACTCTACCAATAGAGACAGCTCTATCAATGGAGGCAGCTCAGTCCGCTGGGATGGGAAAATTTCTGCAGTGTGTCCTGCGGATCAGATACAATGCACTTTATCATTCAGATCATACAGAGTGAGAGGGCTCGAAAAGGCAAAGCGAGATTTCCCCACAGGAGTTTATTGTAGGTGGAACAATACCAGTGGCATTACCCGAACCGAGGAAAGAACAGTCTCAGAAGTCCATTTGGCAAGTTTACTTTTCAGACTCTGGTCACCATGCTCCACGAGCCCTGCAGCTTGTGGGCAATAAGCACAATGAAGTTGATGGTGGATCCCAAAATGAAAGTATAATTCTTCATTAATATGTCCAATAAAATGGGGGTGAGGGTGGAGGGTGGCATTGTCAGAAGGTAGACAATATCAAATACCAAAGCAGGTCATAATCTCCTTGAGTAAAACATTTACAACAGTTTTAGCAGTAGTGTTGGAAGTGGGGTAAGCTTGAACCCATCAAGGAAAAGAAAATCTACAATGACCAAAACATAATTATAGTACTGACACTTTTGCAACTCAATGAAGTCTTTAAACATCTTTTGCAGTTGGCATTAGGTGGTCAGAGGTCGACTCACACTTGTCAGAAAACGTAGAACATAGAAAGTACAGCACAAAACAGGCCCTTTCATCCACGATGTTCTGCCGCGATTTAATCCTAATGTAAAATATAATAACAACCTACACACCCCTCAATTCACTGCTATCCATGTGCAAGTCTAGAAGTTGCTTAAATGTCCCCAATAACTCTGCTTCCACCACTACCACTGGTAACGTATTCCATGCATTCACAGCTCTCTGTGTTAAAACAAAAACTACTTCTGATATCTCCTTTATACCTTCCTCCTAATATCTTCAAACTATGAGTTCTCATACCAGTCAATCTTGTCCTGGGGAAAATACTCTAGCTATTGACTCTATCTATTCCTCTCATTATTTTGTACACCTCTATCAGGTCTCCTCTCTTCCTCCTTCTCTCCAGAGAGATATCGGAGCCTATTCAACTTTTTTTTCATAAGCCAAGCCCTCCAGTTCAAGCAGAATCCTGGTAAACCTTCTTTGCACCATCTCCCAAGCCTCTGTATCTTTCTTACAGTAGGGCCACCAGAACTGGACACAATATTTCAAGTATTGCTTCACCAGGGACTTGTAGAGCTACAGCAAAACGTCACAGCTCTTAAACTCTATCCCCCCGCTGATGAAAGCCGAAACTCCATATGCTTTCTTAACAACCTTATCCACTTGTATTGCAACTTTGAGGGATCTATGTACTTGCACATCCAAATCCCTCTGTTCCTCCACACTGCCTTAAATCCTATCTTTAATCCTATATTCAGCATTCGAGCTCCACCTTCGAACATGCATCATTTCGCACTTATCCAGGTTGAACTCAATCTGCCATTTCTCAGCCCAGCTCTGGATTCTGTCTATGTCGCGCTGCAGCCTACAGTAGCCATTTATACTATCGCTGACACCTCCAAACTTTATGTCATCTGCAAATTTACTAACCCTCCCCTCAACCTACTCATCCAAGTCATTTAAAAAAAACTGCATAAAGCAGAGGCCCAAGTACAGAACCCTGGGAGACCCCACTCAACACTGTCGTCTAGGCAGAATACTTTCTATCTACAGCCACTCTCTGCCTTCTGTCAGCCAGCCAATTCTGTGTATATCTGTTTAATGCCTGGAAACAGAGTGTTGATGGAGGGTTGTCTGTTTATGTCTGATGAATGGTCGGTGATAGGGTGTGGTGCAGGGTTGTGTGTGTTTTTCTGTATATATCTGCTTAATGACAGGAGACAGACTGGTGGTGGTCGAATGCTGTGTGTGTGTATTTATGTGCATATCTGCTCAATGGAAGGATAACAGGACAGTGGTGGAGGGTTGTGTGTGTGTGTGTGTTTCTGTGTATATCTGTTTAATGGCACGAGATAGGGTTGTCCTGGAGAGGTGTGCGTGTGATTCTGTGTATGTCTATTTAAGGGCTGGAGACAGGGTGGTGGTGTGTGTGTTTCTGTGTATATCTGTTCAGTGGCAGGAGACAAGGTGGTCATGAAGGGTTGTGTGTGTGTTCCTGCAAATATCTGCTCAATGACAGGAGGCACGTTGTTCATGGAATGTTGTGCTTGTATGTGTGTTTCTGCGTGTATCTATTTAATTGCAGGAGATAGGGTGGTGGTGGAGGATTGTGTTTGCATGTGCGTTTTTGTGTATATCTGTTTAAGGGCAGTAGGCAGCGTGTTCGTAGAAGGTTGTGTGTGTATATTTCCGTGTATGACTGTTTGATGAGAGGAGACATGGTGGTCAAGGAGGTTTGACTGAGTGTGCATGTGTGTTTCTGTGCATATGTGCTTAATGGCACGAGACAATTTGGTGTGTGTGTGTTATTGTGTATATCTGTCCAATGGCAGGAGGCAGGGTGTTCATGGAGTGTTGTGCATGTGGGTGTTTCTGCGTATATCCTTTATAATGGCAGGAGACAGGGTGGTGGTGGAGGATATATGTCTGTGTTTCTGTGTCTAAGTGCTTATTGGTAGGAGACACGTTGGTGGTGGAGGTTTGTGTGTGTGTGTTTCTGTGCATATCTGTAAAATGGCAGGAGACAGGGTGGTGGTGGTGGAGGGGTGTGTGTGTGTTTCTGTGTATATCTGTTTAATACCAGGAGACAGAGTGTTGGTGGAGGGTTGTCTGTGTGTTTGTTTTTTTTTCCGTGTCTGTCTGTTTAATGCTGGTGTTAGGGTGGTGGTGCTGGGATGTGTATGTTTTTCTGTAAGTATCTGCTTAATGATAGGAGACAGACTGGTGGTGGTGGAGGGTGTGTGTGTCTGTTTCTTTGTATATCTGATTAATTGCAGGAAACAGTGTGGCAATTGAGCATTCTGTATATATGTGTGTTTCTCTGTATATTTGTTTAAGGGCAGGAGACAGGGTGATGGTAGAGGGATGTGTGCGTGTTTCTGTGTATATCTGTTTTATGGGTTGGAGAGAGTGTGGTGGTGGAGGGTTGTGCATGTGTGTTTCTGTGTATATCTGATGAACGGCAGGAAACGGGGTGGTGGTCGAGGGATGTGTATGTGTGTGTGTTTGTGTGTTTGTGTATATACCTGCTGAAAGGCAGTAGACAGGTCGTAGTGGAGAGTATAGTGTCTGTATTCCTGTATCTATGTGCTTACTGGCAGGAGACAGGGTGGTGGTGGAGGGTTGTGTATGCATGTGCGTTTTTGCATATATCCGTTTAAGGTCAGAAGGCAGGGTGTTCATAGAACATAGAATGTAGATCATTATGGTGCAGTACAGGCCCTTTGGCCCTCAATGTTGTGTCGACCTGTCATTCCAATCTGAAGCCCATCTAACATACACTATTCCATGTACGTCCATATGCTTGTCCAATGACGACTTAAATTTACTTAAAGTTGGCGAATCTACTACCATTGCAGGCAAAGCATTCCATACCCTCACTACTCTCTGAGTAAAGAATCTACCTCTGACATCTGTCCTATATCTGTCACCTCTCAATTTAAAGCTATGCCCCTCATGCCCGCCGTCACCATACTTGGAAAAACCTCTCCCTGTCCACCATATCTAATTCTCTGATTAACTTATATGTCTCTATTGAGTCACGTCTCAAACTTCTCTCCAACGAAAACAGCCTCAAGTCCCTCAGACTTTCCTCAGACGACCTTCTCTCCGTACCAGGCAAGATCCTAGTAAATCTCTTCTGCACTCTTTCCAAAGCATACTTCGTATACTTCTTATATTGCGGTGACCAGAACTGTACACAATACTCCAAGTGCGGCCGCACCAGAGTTTTGTACAGATGTAGCATAACCTCATGGTTTCAGAACTCGATCCCTATATTAATGCCTTCCTCACAACACAGTCAACCTGGGTGGCAACTTTCAAGGATCTGTGTACCTGGACACCGAGATCTCTCTGCTCATCTACACTACCAAGAATCTTATCAAAAGCCCAGTACTTTGAATTGCTGTTCCTCCGACCAAAGTGCATCACCTCTCACTTGTCCACATTAAACAACATTTGCCACCTCTCAGCCCAGCTCTGCAGCTTATCTATGTCTCTCTGTAAACTACAACATCTTTCGTCACTATCCACAACTCCACCGACCTTAGTGTTGTCTGCAAATTTACTAACCCATCCTTCTACTCCCTCATCCAGGTCGTTTATAAAAATGATGAACAGCCGTGGACCCAACACCAACCCTTGCGGCACATCACTAGCAACTGAACTCCAGATGAACATTTCCCATCAACCACCACCCTCTGTCTTCTTTCAGCAAGTCAATTACTGATCCAACCTGCTATATCTCCTACAATCCCATTCCTCCGCATTTTGAACGATAGCCTACTGTGGATAGCCTAATGCGTTGCTGATATCCATATACACCACATCATCCAGTTTACTCTCATCTACCTGTTTGGTCACTTTCTCAAAGAACTCTATACGGTTTGTGAGGCACGACATAACCTTCACAAAACCGTGCTGACTCTCCATTATCAAATTATTATTTTCTAGATGATTGTAAATCCTATCTGTTATAACCTTTTCCAACATTTTACCAATAACTGAAATAAGGCTCACTGGTGTATAATTATCAGGGCTGTCTCTACTCCCCTGCTTGAACAGGGAAACCACATTTGCTATCCTCCAGTCTTCTAGCACTATTCCTGTAGACAATGACGATTTAAAGATCAATGCGAAAGGTTCGGCAACCTCCTCCCTCGCTTCCCAGAGGATCCCAGGCTAAGTCCCATCCGGCCCAGTGGACTTATCTATTTTCACACTCTGCAGGATTTCTAATACCTCTTCATTGTGAACCTCAATCCCACCTAGTCTAGTAGCCTGTATCTCAGTATTCTCCTCGACAACATTGTCGATTTCTAGAGTGAATACTGTCGAAAAATATTCATTTAGTCCTTTCTCTATCTCCTCCGACTCTTCACACAACTTCCCATTAATATCCTTGATTGCCCCTAATTTTACTCTTGTCATTCTTTTATTCCTTAAATACCTTTAGAAAGCTTTATGGTTTACCCTGATCCTATCGGCCAACAACTTCTCATGTCTCCTCCTGACTCTTCTGAGCTCTCTCTTTCGGTCTTTCCTGGCTACCTTGTAACCCTCAAGTGCCCTAACTGAACATTCACATCTCATCCGACCGTAAGCCTCCCTCTTCCTCTTGACCAGAGGTTCCACTTCCTTTGTAAACCACGGCTCTTGCGCTCTACAGCTTCCTCCCTGCCTGACAGGTACATATTTATCTAGGACTCTCAGGAGCGTTTCCTTGAATAAGCTCCACATTTCTAATGTGCCCATTCCCTGCAGGTTCCTTCCCCATCCCATACTTCCTAAATCTTGCCTAATCGCATCGTAACTGCCGTTCCCTCAGCTGTAAATTTCTGGAAGTTGTGTGTGTGGGTATTTCCATGTATAACTGTTTGATGACAGGAGACAGGGTGGTCGAGGAGATTTGAGTGAGTGAGTGTGTGTTTCCATGTATATGTGCTTACTGGCACGAGACAGTTTGATGTGTGAGTTTTTTGTGTATATCTGTCCAATGGCAGGAGGCAGGGTGTTCATGGAGTTTTGTGTGTGCTTGTGTGTGCGTGTGTGTGTATGTTTGTGAGTTTCTGCATCCATCTTTTTCATGGCAGGAAACAGGGTGGTGGTTGAGGGATGTGTGTGTGTTTGTGTGTATATCTGCTTAAAGACAGGAAACAGGGTGGTGGTGGAGGATTGTGCATTGGGTTCAGTGTCTACCTGTTTAATGTCAGGAGGCAGGATGGTCATATTGGGTTGAGTGCATGTGTGTCAATGTGTATATATATTTAAGGGCTAGAGATAGGGTGGGAGTGGAGTGTGCTGTGTGTGTGTTTCTGTGTATAACTGTTTAATGGCAGGTGGCATGTTGGTGTGGAGGGTTGTGTGTGTGCTTCTGCGTATATATGCTAAATGGCAGGTGACATGACTGTGTGTGAGTGTTTCTCTGTATACCTGCTCAATGGCAGGAGACAGGATTGTCATGGAGGGTTGTGTGTGTTTCTGCGTATCTCTATTCAATGTCAGGAGACAGTGGTGTTGAAGGGTAGAGTGTCTGTGTTTCTGTGTCTGCGAGCTTAGTGGGACGTGACAGGGTGGTGGAGGATTGTGTATGTTTCTGTGTATACCTGTTTAAAGTCAGTAGACAGGGTGTTTGTAGAAGGTTGTATGTGTGTTTCTGTGTATATCTGTTTAATGGCAGGTGAAAGGGAGGTGGTCGAGGTTGGTGTGTGTGTGTTTCTGTGTATATATGTTTAATTGCAGGAGACGTGGTGGTGCTTGAGGATTGTGCGTGTGTTTCTGTGTATATCTGCTTAATGGCAGGCAAAAAGATGTTGGTCGGGGGTTTTGTGTGTGTCGGTGTTTCTGTGTGTATCTGTTTAATGGCATAAAACAATGTGGTGGTTAACAGTTGTGTGTTTGTGCATTTATACGTATATCTGTTTAATCGCAGGGGACAGGGTTGTGGTGGAGGGTTGTGTTTAATGTCAGCAGACAGGGTGGCGGTCGAGGATTGTGTGTGTGTGTTTTTCTATGTATATCTGTTTAGTGGCAGGAGAAATGGTTGTGGTTTAATTGTAGCGTGCGTGTTTAAATGTATATCCACTTAGTGGCAGGAAATAAGGTTGTGGTGGAGGACTGTGTGTGTGTTTCTGCATGTATCTATTTAATGGCTGCTGACAGGGAGGTAGTGGGGGGTTTGTGTGTTTCTATATATATATTGAATTGCAGGAGACAGGCTGGCAATGGAGGGTTGTGTGTGTGCTTCTGTGTATATCTGTTTTAGGGCAGGAGACAGGGCGGTGGTGGAGGGATTTGTACATGTGTTACTGTATATATCTGTTTATGGGTAGGAGAAGGGGTGTCATGGAGGTTTGTGTATGTGTGTGTTTCTGTGTATATCTGTTTAAGGACTGGTGACAGGGCGGTGGTGGAGGGTTGTGTATGTATTTCTGTATATCTCTGCTTAATAATAGGAGAACAAGGTGGTGTTGGAGGATTGTGTGTGTGTGTTTCTGTGTATATTTATTTAAGGGCAGGAGACAGGGTGGTGATGGAGGATTGTGTGTGTGTGTTTCTGTGTATATTTATTTAAGGGCAGGAGACAGGGTGGTGATGGAGGATTGTGTGTGTATTTCTGTGTGCACCTGTTTAATAGCAGGAGACAGGGTGTTCGTTGAGTGTTGTGTGCCTGTGTTTCTATATACATCTATTTAAGGGCTGCAGACAGGGTGGTGGTGGAGGGTAGTGTGCGTCCGTGTTTAATGACAGGAGACAGTGGTGGAGGAGGAACGTGTGTGTGTTTCTGTGTTTAACTGCTTAATGACAGGAGACAGGGTGTTGCTGGAAATATGTGTGTATGTTTCTGTATGTATTGGTTTAATTGCAGGACACGGTGGTGGAGGAGGCTGGTGTGTGTGTTTCTGCGTAAATCTATTTAATGGCAAGACACAGTGTGGAAGTGGAGGGTAGAATGTCTGTGTTTCTGTGTCTATGTGCTTACTTGCAGGAGACAGGATGGTGGTGGAGGGTTGTGTATGTGTGAGTGTTTCTTTGTATATCTGTTTAATGGCAGGAGACAGGGTGGTGGCCAAGAGTTGAGTGTGTTTGTTTCTGTGTATATCTGTTTAATGGCAGGAGACAGGGAGTTGGTCGAGGGTTGTGTGTGTGCATTTCTGTGTATATCCACTCAATGGCAGGAGACAGGGTGGTGATGGAGGGTTGTGTGTGTGTTTCTGTGTATATCTGTTTAATGGCAGGAGACAGGGTGGTCGTGGAGGGTTGTGCATGTGTGTGTTTCTGTGTATATCTATTTAATTGCTGAGGACAGGGTGCTGGTGGAGAGATGTGTCTGTGTTTCAGTGCATATCTGTTTAATGACAGGGGACAAGGTGGTGGTAGGGCGATGTATGGGTCTGTGTTTCAGTGTATATCCGTTTAATGGCAGTTAACAGGGTGGTGGTGGTTGGAGTATGTGCGTGTTTCTGTGTATGTCTGTTTAATTTCAGCAGACAGGGTGGTGGTAGAAGTGGTGTATGTGCGTTTCTGTGTATTTCTGTATCATAGTAGGAGACAGAGTGGTGATGGAAGTTTGTGTGTGTTTGTGTTCCTGTGTATATCTGTTTAATGAAAGGAGACAGGGTGGTGGTGGAGGGTTACTGTATGTTTCTGTAAATTTCTGTTTAATAGCAGCAGACAGCGTGGTGGTGGAGGATGGTGAGTGTGTGTTTCTGTGTATAACTGTTTAATAGCCGGAGACAGGGTGGTGTTGGAGTTTTGTGTGTGTATTTCTGTACATATCTGTTTAATGACAGGAGACAGGTGGAGGGTTGTGTGTGTGTTTCTGTGTATACCTGCTCAATGACAGGAGACAAATTGGGTGTCATGGATTGTGTGTGTGTGTTCCTGTGTATATCTGTTTAATGGCAGAAAACAATATGGTGGTGAAGGGGTTTGTGTGTGTTTCTGTGTATGTCTATTTAATGGCAAGAGACAGGGGGATGGTGTCGAGATGTCTGTGTGTTTCTTTTTGTACCTGTTTAATTGCCGGTGAGTGTGTGATGGTAGACCGTTGTGTGTGTGTGAGTGTGTGTGCGTGTGTTTCTGTGTAGATCTGTTTAATGGCAGGAGACAGTGTGGTCATGAATGATAGTGTGTGTGTTTCTGTGTATATTTGTTTAATGGCAGAAATCAATGTGGTGTTGAAGGGTTGTGTGTGTGTGTGTGTTTCTGTTATATTTGTTTAATGTCAGGAGACAGGAAGGTGTTTTAGAGATTTGTGTGTGTTTCTGTGTATATCTGCTTATTGTTCGGAGGCAAAGTGTTGGTGCAGGGTTGTGTGTGTATGTGCTTCTGTGTATATCTGCTTGATAGCGTGAGACAACGTGGCGGTGGAGGCTTGTGTTTTGTGTTTTAGTGTATATCTGAATAGTGGCAAGAAACAGGGTTTTGCTGGAGAGTTGTGTGTGTTTCTGTGTATATCTACTTAATGGAAGGAGACAGTGTGATGATGGAGGGTTTTGTGTGTTTCTGCATATATCTGCTTATTGGCAGGAGACAGAGTAGTGGTGGAAGGTTGTGTGCTGGTGTTTCTGTCAATAACAGTTTAATAACAGGAGACAGGTATTGGTGCAGGTTGGTGTGCATGTTTTTCTGCATTTTACGTGAACCGTACAATTTGCTGCAGAGACATTCACAACTGGACACGAGCCACATTGATAATAAGTGAGTTGGAAACGTGTTGGAACTGAGTTGGAAGAGTGTCTTTTTTTTAACGTTTGCAAGATGTCAATTATGCTGAACAGCAACACGCTATTGGAAACAGAAAGGTGAACAGTGGAATAGCTTCAACTTTCAGTGCTGAATGCCACTGAGCCGCAGGAGGTGGGACAGCGGCTTGTTCCTGTAGTGTAGTGGTCATCACATTCGCCTTACGCGCGAAAAGTACCCAGTTCGAAATTGGGCAGAAACTGCTTTGTTCTTCAACTGCAGCCTTTTACATGGACAAGAACGGAGCTTTCTTGCTTGCTTTCCAATCTGCAAACCTGCCTTCGAGTTTGCTTGAACAAATCTGCTCTCGAAGTGAACTGCAATACAATTCCATTTAAATACTGTGAAAACATTGTAAATGATCATATGCCATTCTGTTTGAGAGTGTAGTTACCCCCTTCTGATCCTTCCACGAAAAGCAGTACCGCATTTGCATTCCTTGCGCAGGCGGCCCGGTTCAAAGACAGGGAAGAAGCTGATGCGCTGGTGTCACAATGCACCACGGATTCCTCAACTAGTCTGTCTGTCAAATGTACCCGAAAGGCGTCTCTGAAAGGCCTCGTTTGGAAGGTGTCTGTCGTTATTCAACGTGCGAGAATTGGCACCAGAGATCCTGAATCATGTTTTGGAGCAGTTCGCACGTTAGTGGCTCATTCAATCAGCAACAGCAATGAAAGAAATTACACTCTCAGAGGAACCTCTGGACCTGTGCTTTCATAGCGTCGCTAGTATTAAGGTGCGCCCTGAGATCTAAGCCACGTTGGAACTGAAACGGAGAATCGACAGAGAGGCTACAGAATGACATCGCATCCATTTGGTTTTCTTTAAATCACTGAGGAGCAGGAAAATGTAAACGGGGAGGGCGAGTGGGGAAGTGAGGCAGTTGCAGCTCTGGAGAAAGTCCTTCTTTGTGACTCGCTTAGCAACCAGAGACGTGACGGTGACTCAGGCATTAGAGCACTTCACCTCGTGAACAAAAAGCAATCAAGGGCAGTTAGCACCTCTTCCGGAGTGGGGATGGGGTGAGGTAATTACCTTTTGACTTCTGTTACTATGTTCAGAAACTGCTTTTTAGATTGAGGTGAAGAGAAACTGCATTTCTAATAAGCACCATGGAACTTGTTAAACTTTATTGAGTCGCTTTTTCTCGTCGATTCCCACACAGGTTTCCAACTCAGTTGGTATCCATGAGGCTCATGTCCAGGTGTGATAATCTCTGCAGCAAATTGCACGGTGAAGGTAAAAGGCAAAGAAAGTGGCATCTCGAACCGGCCCAGAGGTCAGAGCATCCTCACGATGTAATCTGTCGTTCTCGGATTGGAATGCGACCTCCGGTTTTAGGGTGGAACATTCTTTGGGAACCTTATTCTGCAAAACAGACACAGTGACTGAAACTATGCTGCACGGTATGATTTGGGACACGGCCTGCTCAGCTTTGTGTATTTTCCCTGTAGTCCGGTGTGTTTCATGTTCCGTGCAAACGTGAAAGTTGTCCTGTTTAGAGCAATGGGTGAAATCATTGAGCAAAGCAAGAATCGAAATTGCAGTAATGTCAAGCAGCTGATGGTAATTTGACCCAATCATAACCGATCATATATTCTCACGCACTCACAGATACATTTGTAGCTGAATCCAGTCTGAGAAGATAGACTCAGCTTACCATTGATTTTTGTCTGGATTGATGGGCTGTCTTTATCTGCTGAGAAATTGATATTGTAGACGGGCACATCCGAGCAGCTGTGCGAGTCGGAGAGGGATCATAGAACCCTTTTCACGTAAGTTTGCATCTGTTGTTGTGCAGGAGCACAATTGGAATTACAAGGAAATGACGAGTTGGGCGTATTGGTAGTGTTGGTAGTGTGGCCGAGCGCTCTATAGCGCTGGATGAAGGCTCCAGTCTCGGCAGAGGCGTGGGTTGGAATCCCACCGCGGCCTTTTCTTCTGAACAGCTCCATCGGCACAGCTTGTTAAAATGCTGTTTCAAAACCTGCTGCATTTCTGTTTAAAACAGAAGAAAAATGGATTTGCTTCCCGGGGAATTGACTGCGGTGTGGGAAAGTCCCTAATTTTCCAAAGTGTCTGTGCTGTCGTGATCGTGTTCGCCTCCCGCGCGGAAAATCGCAAGCAGCTCTACTGTTGCTTTCTGTTCCAGGCAAGTTGAGCTTTTACTGGAACCGAATGGAGACTGTTATTTCAGCGCTGTTGCGAAACAGAGTCCTACGGTGACTCGACTCGCCGTCATTCGGTTTTCTGGCCAATGAGAAAATCGTTCCAATCTATTTCGATGTCATATGTTATTGAATTTCTCCCACTTTCTTCATTTCCGTCCTGGAGACATCGGAAGGGAAAGGTAATCTAATCGAGAATGCGATTGGTGAAATTCACTTTTTATGGTCCATTCTTATTATGTTCTTTCTTTGTCGCTTTGCAGCATTGTCTGGGAAGTGGTGGTGCACTCAGGCTCCAGTATGTTTGAAAGAGTAGTTTGGAATTGCCCTGTTGTTAGTTGTGTGATTACTTTATGGCTCATGCCCTCGGACTGTCTCACATTTAGCATTCATGCTCGCTATGTCTGAAAATGCATTTGGTTTTCCAGTTTTGTTTGTGTTCCGTGTTAAATGCTTTCTGTTTTGCGATTCGCTCAATACATTACGAATTAACAGGGTTTCTGAGGTAACTTCCAGCTGCAAAAATCTTCAACTGAGAATCTGGTAAACTTTCACGGAGTTTGGCCAGTCGGAGCAAAAGTAAGGAAGTCGTTCGTTTCTGCAGTGTTTCACAATGCAACCTTTCCCGTGAGCAGTCGAACAGACTAAATGATTTTGCCACAGACTGCGACGGCAAGCTCCGCAAAAACGTAATTCTTTAAAGCAGGTGTGAGCAACACAACGTTATTGGGGTATACCGCGTGGAAACAGATACTTCGGTGTATCTCGTCCATGCTCACCACATAGCCAAATTTAAACAAGTCCCATGAAACAACGAGCTCATGGAAACAGAAAGGTGAAAGGTAGAATGGCTTCAACTTTCAGTGCTGGGTGCCACGGGGCCGCTTCAGCGTCGGCTGCGGCTTGTTTCTGTAGTGTAGTGATCATCACGTTCGCCTCACACGCGAAAGGTCCCCAGTTCGAAACTGGGCAGAAACTGCTTTGTTCTTCAACTGCAGCCTTTTACATGGACAAGAACGGAGCTTTCCTGCTTGCTTTCCCATCTGCAAACCTGCCTTCGAGTTTGCTTAAACAAATCTGCTCTCGTAGTGAAATGCAATGCAGTTCCATTTACTAACAGTGCAAAGCCTTGTAAAGTTTTTCTCCAACCTAGTTCTGATCATATGCCATTCTGTTTGAGAGTGTAGTTACCCCCTTCTGATCCTTCCACGAAAAGCAGCACCGCATTTGCATTCCTTGCGCAGGCGGCCCGGTTCAAAGACAGGGAAGAATCTGATGCGCTTGTGTCACAGTGCACCACGGATTCCTGAAGTAGTCTGTCTGTCAAATGTATCCCAAAGTCGTCTCTGAAAGACATCATTTGGAAGCTGTCTGTCGTTATTCAACGTGCGAGAATTGGCACCAGAGGTCCTGAATCATATTTTGGAGCAGTTCGCACGTTAGTGGCTCATTCAATCAGCAACAGCAATGAAAGAAATTACACTCTCAGAGGGACCTTTGGACTTTCACCACAGCTGCAACTTCCTCACTTCCCCACTCGCCCTCGCCGTTTACATTTTCCTGCTCGTCAGTGATTTAAAGAAATCCAAATGGATGCGATGTTATTCTGTAGCCTCTTTGTAGATTCCTCCGTTTCAGTTCCAACATGGCTTATATCTCGGGCTGTACAGTAATACTAGCGACGCCACGAAAGCACCCCTGTTCCCTCAATGCTATAACAGGCCATTTGTTTGAATAAAATGATCCTCCAAAGAGTAACCCACCCAAACACTTTTTCCGATCATATTTCTTCACATTTACAGCTGACTAATACACATATCCCTGAACACCATGTGCGATTTAGCATGGCCAGCTCACCTAACCTGCACATGTTTGGATTGTGGGAGGACACGACAGCAAAGTCGCATCGACTTGGGGAGAACGTACAAAGTCCCCACAGTCACCCGAGGAGAGAATCAAAACAATGTCCATGGCGCTGTGAGGCAGCATTGCTAACCACTGAGGTACCATGTAATCTTATGCAATAAGTAAAATCAGTGAAAGATATGAAAAAAACAAGTTTCAAATGAACACTCTCCGGCATTGTCAACGCATGTCAATCTTGCATTCAATACGAATAGGTGTATGGAAAACAATAAAAAACAAAATCCCGGCAATTCATGAATATACAATAATTAAAAGTTTAATTTGATCAAAGGTCATAACAATGTTTCGATGAATTGCAATTTTTAATGACACATGTAGGTAATTAGCTAACTAATGAATAATTGGAAGTGGCATATATTTACTTAATGCCGAAGAAAGCGACTTGTTTTCCCTTTGTTACACAGCAGCATAACAATGTGTGTGTGTGTGTTCGAAATGTTTGAATCAAGCTCTTTCTCACAAAATAACTGATGACTTACGATCACTTAGCCTTGTCACCTTTAAAACCACAACATTGTCAAATATTTTCCAGGAATTTACAACCAGAAGAACTAGTTAACCTCTTTTCATAGGAACCCAAAGAGAATAAGTAGCGGACACTGTGAATTCGTTGAGTCAATGCAAGAATTCAACTGAAGACAACATCACTTCTTTCCAAAAATGTTCAAAATTTTAAAAAATCAGAATTTATTGCCATTGTTGAATGAAAGAATAGAGATGCTAATTCATTTTCATTTGATTTTGTTACATGAAACATCCGTAAGCCGTATTATGATTACAAGCACAATAAATGTGAGCATTTGAGTCAAATATAATTAATTGAATTCAACGATGTTTCAACAGGCAAAATAAAAATTGATATTTACAATGATTGAGAGATTGTGCACAGCAATATCTTTGCAGTGGTTCATGTACTGTGCCGTAAATCCAAATTTGTGCAACCTACTAGATTGAATAATTATTATTTTTATTCTAAATCAGCAACAATTTAATTTTCAAAGTCTGTCAATGCATTAAAGAATAATGAATAATCTCTTTTTGCAAGTGATTGAGCAATGTCTGGAAATGAACTGGAATTAATTCAGTTAAAAGTAATTACATTTCCCTGAATTTTAAGGCTGAGATTACCGTGATCATTCAAATGAGCAAACATCAGATATTTGCAATGACGTTGGATGGGAAGTCATTGGTTTCTTTGTGGGGTAGGTGACCTGAAAAATAAAGGCATTTTCATACTGTACTATTCGTACTCAGAAATAATGGATTAAATCTAAATGTGAATATCATTATACTTGTTCAAAAGACTTATTTATAAATAATTGTGCCATTACTGTAATGGCAATGACTTGATAATGAATGCTGTATTTTGAAGAATTAAAATGATACAATATTTCAAAAGCACTTTGCTGTGATGTTGATTGGATATTTATCAAGATCAGTAAACCGAGGCATAAAACATTGTACCTAGCTTTATGGATTGAAGAAAAATGAGCCATTCTGTGATTATTGAGCAATATTCTTCTTTTTTTAAGTAAAAAATGTACATAATACAAGAATTGTGAATTTCCATACACCGGATTCCTTGTAGAGATATGATACATCAATATTATGATCAATGTTGAAAGATTTGTGTCAGAATTAGGAAGAGAATTCGTAAGTCATGAAAGTGAGCTTGAAACTGAACAATGTAGTCAATGACATGTGGCATATATGCGATTTTAATAATATTGTCATTTTTGGACAATGATGAATAATGTTGGAATAGAAATGCCAAAAACATCAACATGGTCAAAGCAGTTCTTTTCTTACAATGAAATGAAAACAATAATCATTTTGTAGCACGCATGATTTGAAATAGCAGTTTTTTAAATATGACATATACAGTGAAGACTAACCCTTTTTCAAAAATGTAGGAACTTCACGAATTTAAAATGCAGTATTTGTTCAAATTGTAATAAAATGGTTATAATTTGAATTGTCTCTTGTAAATATACAACAAAAAAAGAGCTTAAAGATTGTTAGATTGACAAAAATTTGCTTCCCAACGTTATTGTAGTATCCTCAATATCTGTGATAAAGTAGAATTATTGGTTTAAACAATATAAATCAACATGAACGACTGAACTGAAATATAACACATCAATTGCATAAACTGCATAGAATAGTAAATAAATGCTTACTGTTGTCATTTGTCCCAGGAACAATAAGACACTTACTCAGGTTATTCCACTGAATAGTAATCAGCTGATGATGAATATTTTGTGTCGCTTTATGTGCACTGTTTTGTGTGAACATTGATTTCAATAAATTTAAATATTTACATGAAGTAGGAACAGGCTGATAACTGGGTGTGAAAGATCTTATTTAAGATTAGACAATTTTGAGTATTCTCTAGGTTTGCTGAGCAAAACACAGTTAAGTCATCATGCAATAAACTGGATTAGAGAGAAATATGCAAAATTCAATTTCAAATGGATGCACTCGGATATTTTCACAACATTTCAATCTTACATTCAATATAAATAGATGAGTGGAAAACTAAAAACAAATTTAAGACAACTCATAAACAGATCAATAACTAAAAATTGATATATAGTAGGAAGTGGCATTTGTTTATTTAACTGAAGAAGAACTTGATTTTTTTCTCGTATTTACACCTTTGAAGCATCAAGTTCTATGTGCAGTCTGAACTCAGCTCTTCAGAACAAAAGAAAATCAAGGAATATCTGTACTTTGCATATTTCATCTTTGTGAGTGCAACATTATCAAATATTTTGCAAAGCATATTGATTGAGTGGAATTAGATACATTCTGTTATTCGTGGACTGAAGAAAATATATAGCAGATATTGTGATTATTGGAATGAACAACAAATGAAACCATATCTAATGTTGAATTGAAAGGCAATTCATTCGATTCTTAGATATTTTCTTATCAACATTCAGAGCTGCTCTGGCACAGCTCTGTGCAAGGTGGGAATTGAAATTGTACCCTCTGGTCTGGTAACAGAGACACGACCAGAGTTGCACAAGATTCCTTCATAACATTCCCAACCAGGCTGGGCAGGGCTGAAAACTAATCAGATGTTTATTGTAATAATTGGATTGGAATTAAATGGTTGGATACTGTGTGTAATCTAGTTAAAATTCAGTAGCAATTTACAATAATGATGGGAGTTAACAAATGTCTTAGTTAAACAAGATTTTTATGATCACTTGGGGAACGACAGCTTGACAGGATGGTGTGATTAGTGTGCATTATATATAAAAAATGAATTTAATTATTCTATATGGTCAGAAGTTTCTCATTTTCTGAAATGCAGATTAGAATGTTTTTGATAGACATGTAAATTGGAACAAAATGATGAATTGGTCAGTCAATGTGCCTATTCAGCTGAAGACAACTTTCATTCTTTCTGAAAATGTACGATTTCTAAGAAGTCACTATTTCCTGTAATTGTTTAATGAAATAAGATAGATGCCAACCCTTTTTTGTATGCTTCAAAAAATTCATGGGGAGTTGAATGATTTTGCACATGAAACATATTCAATTGTTATTGTGATTAAAAACACAATAAATGTTAACATTAAAGTGATTTCCAATCAAATCAATTCAAAAGTGTTTCCAAGTTTAAACTGAAAAGCAATATCCAGAATGATTGAGTGATTGTACATTGCAATGTCCTTGTATGAATTATTGTATGGAAACATAGTTCCACATGTCCACCCCTTACCGAATTGAACAATTATTAGGTATTGGCAACAAATCGATTTGAAAACTTTTATTAATGAATTTAAGAATAATGAAGTATCTCCTCTTCCTATTCCACTGAGTAATGTTCAGAAACGAAGAGAAATATTGCAGTGTAAAATAACTGGTGTTCTCTGACTTCCAATGGCTGAGAAGACTGTGATCTTTCAACTGAGCAAAAGTCATATATTTACAAATGATGTTGCAATGGCAATTATTGGTCTTTTGTGGGTATATTGGCCTGATCAAACAGGTTTTAATATTGTAGCAGTCACACTAACAAATATGGAAGGTATTAAAAGCACATTGTTCTTGTTATAAAGCCGAAGTTAAAGTATTGCGTAATTATTGTAATTGATCATTGTTTCTAAAATCCTGATAAATAAATTGACTTAATATTTTGAATGCACTTTGCTCTGATGTCGATTGTATATTCATTAAGATTAATAAACTGAAAATTAAAATATAAAACTTGGCTTCAATAATTAAAAAATCTCAGCAACAATTGAACATCGTTCAACTTTTTTTTGGTCGGTTCATGTCTATTTTATTAATGTAACTTTTATCATGATAAATGTTTAGATAAATGTCAGCACTAGGAAGAAAATAATGAGGATAGGAAAGTGAGTATTATCATGAACTAAACATCGAGTTAAAAACCTTTGGTACAGGAAGTCATTTTGTCGCAAAAAACTAATAATTCTGTGATTATTGATCATTGACAACTACTGTTGGAAGAAAATAAAACTATCTCAAAATGAAACCAAAAAATGAATATCACTTTGGAGGTCACATGATTTGAAAAGCGGACATTGTCACTTAATGTGACATTTGAGCTGAAGAATCGTTCTTCCCCCTCCCCCCGCCACCCCCATGTGTAGTCCTTTCAATAATTTAAAATTTAGCTTAAGTTGAACTAAATAACAAATGGATATTCCTCCATTATTTTCTTGCACACAAAAAATAAAAAAAAACATGAAAATGATATCGCTCTGCAAGGAATAGCTTCACAGATAATAAGTGTTTATATTGAATTAAAATGTCACCATAGCTGTAGGAGTGATTTCCCCTGACAAGGAATGAAGACTGAGGAGATAGGCCGAACTCAGGCAAGTGGAAGATGTTTACTCATGCTGCAATCAGTTAATGCAGGGATCATCCGCCGAGGCAAATCTAGGAAGGGAGATCCATGACACACTGTAACGTGTACAGTAAAAAACAGTATTTTTCCACACCTTCTGTATTACAATGTCCATATGCAATGTAGTTACAGTCCTTCCCTCATTATACAGACACCCTATCCTGTAGAACAACTAATCTTGGATGAACATCGCTATGGATAGCCCGAGCTTCCTATTGCTTCATGGTGTTTTACAGGTGGTATAATCTCCAGGCCTTGGGATCTCTCTGTGCATTTTATTTCCTCAGATTACAAAATTAATTGTTGCAGTCCTTTGGGCCTCTCACTCTGCCTTATTTACGATTCTCAAGAATATGTAATTAGAAACTTTTTAAATGTTCTGAGCAACGTTAGTGGGCAGCATGGTGGCACAGTAGTTAGCACTGCTGCATCACAACGCCAGAGACCCGGCTTCAATATCCCGCCTCAGGCGACTGACTGTGTGGAGTTTGCACATTCTCCCCGTGTCTGCGTGGGTCTCCTCCAGGTGCTCCGGTTTCCTTCCAGATTCCAAAGATGTGCCGGCCAGGTGAATTGGCCATACTAAATTGCCCATAGTGTTACCTAAGGGGTAGATGCAGGGGTATGGGTGGGTTGTGCTTCAGCGGGGCGGTGTGGGCTTGTTGGGCCGAAGGGCCTGTTTCCACACTGAAAGTTATCTATCTATTCTCCAAAAAAAATAGTAACTATTTCTGGCAATCAAACCCTGTCTGTTTCCCTGATAGCCGCTGTGGAAGTTAGCTGGGCTCTATCCTGCAGCTGGTGTTTATTCATTCACTGGGAAAATTATTCTTTCATTAATGAAAGTCAGGGTTGGTCATTTTTCTGTATGCTGGCATTCTCTTATCACTATCTGGAATATGACTGTCTGGAATGGCATACTTATGGACTTGGAGTAGGATTGTACAAAATGTTCTTTTTTAACTTATGACTGAAACAGATTGTTCGTCTCATTTATCTACCCTCCACCATTTTGTGTTTTAATTCCAAGGCAGGCTGCTCGGGGCTTCCCAACAGTAGCAAATCTACAAGGATTTCAGCACTAAAATAAAAATTAGCATTCGCTACCATTAGGAAACAGTACCATGCAATATGCCTACGTCACTGAGACTTAATTCCACAATTAAAGCCGACTCTACTGGATTTGATCAATGATTACATATTAGATATAAGTAACAATTAGTGTTAAAACTAGTCACGGTAAACTTAAAATAATTATAAATGTCATATTACAATCCGTCACATGTAGAATTGAACATTAATTATTGGAGTCTAAAACAATCAGACGTATCTTCATTTGTAAGGCGAATATGAATCCAATGATTTCTGTGAACATTCAAATGAGAAGGTATCAGATATTTCCTGTCAGTGTTGGATGAGGAATCATTGCTTGGTTTGTGGTTGTGTTGACCTGGAATAAAAGATAATTTTTTCTTTGTAAAATTGGCACGACAAAATAATGATTAAATTGAAATGTGAATCTCACGATATTTGTTACAAAACCTAACTTGGATTACTGTGTGATTGTTGGACTAACAATGAATTGGTAATCTATTTTAGAACACTGACACATTAAGTGATTCAATATTCCCAAACGGGTTTGCTGTGATATCGATTACATAATAATTAGTATCAGTGAACTGAGAGTTAGAATGGTGGCATGATGTTTTGGAAAATATTTTCGATATGCATTGATTATTGATCATTCAATATTCTCAGATAAAACTGCAATCTGTAATTGCTGTCTCAGCTTTTCTTCTGTAGAAATACAATATATAATCCATGCAACTTTTCATGTCATCAATATTCAGACATTTGTGTCGACATTACAAAGAAAATAAATCGACAAGGAACATGGGTATCATAGCAAAAAACAGTCAACAACATTTATAGAGGAAATTTTTAAACATTGTCTCTGAGTGAATACATAAAAAGGTTTAATGGGAATCTGTTGCAATGTATTGAGCCGCATTTACATTTTTAGCACGATGATTGGGGGAACCTATCAGAAAACCTATCAGAGATAAAGGAATTCCTTTATCTCAAAACATGTTACTATCAGCATCCTTAGTCGTAAGTGAAGTCTATTTAATGGTGTGGGAATGATGTGTGTATATGATAAGAAGGAATCTCTTGCATATATTTGGGATGGTGTGAAAGCGTGATGTTTGTTGTGGTTATTCATCTTGAGAACAATACAATACTGACAAAAGATTTTGCACTGAACAGTAATTAGGTGGCCTTGAATACCATCGTGTGGCTTTATGTGCAGTGAGTAATTTATTTCAAGAGCTTTGAGATATTTTCCATGATTTGTAAAATGATTAATAATTTTGTGACAAACATCCACATGTGGTCATGAGCTGGATTCAAAGAATCCAATGTGTTGGTGTGAAAACCCTTCATTATTGACATTTCCAAGCGAGGTGTATAATGCTCAGGCACTGGCTGGAAGCCAAGGTGTAAGAAAATCTGATTCACTCTGGAGCTGATTGATTTTAACTGCTTTTTGATTGAGGTTGATTGATTTTGTATTTGTCCCGATTTCTCTGCCTGTAGGTGAATTTACAACGTCCAATTTCTGTCCAAGGGTCACTTCACATCACTGGAGATTTAAAATATAATTCACGTATTGTGATAACAATGAATTTTCAATTAAAGTTTGTGTTTTAACAAACAAAACGATTTGTTCTTTTCCGGGAATTTACACTGACATTGATTAGATATTTATTAAGATTGATAAACTGAGAATTATCATCGAGTTGCAGGATTGTTGAATTGTTCAACCACAGACTTAAGGGTTTTATTTTTGGAATGATTTGGAGGCGCCAGTGTTGGACTGGGCTGTACAAAGTTAAAAATCAAACACCAGCAGTTTATTAACCAATATGTTTATTTTGAAGAACTAGTTTTCAGAAGAACCAGCGTTCATCAGCTGTTTGAAGGAGCAGCGCTCCGAAAGCCAGTGCTTCCAAATAAACATGTTGGACTATAGCCTGGTGTTGTGCGATTTTTAACTTTGTTTTTTGGAAGGAATATTTTCTTTATTCAAGAACTCTATCGCGCCTTTCGTGATTTTCTTTTAGATTTTCTCATGTATAATTCACACAATTTTCACTGTAATCAGTATTTCAAATTTCCATCAGATCTAAGATGAAACGAGGACCAATTAATGAGTACTTCCATGAATGGAAAGCACAATTTGCAGAGGCAAGATTCAAATGTTATCTGAATAAGCAAATAAACATTTTGAATGGAAAATATCTGAAAATATTTACATTCAAATTTGAATGAAGTCAAATTACTTCTTTTTGAAATACATGGCCTGAAAACCTGTTTGAAAACATGAACAAATCAAGACTATCAACATGTCTTGCTCTCAGTGTCCTCGGCCAATTTTCATAAAGAATAAACACCACTTTCAGCAACAAGTATCATGTGTAATTACTGAATTGAAAAATAAGGTGATAGCCCTTGTATTTATTGGCAAGAATGTTAACTGTGGTTATTGCACTCAGTAAAAATAAGATCAAGACCAATGGCTGTTAGAATCATTGGCCACTCGTAATGAAGAATAAACACTGCTTTGAGCAACAAGTATCATGGATAATTACTGAACAGAAATTTCAAAGGACACCCATTGTATTTATTGGCTGGAATAATGACAAGATGCTTACTGTGGTGATTAATCTCAGGAACAATAAGACAATTACTCAGACTATTTCCTGAACAGTAATTAGATGGTAATGAAGACCATTGTGTGGCTTCATGTGTCGTGCTTTGTGTGAGCATTGCTTTCAATAATATTGTGATATTATACAGTCTGCAGCTAAGGTGAGTTGGTCATGCTAAATTGCCAATAATGTTCATGGATGTTTCAGGTTAGGTGCATTAGATCTTGTTAGAGTGGTGCTGGAAAAGCACAGCAGTTCAAGCAGCATCCAAGGAGCAGTGAAATCGACATTTCGGGCAAAAGCCCTTCATTAGGAATACAGCCTGTATCCCTGATGAAGGGCTTTTTGCCCGAAACATTTATTTTCCTGCTCCTCAGATGCTGCCTGAACTGCTGGGCTTTTCCAGCTCTGATCTAAACTCTGATTTCCAGGATCTGCAGTCATTGTTTTTACCGAGGTTAGGTGCATTAGTCAGGGGAAATGTCGAGTAATAGAGTAAGGGAGTGTCTGGGTGGGTTACTCTTTGGATGGTCAGTGTGGACTGTTGGGCCAAATGGCCTGTTTCAACACTGTCATAGAATCATAGAGTCATAGATTCTATGAATCTATGATTCTATGATTTTGGATTAAATTGATATGAGTGCTAAAGATACTACTTAAAGTCAACAAAATCTTTTAAGTTTAGAAGGTACATTGAAGCCATCATGCATGAAATGAGATAAGTGTGTGTGTGTGTGTGAGAGAGAGAGAGAGAGAGAGAGAGAGAGAAATTAAATGTTCAAATGAAAACACGCCAATAATTTCACAGCATATCAATCTTACATTCAATATGAATAGGTGAATGGAAAATAAAAATAAATTTCTGACAATTCATGAATAAGTAATAATTAGAAAATAAATTTGATCAATGCACATACCGGTATTTAGATGAATTGCAATGTTTCGTTACAAATGTAGGTGATCAGCTGTCCAATGAATAACATGAAGTTGCATTTGGTATTTTGCTGAAGAGGAATTTCGTCTGTTAATATTTTCCTCTTTATACGACCGGAGAATAAAGATTTATGTGCTTGAAATGTTTGAACTAGGTTCCTTTAAACAGTAAAACAAATCATGATTACCATGTCTTAGACTCTCCCATCTTTAAGGTTGCAACATCGTCAACTATTTTTCCAAGGAATGTAGAACCAGCAGAATTAGATGCATCATTTTATTAGTGAACTGAAGAAAATAAATAGGAAATATGGTGATGATTGAAATGAAGAACAGATTGAAGAATATCTAATGTTGTTTTGAAAAGCAGTTCAATCTATAGTCAGATATGTTCTAATGAAATTTCCGAGCTGCGCTGACACATCTCCGCTGAATGTGGAAATTGCAATCATTCCTCCTGATCTTGACGTAGAGACACTGTCAGAGCTCCACAAGGACCCGTCATAATGTTACCATCCCGGAAGGGGAGATGTATAGCCACATGCTTACGGCGGCAACTCACATGAAAATTAATCAGATGTTTCTTGTAATTATTTGAATGGGAATTAATTGCGTATTTCCTGTGTGTAATGAACTGACAAAGCGAATTAGTAATTTACAGTAATGATGTAACAAACCAATAAAGACTTTAATTAAATATGAATCTCGTGATTATTCATTATAAGACAAAAACTAATCATTTGATCAGTGTACACTGATGAACGAAACTCAATCAATCCAAAAGTTCCATATGTTCAATGCAGTTTGTCACAGAATGAAAAGAAAATTAATATGCAATTGCAACATAAATGATTAGGAAAATAAATTAATTGGTCACTCAATGCGGTTGCTCATCTGAAGACAACTTCCCTTCTTTCCAGAAATGTTCAACTTCCCAAAGTTCAAAATGTCCTGTGACTATTTCATGAAACAATAAAGAGATGTTAGTTCCTTCTGTTGTACTTCAAACAGTTACAAAAATTTTAAATGATTTTGTTCCATGAAAAGTGATTAACTTGTATTGTGTTTATAAATACAGTAAATGTTAACATTGAAGTTAAACATAATTAAATCAATTCAACTGTTTCCACGGTTAAAATAAAAATTGGTATCCACAATGCCCACTGCAAAATCTTTACATTATTTAATTTATGAGCCATAATTTCGTAGTCATACCGTGAACTATATTGAGCAACGATTAGATAATAGAAGCAATTGAATTGTCAAAATTATATCATTTCATTTAAGAATACTGAGAAATCTCAGTTAATTATTTCACTGAGCAATGTGGAGAAACAACCAGGAATTATTCTGATGAAAATAATTGCATTTCTCTGAACGCTTCAGCTGAGATTACCGTGAACATTCAAATGAGCAAGTATCAGATATTTACAATGAGACATCGAATGGGAAGTCATTGGTTCCATTATGGGATCGTTCACCTGAAAAATAAATTGATTTATGCATTGTAGTATTCGTACTAAGAAACAATTGATGCAATTAAAATGTGAATCGCACTATATGTGTTAGAAAGAATAACTCCAATAATTGTGCAATTATTGTCATGGCAGTGACTGGAAAATTACGTTATTATCTAAAAAAAAATCAATATTTTAAAAGCACATTGTTGTGATGATGATTGGATATTCATTAAGATCGGTAAACTGAGAAAAAGAATATGGCAGCTAGCTTTATGGATTCACAAAAATGAGCCATTCAGTGATGATTCAGCAGAATTGCTTTTGGTTCAAAAATGCAGGATTACAAGAAGTACATGTTTCCATCCATTGGTTTGCTTATTGAGATGTAGCTTTAATTTACAACTTTTTGTTCATGACCAATGTTTAGACATTCATGTCAGACGTAGGAAGTAAATAAGTAGATCGGGAAAGTGCATATTGCAGTGAACATAAGATACAGGGAGCTTCCATAATTCTGTGATTATTGTACATCGATAAATAACTCGGGAGTAAAAAATAATTAGAAATCAACATGTTCAAAGCATTTTTTTTCTTGTAACAAATTGAAAGAAATCCTTATGCATTGCACATGGTTTGAAAACACATCAGTCACCAAAACCCCAGTCAGAAATAAAATCAAGGTCATAATAAGCATCGGTTTAAGATAATAAGACCCTTATGAAGAGTATTCTGCTCAACAGTAATTAGAGGACCTTGAACATCTTCATGTCATTCTTGCAGAGAAAACTCTTTCATTATTCATAAAGAGTTAATATTGTAAATATTTTGACATTTGTATCAGAACTAGGAAGAAATTGAGAAGCAATTCACATGATTATTTTCGTGAAAGAAACTCAAAATAAATTAAATTTACAGTGCCACCTTTCAGTATTTTCTCTGCATAAGCAGATAAAGGTTTTTAATGCGCAAAATCAACAGGTTTTCACCTACAGTTGTACTAAGCCGAAATGAAATTATTTTATTGTGCGATACTTTAACTGGAACCCTGATTGACCAGCTGCTACGTATGTTGATGTTACCATCCTCAGTCATTTGCAATAAAGCATGGTTATTGGTTTTAGCTAAATAATTTGTGTGCAATTACTGAAACAAAACGTAAGAAATCAAATGCATTTATTGGATGGAACTGGCCACCAAATGTTTATTGTGACTCTTGTTCTCAGGAACGATAAGAGACTTACTCCGGTGTTTCTCCTGAGCAGTAATTAGATGACCAGGAAGACATTTGTGTGGCTGTATGTGCCCTATTCTGTGAGCATTGATTTCACTTACATTGAGATATTTTACGAATATCGGAAGGGTTTAACAATCGCGTTTTAAAGTTCTTAATTAAAGTCATATTTTCTTTTTAAAAATTATGGGAATTCCTTTGTGAAACACTGATTTAGAGATGCTGGAGTTGGACTGGGCTGAGCAAAGTTAAAAATCACATGACACCAGGTTATAGTCCAACAGATTTATTGGGAAGCCCTAACTTTCGAGGTGCTGCCTCTTCATCAGGCGATCTTCATCTCTTCATCTGCTCGGACTAGAGAATAAGGATTGGTGTACGGGAGGTGTTGAAATGCACAATATTGATGTGTTAAGTGTTTATTGAATCTCTTCTGCAGCATTAAGTTCACAGAATAAACAAAATGTGAGCATTCATGAGCTGACTGGAAGTAAAATCCTGTTGCCCACCATATGAATAATACCCGAATGTATTTTGATTAAATAAAATGAATTTCATTACTTACATCCTTTAAAATTTTAAAAACTGCAGTGTCCTCAAATCTAAAATTTAGATATAATATAATATAATGCATAATGTTATTAATGATCTGAAGATAATAAATTGCAGATTGAGAGATTATTGGAATGAACAACAGACAGAAGCAGATCTAAAACTGGATTGAAAATCAATTCAAACTCTGCTTAGATATTTTCTAATCACCATTCTAAGCTGCTCTGGCGTATCGCTGTTGGAGAAGGGATCTGAAGCCACACCTCCTAGTCTCATAGGAGAGACACTACTAGAGCTGCACAAGTGTCGTTCGTTATGTTCCTAATAAGGAAGGGTGGGATTATAATCAATTGTGATTACTCAAATGAAAACTAATCAATATTCATTCCGATAATTTGGCTGGGAATTAATTAGACTGTTTCTGTGTGTAATGGACTGAGAGTGAAATAGTAATTCCCAATAATGATGGTACTAAGCACATATGCTCTTACTTAGAAATTAAAATCATGGCAATTGAAAGAAAGATAAATACACATATTGCTAATTCATGAAAAATATGACTGCGGAATGTGTTTAAAGTAGTTTTTCTTATAATCAAAAGATAGCTAGAATGCTTAGCAGCAGGATGTCATTGCGAAAAAAAAACATTCAATGTGACTATTCTGCAGCAGGCAGCTCCCCTTCCTTACACACATGTATAACTTCCAACAATTCAAAATTTACTCTGATAAAGAAAAGAACATACGTATGTAAATTCTTCTTTCTTCTTGACAAAAAAGTCACAAATTTGATTTTTTAACTTTAAAATTTTTAACTATTACTGTGATCAGAAATACCATAAGTCTTCACGTTGAAGAAAAATATAATCAAATCAAATCAAATCAAAATACACATCGATATTCACAATAATTGGGAGAGTGAACACAACAATATCTTTCCATCAGTTAATGAACGGAGCCATAATTCCACTGTTATACCCCTTACTGCAATGATCAATTATTAGATATTATAAATAACTAAATTATTAATATGCTCTCAGAGAACTGAATATTAATGAGAAATCTCACATTGCTGTTTCAACGTGCAATTTGTCGAAATAAACAGTAATTATTACTGAAATGTCTTAGATATCTCTTAATCAATGAGGCTGTTATTACCTTGATTGTTGAAACGAGTAGCATTCAGATATTTATAATGAGCATTGGCTGGAAATCAATGCTTTTTGGTGTAGACCTGAAAGATTTTGTTATTGTAGTATTGGCAGTAAGAAATAATTGATTAAATTATGATGTGCATCTCACCTTACTGAACAAGGGTAATTTTGGGTCAGCACATCAGTAACTGCAAACATTTTCGAAACATCTCCATCAAAGTTATTAATCTGATAATTCAGAACGAATACCATAAAACTCTGTAAATTTAACTGACTATATTTTTAGATTGTAGTCAAGTTCGTTCTCTACTTATTTCCTTCCTATTTCTGACACCAGTGCCTAAATATTAATTAGATTAAATGTCGTATGAGTTCGACGTTAGTTTTCTCTCAAAGATCTGTGCAGCACAGGAATTGGTTATTTGGCCCATAACGTTGTGTTGAACGTAATACAAAAGAAACTCATCCCTTCTGCCTACTCTTGGTCCATATCCTTCCAAATTATCAAAATGAACATTAAACAGCCTTAATGTATCCGCTTTCAGCACCAACCCTGGAAGTTCATTCCAGACACCTACCACTACCTGGGTAAAAACAAATTGCCCCTTACATGCCCCTTGAACATTCCCCCTAACCTTAAACGCATGTCACATAGTTTTTGATGTTTCAACTCTGGGAAAAACTCTCTGACCGTCAACCCTATCTATGTATCTCATGATTGTACAGCTATCCATCAAGTATTCCCTCAGTTTCCGCCATTCCACAAAAAGGAATCTGAGTTTTTCTCGCCTCTCCGAATCCAGGCAGCATCCTGGTAAACGCCCTCTGTACCCTCTCCAGAGCCTCCATACCCTTCCTGTAATGTGGCGAACAGAAGTGAATACAATACTTCAAGTATGCCTTAACCAAAGTCTTATAAATTTACAATATGTCTTCCTGACTCTTGTAACCAGTTCCCTGACCAATAAAGGCAAGCATGCCATTTGCCTTCCTAACCACCGAATTACTTGCATGGTCACGTTCAGGGAACCATGGTCTTGAACGCCAAGATCCCTTTGAATAATAAAGCTATTAGGGTCCTGCCATTAACTATCTGCTTTTCCTTAACATTTGAGCTTCCAAAGTGAAACACTTCACACTTGTATGGATTAAACTTCACCTTTAATTTATCTGCCCATATCTGCAATTTATCTTTTTCCTGCTCAACATTGTCCTCAACTACACTGAACGCTATATCATCTGCAAACTTATTAACTCCCCCAATTAGATTTTAATCCATTTCACTTCTATATATTTGTATCGCAAACAGAAGGGTTCCAGTACTGATACCTGTGGAAAAAAGGCATAAAATGAGGGAAATGCAGAATTCTTGAAGAAATGAGGCTATTTCAATGACAGAACAATTCTGATGAATAATCTTCAAAGGTGTGATATTTTGGTTTTAAATTAACCTGATGTTTTAATTCTCAGTATACTGATCTTTATGGATATCAAGGACAAACTGCTTTGAATACATTGAATCATTTTAAGTGTTGAGTTCTAACATTAATTATTATTTAATTGTTATTTCAATTCACACACCATCATGAGATTAACACTTTTGTTGAATCCATTATTTCTTAGTGCCAGTATCGTAATGAAATATTAACATTCTTTTCAGGTCAACACACCTACAATCAACCAAAGTTTTCTCATCCAACACTCATTCTAATTATCTCGTTCTCTTTCATTTGAATTCTCATATTAATGGAAGGATCATTAATCAGTCTTATCAATTAAGAGATGGTGAATTATTTTTCACATAAATATTTATTTTTTTCCCCCAACATATTGCAGAATTACATTGCAATAAGGGTTTTCTATTCATTCATAAATTTGTTATCAGCCATTCTAAAACGAATTATTGACAATATCTAATCGGTAATCATTGTTGAAATCCAATATCTCCAGCTGTAGATGAGGGACTATGTCTCAGTACATCAACTGGTACAAACAATATTGCACTCTACAATCTCTTAAACTGAGCAAAAATAATTTTAAGTGGGGAAGTTTAGCTGGATTGAATTGGTTGTGAGCAAAAATGCAGTCTGAGGAAAGGTCACTGGCCCAAAAGTATTAACACTTACTTCTTTCCACAGACGCTGCCAGACCTGCTGAGTTATTTTCCAGCAATTACTGATTTTGTTTGTGATTTTCACCATCCACAGTTTTGTTCACATTCTTGTATCGATTGTATTTCACTTCAATTCTAACATTTCTTTATTTCTGATTATTACAATAAGAACTCAGTATTTTTCATGTTATACATTATTTAAATTTTACGAGATTCTTGTGTAAATAAACCAGAATTACAAATGTTTGTTCTATGCTTTTACAATAGACCTTGAATTCTTAGAAATCACAATTTTTTGAAAATGAGGGAAGTTGTCTTTCGCTGAGTAGTCATATTGAATGACTACTGCTTAATTTCCAATTCATGTGCATGACAAAGCGTGTTAATTTTTATTTATGCAGATGAATAACTGCTTCAAACATATTGACTTACTTGAGTATCATGAGATCTATGCTTATTTAAGATCATTGTTACTTCGTTCCTTCATTATTAGAAATGACTAATTCTTTATATCGGTACATTACCCTATGGAACTGTCTAATGCAATCCTTGTCCAATTCGAACAATAAATATCTGAGTTGTTTTCCCTGTGAATAAACACAGTAAGTATGTGATTATAGTCCTGCCCTTCCTGCAGGGGAATATTATGGAGGACTCCGGTAATATCTGTACTAGTAGACCAGGGGGCATGGATTCAATTCCCACCTTCAACAGCGATGTGTAAAAACACCTAAGTGTCGATTGAATTGCTTTTCAGCCAACATTGTCTCAACTTGTAACTGTTGTTCATTATAATGATCACAACATCTTGAATTTCTTTGCTTCACATCACTGATTGAAGTATGAATGTTATTACACTGCTTCTAAATACCTCTCAACTTTTAATAATTTTGCAGTCTTAAAGATTCTGCGGTGTAAATAATATTTAAGGTGAGGGGGAAAGATTTAAAAGGGGTCTGAGGGGAAACTTTTCCACACAGTGTGTTTCACATTTTGGGATGAGCTGTGAGAGGAAGGGCAGTGGCTGGTACAATTACAACATCTAAAAGACTTTTGGACAGTTTATTGGATAGAAAACTTCCAAACGGTTATGGGACAAACACAGGGAAATGGGACTAGTTTAGTTTAGGAAACCTGGCCGGAATGCTAAGTTGGGCTGAATGGTCTGTTTCTGTGCTGTGTCAGTCTAGCATTCTACAATTCAAACTTCACTGTGATTGGTAAAGGAAAGAACAAACGGGTGTTAATTGTATTTTGTGTCCATAAAAAAGTGACATGAATTTTAAATAATTTTGTCACATGAAATATTTCGCTCTTATTGTGATTAGAAGTACAATGAACGTGAGCATCAAAGTGAAATATAATTAAATCAATTCAACTGGTTCCATGGTTAAGATAAAAATTGATATTCACAATCATTGTGAGTTTGTACATTGCAATATCTTCACATTACTTCATGCACTGAGCCATTATTACACATTTATACCCGCTACTGAATTGAACAATACTTAGATATTAGCAACACTTAGATTTTCTAAAATCTATCAGTACATTTAGAAGGAGAAATCTAATTTTGCTGCATGACTGTGCAATGCGCAGTCATGAACAGGAAGTATTACAGAGAAAAGTAGTTACAGTTCTCTGAATTCATAAGGCTGAGATTACTGTGATTATTCAAATGAGCAAAAGTCAGTTTGCAAAGCATGTTGGATGCAAAATGATTGATTCCATTGTGGGATAGTTGACCTGAAAACAATAACATTGTTGCAATGGATTAAATTAAAATATGAAATAAAATGATATATGGATCTGACGATACACGTTAGAAAGCCAAATAACTTATTCAGCAATTATTATAAGGATAATGAATTCCTAATAAATGTTGTATTCTGAACAAATAAATTGACTCAATATTTTAAAAATACTTTGCTCTAGTGTTGATTAGACGCACATTAAGATCGGTAAACTGATGACTGAAATATAAAATCTAGATTGATGGATTGAGGACAATAAATCAGCCATTCATTAGTTTTTGAAAAGAATTTATTTTTTTCTCAAAATGCAGACAATAAAGAAGTAATGTATTTCCTTCAATTAGTTTACTTTTAGAAACATGTGTTTTTAATTTATGTAATTTTATTCCGATCGATGTTCAAATATTTGTGTCTGAATTAGGAAGCAAATAAAAAGATAATGAAAATGAATATGATAGTGACCACAAGATACAGTCCATGACATTTGATAGAAAAAGGAATTTGCATAATCTCATGACTATTTAATGTTCATAAATAATTAACTCCTCAGGTACTTAAGCAGTCCAAGTCCAACGACAACAAGATCTGGACAATATCCAGGCTTGGGCTGACAAGGGGTAAGTAACATGCATGCCACACAAATGCAGGCTATGTCCATCACGTATAAGAAATAACCTAACCACCATCCCTTGACATTCGATGGTGTTACCATGACTGAACACCCACTATCAACACTGTCCTGGGGATGATCGTTGATCAGGAACTGAATTGGTCTCACCACATAAACACAGTGGCTACAAGAGTAATTCAAATCCTGGCTCCTGAAATCCTGTCCAAACGCTACCAGGCACAAGTCAGGAGTATGTTGGAATACTCCTCACTTACCTGGTTGAGTGCAGCCCTTACAACACTCAAGTAACTTGATACCACCCGGAATAAAGCAGCCCACTTGATTGGCACGGACAAACACAGTTACCATCAGATTTATAGATAGACAATGAAATTCTTCAGAAAATCACTTCCCTGCATATGGTGTGTGGGAGAAACCATTCTCAGTGAGAACTGCCACTTATTTCCTTTGAAAAGAGTCTCATGTTCCCCTCAGAAAAGCAGGTGTGTCGCGCACTTACAGACTGACTTACAGACAAAGGAAACCTGATCAGGGACTCGCAGGTTAATTAAGCTATTAATGACAGTCCATTGCACACAACAAGAGCTTAGACCACAACAGATTCTAGTGAAACCAACAATGCAATGAAAAAGGTTTATTAGTCTTTATAATCATGCAGCCTCTCTCAATCCCAGTCAACTTCCAAACATTTTAAAACTATTAATACCAATGTATACATATTTATTTCCTTTCCTAATTTCCTCCAAAAAATATCTGATTATTCTCTTCAAAGTATATTTTAAATGGTTAATTCATCATCACAATTCATTTCCAAGTATTCTTAGAGCAAAACAACTTGCAAACTAAAATAGTTTTCATGTCAAAAATGACACTGGAAACTTTGTTATGTAGCTTACCCATATTTCCAAATATTGTTTTGGTTCATTATTGCAGTGGAGCTAAAATTAAAGTCTACTTATTTTCTTTGATATCCTTCCATTACTTTATTCCCTAATAACAATGCCCATGGTGTAATGGGTTACAAGCATTAAATAAAATTGAATTTTCATTGCAAGAACTGGTACAAATAATCACATGTTGTCGTTGATTATCATTTATTTTCATTGTATGATCACATTAAATTCACTTAAATAATCACAGTACAATTCTCACCTCGATAGATATGTCGAGTGAATGTCAAATTATTCTTATTTCAAATAAAACCAAATTACATTTTGCTCTGTTTTATTCCAGGAATGACGGAATATGTTGCATTATTATGATAAACAGGAACAGGTGAAGGTGGTGGCTCTCAGACGTGAGGCCTTAAAGCCAAAGAACCAGGTAGTAGTTACAGTGGGGGAGGTACCTAGTGCCCCGCTCTCCTCAGAAGGCAGTGAGGATGGTGACACTGACTGGAACGGGTTAGATGACAAAGCGCACACGTATGGACAGAGAGACGACAATGGGTGGGATGACCCACCGCCCTATAAGGCCCAGAAGGCCCTGTCTATGGCACCACTGGGCATCTAAGCTCAACTTGGACAGACAGTAGGGAGCAACAAACGGAACTGACAGAAATCAAACATGAACCGTTCACCTGCTGAACGACAGATGTTGGTGAGTTAACACCCAGCCTGATAGAGAAATGGTAATAATGGGCCTTATTGGGAGAATATGGATGAATTAATTGAGGTACAGTCTCACCGATTATGGTGTCAGGCCAAAAACTCTCAGGCCAAGATGCCCCGACATGTACATCAGAACCTGTCTCTGCAATGAGAGGGTGCGGGTGCCAGCTGATTCCCCCGAGTGCACAGCTGATCAGTGGCTCCAGGCATTTACAGTTATTACAAGGACACACTGGGGAGGGTACAGGCTGAATGGGCTAAAATAACCTTGGTGTCTCAGGGAACCAAGGGTAATATCGAGGATCATACAGAGAGGAAGCCTGAGGTGTGTAAGGGCCACGGGGGATTACCAAATCCCAATCTGTGATGATGATATCAGTTTGTTGTTTTTAAACTGGGACCCCATTTAACTATAATTATAAACATGTGACTCCCAGTGGGAGATCATTCTAACCACCTTCTGAATTGGACCATGAGTGCTGAGACAAGCTCAGAAACACAGGGGAATAGCTGCAGTACAGGGAGGGTAACCAGACTGGCAATTTTACAAGTAAAGCAGTAAAGGACATATTGCCAACGAACGTAGGCAGAGAGAGGGAGATAGATATTCACATTGTGTGTGTGCATGTGTTCACCTAGGCACATGAATATTCTTTGATGCTGTGTTTGGGAACCAGCAGAGCATAATATTAATACAGGAGCATCTATATCAATTACCAATATGGATTTGCCCCATATCACCTCAATTGCTAAAATGAGAGCAGTCGGAGAGGGAATCGAGGAAGCTGGATGAAATAAACCTCTCCCGACGCAGATCACGGATGTGGCAAAATATATTCAGATATGGGAGTGGGAAACTGAGGAAGGGACCATTCTGGGAGTTGCCAGTTTAGAACAGTTAGGACCAACTATTGATGTAGAGACACAAACTGTAATATGGGAACAACCTGAACAGGCCTGGGACAGGAAGCAAAGGAGAGTCGACATCTCCAGAGTAGTTACCTTGCAGGGAGACTGGAACAGTCAGGGAATCTGGGGAGTTATAGCTAGGACCCAAACAGCAGTGTGGATAACTTAAACAGGAATGTGGGTTATTACCTGTAGATACTGTAAAGATCGAGGGCCCTCTCACACCCCACACAAACAGGATCTCATTAAAGCTGAGGAGGCAGTAATTCTGACAGTAACAGATTGACAGAAGCAGGGAATAGTCAGATGGACAGTATCCCAGACTAACTCACAGAAGCCGGACAGCTCATCCCACCTCACTATTTAGTATACCTCACTCAGTAAATCCGCCACTAAAGAGTATCCTCCATGAGCGAACCACACCACTGTATTTAATGGACTGAAATCGCAACAGTAAATAGTCTCAGCCCTTGATATTGTGAATGAGTTCTGGTTCATACCTGTGGACCTGGAATCCCAGAATAAGCTGGCGTTTACTGGCTGAGGAAAACAGTACTCCTGGATCCAGTTACCTCAGGGATCCCACAATATTCCACTATATCCCACCGATATATGGCTGATGGAATTAGTCACATTGATCTTTCCAACACCTCATTACCTCAGTTGGTGAGAAAGAACATATCCAGATATTAAACAGAATATAGGATCAGGTCAGGCAGGACGGGCTTAAAATTAACCCACAGAGAGTGGGACTGTAGGGAGAGATATACCTGGGACATCACATCAGGGAGATCAAAGGGAGGGGGACAATCCCAGCAGAACGACAGACCATGATTTTAAAACTATCCACCCCCACAGCGTGAAGGGGGTAAGGCAAACATTAGGATTGTTTAATTACTGTGGAAAGTTTGTGGAGAATTCTCCAGAATTGGCAGAATCATCACAAACCCTGACAGAAGCACGGACATTAGCCAGGGGTCAGGGAGTCAACATCTACACACACAGTCAGCATGCCTTTGATATTGTTCATGACCATGTGCTGGCCTGCTCGGTGAGGGTACATCACCCTGTCTGGGGGCCACATAGAGCACGAAGCACAGGTCAGATAGTTAGTGGGAGCAGTTAACTATCCCAGTGAAGCAGCAATAATGAAGATTAGAGCTCACAGGGAAGTAGAAACCCCACACCAACGGGGCAGTAAGTATGTGGGGAACGCGAGTGAAATACTGACTGAAACAGTGCAGACATTTGGGGAAGTGGCAGTGGCAGTAACTGCAGAAGTGAGTAAGGAAAGTTTAAAGACCTTCGCAGATACAGCCCCACAACAGGAGAATGAGGAATGGGGAAAGGGTGGGGCAGTAATATGACACAACAGAGTCTGGATGACCCAGCAGTGCCACTACACTGTATAAGACAAACATTATTAAAACATATCATGGGCTGGCCCATATTGGGGAGGATAAAATGCAATATCAGATGATCCACTACAATCCTTGCCTGGAACAGGGAGAAATACAGCAAGGTTTTGTCGAAGGTGTGTAGTCTGTTCACAGTGTGAGCCAGGGAAAGCAATCAGGATAAAATGGAGGCAGCAGCAGCGACCCAGAGGCCCATGGGAACAAGTACAGATGGGTTTTACACACCCACACCCATCCCAATCCCAGGGAAGGAGGTCCTGCTGGGTTTTAATAAATAGGTTTACTCAGTGGGTGGAATCATTCCCCTGCAGATTCTGACCAAGGGACACATGTTACAGGGAACATAGCTAAAAAGCTATGTGCCCTGTTTAATACTGAACAGAAATTCCATCACCATACCACCCCCAGAGCTCTGTGACAGTAGAAGGAATGACGCAGACACTTAAAGCTCGTCTGACTGAGGCTCTCTCAGAGACAGTACAGCGATGGGTTAGAGTACTCCCCACCAGCCTAATGAAACTGAGGACAAGCCCAGAAAAGGGGACGGGGCTGTCGCCCTTTGACTTAATAACTGGATGGAAGATGCAGATGGCACAGGGTATAGTAGTGGGAGAACCGGAGATGTGTGGTAGTGGGAGGGCTGGAGATGTGCAATGATAAGGTTAGGGTTAAACCATTTGTGAAAGAGCTAACAAAGCAGCTGCATGAGCTGAGAGAATCAGAGTGTGAAAGGGAACACGGAAATATCGGAGCTGACATTCCAAACCCTGGAGTTCAGGTCAGGGGGCAAATATTACTGGAACGTATGAAGTAAACACATCAAAATGCTGGACTTATCTGGGGGAGCCGGAGAGGGACATCTCCCATCATGTATTAGTAAGGAGCTCTGAATAAACGTTGGTCGTGCTGCTCAACGCAGAACTCAAGGCTCCTCTTTGATATTTCTCTCAGCAACAGTTGTGCAGGGGCATGTTGCTGGCTGGAGGTCTATGGCTAGTGCTGTTCCACAAGGATCAGAACTGGGACATCTGTTGTTTGTAATGTATATAAATGAAAAGTTTGAAAATGTAAATGATTTAATTAGCATGATTCGGAGATGCCGGTGTTGGACTGGGGTTTAATTAGCAAGTTTGTAGATGGCGCAAACTGTTGAAGCTGTGAATTGTGAAGAATGATGTCAAAGGATACAGCAAGAAAAAGATAAGTCGGAAAGTTTTGTGGAGAAATTGCAGATATATTTTAATTCAGACAAGTGTGAGGTGATGTGTTTTGGAAGACACATAGCAAGAGGAATGTATACTATAAATGGAAGGGCCCTGAGCAGCCCTGATATACAGAGCGATCTTCAGTTGCAAGCTGAAAGATCCCTGAAAGTGGTGAAGGAGGTGAATGGCAGGCTTGCCTTCTTCAGTCAGGGGAGTGAATTTAAAACTATAATCAGGCCACCTTTGGGGGATTGTGTGCCGTTTTGATCACCACATTATAGGTAAAATGTGAAGGCGTTTGGGAAGGTGGAAGCAAGTTTTCCAGGAGGTTTCCTGGATTGGGAGAGGTTGGAAAATCTTGGATTGTTGTCTTTGGAAAGTCAATGGCTGTGAGGTGACACAACTAGCACAGACAGAGTTTGTAAACCATGGTTTACTACAGAAATTGCATCCCTTGTTAAGAAGAAGAAAGAGGCTTATGTGTTGATGAGGCAAAATGGTACAGATGAAGCATATAGAGATTACAGATCAGCTAGGAAAGATTTAAGGAGAGAGTTAAGGACAGCAAAGGGAGGACACAAGCAGTCTTCAGCAAATAGAATAAAGGATAACCCTGAAATTTTCAATAGGTATGTGAAGAATAAAAGGATGTTTAGGGTAGGAATAGGGCTAATCAAAGACAGAAGTGGGAAGTTTTTATGTTTTTTATGTATTGATATTTTTATGGGTGGCACAGTGGTTCGCACTGTTGCCTCACAGCACCAGAGACCGGGGTTCAATTCCCCCCTCAGGCGACTGACTGTGTGGAGTTTGCACATTCTCCCCGTGTCTGCGTGGGTTTCCTCCAGGTGCTCCGGTTTCCTCCCACAGTCCAAAAATGTGCAGGTTAGGTGAATTGGCTCTGCTAAATTGCCCGTAGCGGTAGGTGAAGGGGTGAAATGTAGGGGAATGAGTCTGGGTGAGTTGCACTTCAGCGGGGTCGGTGTGGGCTTGTTGGGACGAAGGGCCTGTTTCCACACTGTAAGCAATCTAATCTCAAAGTTGAGTGTGGACCCTGCAGAGATCAGAAAAGTGCTAAATGAACATTTCTCATTGGTGCTTACACAGTAAAAGGAGAATATTGTAGAGGACAAAAATGAGGTACGCGATACTAGACCAGAAAGGATTGAGGTTAGTTATGCACAGGTGCAATCAATTCTAGAAGGAGTGAAAGTAGACAGGTCCCCAGCCCGGATGGGGTTTATCCGTGGATTCTCTGCAAAGCTAGGGAAGAGATAGCAGAGCCTTTGGCTTTGGTATTTGAGTCATCATTGTCAATGGGTTTAGTACCCGAGGACAGGAGGATTGCAAGTGTTGTGTCCTTGTTCAAGAAGGGCAGCAGAGATGACCCAGGTAATTATAGACCAGTGAGCCTTACTTCCATTGTAGGAAATGTTTTGGAAAGGATTATAAGAGATAAGAGTTATAATCATCTAACAAGCAACAATTTGATTTCAGATAGTCAACATAGTTTTGTCAAGGGCAGGTCGTGTCTCACAAACCTCGTTGAGTTTTTTGAGAAGGTGACCAAGCATTTAGTTGAGACTAGGACAGTTGACGTGGTATACATGGACTTCAGTAAAGCCTTTGATAAGGTTCCACATGGTAGGTTGTTAGAGAAAATGCAGAGGTATGGAGTTGAGGGTGATTTAGCAGTTTGGATTAGAAACTGGCTTTCTGAAAGAAGGCAGCGAATGGTGGTTGATGGAAAATATTCAGTCTGGAGCCCAGTTACTTGTGGTGTTCCACAAGGATCTGTTTTGGGACCACTGCTGTTTGTCATTTTTATAAATGACTTAGACGCAGGCATAGGTGGATGGATTAGTAAATTTGCAGACGACACTGAAGTCTGTGAAGTAGTAGACAGTTTGGAAGAATGTCACAGGTTGCAGGGGGATTTAGATAAACTGCAGAATTGGGCTGAGAGGTGCAAGTGGAGTTCAATGCAGCGAAATGTGAGGTGATGCACTTTGGGAGGAATAACAGGAAGGCAGAGTACTGGGTCATTGGAAAAATTCTTGGTAGTGTGGGTGTGCAGAGGGATCTTGGTGTCCATGTACATAGATCCCTGAAAGTTGCCACCTAGATTGATAGTACTGTTAAGGCGGCATACGGCGTGTTAGGTTTCATTGGGAGAGGGATTTAGTTCTGGAACCACAATATCATGCTGCAACTATACAAAATGCTGGTGCGGCCACAGTTTTAATATTGTGTACAGTTCTGGTCGCCCCATTACAAAAAGGATGTGGAAGCATTGGAAAAGGTGCAGAGGAGATTTATCAGGATGGTGCCTGGTGTGGAGGGAATGTCTGAAGAGGAAAGGCTGAGAGACATGGATCTGTTCTCATTGGAAGGAAGGCGGCTAACGGGGGATTTGGTAGAGACATACAAGATGATCATAGGATTAGATATGGTAGACAGTGAAAGTCTTTTTCTTAGGATGATGACGACAGCTTGTATGAGAGGTCATAACTACAAATTGAGGGGTGATAGATTTAAGTCAGAGACAAATTCTTTACACAAAGAGAATGGTAAGTGTGTGGAATGCCCTACCTGCTAAGGTAGTGAACTCAACCACATTAGGGAGATTTAAACAATCCTCAGATAAGCTCATGGATGATTTTAGGATAGTGTAGGGGGACGAGTTGAGAAAATTCCACAGGTCGGCACAACATTGAGGGCCGAAGGGACTGTTCTGCACTGTATTGTTCTATGTTCTATGTTCTATAATCTCAATCTTTTTCCAAGGTAGAAATGACAAATTTTAGAGGCCATAGATTTCAGGGGACAGGGGGAAAGTTAAAGAAAATAAAAACCGGGAGAACAGTAGATGCTGTAAATCAGAAACAAAAACAAAAGTGTCTAGAAATGCTCAACAAGTCTGGAAGCATCTGTAAAGAGAAATCAGAGGTCACATTTCTGAAGAAGGACCCGAAACATTAACGGATTTTTATTTTCACAGATGCTGCAAGACCTGCTGAGCATTTCCAACAGCATGTGAAAGTTTAAAGGGAGTTATATCAGGCAAGTCTCGGATGCAAAAGGTGATAGATGACTGGAAATGTACTTTCCTGGGAGGTGGTAAATGCAGAAACAATCACAATGCTTAAGAGGCATTTGGGCAGGCACATAAACGGACAGGGGTTGGCAGGGATATGGATCATGTCCAGGCCGGTGGAAATAGTTTGGAATGGCATCATGGTCTGCACAGACATAATGAGCCAATTATTCAGATGCTGTACTTTTCTGTTTTCCAGGGGGTACTGTGCATGGAGCGAGAGGTAATATTTTTTTCTAACACACAGTGAGTTGATACATTTTGAGAGAAGCAATGTAGAAAGGAAATATATATTTAGATAGCACAGACATGAAGAGTAGAGACTGAGGGAAGGGCGGGGGAATGTGTATAATTCATTAAAGGAGAGAAAACATAATCAGAGTGTTTTGAACAAAATATATGGGAACCTGGGGTTCATTAATAAAGGGAATGAGAACAAATTCATGGAAACAATTTCAGTGACTGATTAGGTCACAATCAATCATTGTATCCAATTCAGGTCAACAAATTCCTGCTCAGGAAGGATCTGAGTGATCTTCAGAGTGTGCAGTACAGACTTACTGGTGTGGTGCACTGATGAAGAAAATGCAGTCACTGGATTGATTTGGAAAAAAGATTGTTATTTTCTTTGAAGAAATCAAGTTGAATATATCTTGATAGATTAAAATGGATAAGATTATATCACACCTAGATAGAGCAGACAATAAAATAAATTGCACTCAATAGGTGATGGCTCAAAATTTAAGATCAAATATAACGTTTTGAGAAAGTGGAAGATTGCAATGTTCCGCTGACTGTATTGGCTGGAAATATGCAGAACGTGCTGCCTATTATGGTGTTGCAAGTAGAGATGATCAAAGATTCACAAATACGATTATATCAGATCTGAGGGAAATAAACTTTCAGGGTTTTGAGGACAGTTGGACAATGAGAATAAGGGATTCTGCTGCAGAGAACCAGCTTGAATTTGATGGGCCCCTTTCTGTGCCATAACACATTTTTTTTTGTACTTGCTTAACTTGGTCTGGTTATTTGTCTTCAGGGTTAATTTATCATTAAGGTAAATCTGCTCTGTGCTCATGCTCAGACCAACACAGGTTGTCCTTTCACAGCAGGAGAAAATGTTTACTGCTTTACACTTGCTTCTGGGGGAGTCCCCAGGTAGGGTACCCAGAACTGAAAATCTGCTCCACGGTGTTTTAACCAGGATTGTGAATATATTGGAACATCCAGTGCCACACCAATACCTGAAATACTTTCCGACTGACTGACTAAATGAAATATGTTCCTTCCACAACATGTTGCTGGCTGGAGTTCTGTGGTCAGTGTTGTTCCACAAGGATCAGAATTGGAACATCATTGTCTGCAACATACATCAATGCTTAGCATGGAAATGTAAACGATTTGATTAGCAGGTTTATAGATGGAAGAAATTGATGAAGTTGTGAATCGTGAAGAATGTTGTCAAAGGATACAGCAAGAAAGAGATCAGTAGGAAAACCTGTACGGAGATAGATTTTAATCCAGACAAGTGTGAGGTGATGTATTTTGTGAGGCTCATTGCAAGAGGAATGTATTCACTAAACTGAAGGGCTCTCAGCAGCATTGATGTACACAGGGAACTCCAGGGGCAAGTTCACAGCTCCCTGAAAGTGGTGAAGGAGGTGGATGGCATACTTGCCTTCTTGTGTCAGGGACTGAATATAAAACTGTCATTAGGCAACCTTTGGAGTATTGTGTGTTGTTTTGATCACCACATAAAAAGGAGGATGTTGAGGCTTTGGACAGCGTGAAAACAGGTTTACCAGGATGTTGCCTGGATTGGGAGAGGTTGGAAAGACTTGGATTTTTGCGTTGGGAAAGTCAGTGGCTGTGGGTGATCCGAAAGGCTCAGACAGAGTGAATAATCTGAATCTTTTCCCAAGGTGAAAACGGCAAATTCTACAGGCCAGAGTTTTAAGGGGAGTGGGGCAAGTTTAAAGGAAATGAAAACTGAACCAACTGCAGATGCTGTAAACCAGAAACAAAATTTTTTTTCTGGAAAAGTTCAGCAGGTCTAGCAGCTTCTATGAAGATAAATTAAAGTCAACGTTTCTGAGGAGGGGTGACCAGACCCGAAATATTAACTCATTTTTCTTCACAGATGCTGCATGATCTGCTGAGCATTTCCAACAACACCTGAGCAAGCTTAAAGGGAGTTGTGTCAGACAAGTTTCTTATGCAGAAGCTGGTAAGTGCCAAGAATGTACTTGCCTGAGAGATGGGAAAAGCAGAAACAATCACAATGTTTCAGAGGCATTTGGACAGACAGATAAGCAGGCATGGATTGGCAGGGATATGGACCATGTACAGGCAGATGGAATTAGTTTGGAATGGCATCATGGACCGCACAGACATGGTGGGCCAATTATTCCGGTGCTGTCCTGTTCTGTTTTCTAGGGGGTAGAATGTGTGGAGCGAGAGATAATATTTTGAGTGGAATATATCTCTTCTTTAGAACACACAGTAAGTTGATACATTTTGAGAGAACCAATGTAGCAAGGGAATATATATTTACATGGCACAGACACAGAGAGCAGGACAGCAGGAATGGGGGACAATGTGTACCAATCCTTAAAGGAGAGAAAACATTATGTGTTTTGGGTAAAACAAATGGGATGCTGGGCTTCATTAATGGAGGAATGATAACAAACTCACGGAAAAGATTCTGACCCTTGACAAAGCTTGAGTTAGGTCACAGTCAATCATTGCATTCAATTCTGGTCAACATATTCCTGGTCAGAACGAGGAAGTTAAAATACCATAGAGGGACCAGTTCCATACCTTTTGCTTCTCTTTCAGGACACCGTGGGGTCTCAAGGGTTAAACATTACCTTGCAAAAGGCCTTATTTCATCAACTGAAGGCCTGTACTCTTAGAATACAGACAGAACACCTCAGAATGGTGGAGGCTGACAGTATCTCAAAATAGAACCTCTTGCAGCCAGACATGTGGATTGCCCCGTAATCCCAGACAGAGGAATTTGCCCTTTTCAGACAAGACTGGTAGCCCTGGGCACAACTCTGTTAAACTGCCTCCCACTCCCATTGTCTTACCTCCCCTCCATATTAGCATAGGTAAGTGAATCCCTTATTTACTGAAGGAAGAACCATTCTGCCTTAATCTCCTCCCATCAACACATAATCATGAGCAATACGATCATCAGTTTCTGTAATCCATCACACATTATCACAGGACATCGCCATTCATCAAGCTTTGTAAGGTCATAATTACCTACTTTAAACTATGCAAAGACAATCGTCCATGTGACTGATATGCCTTTGTCTAATTCCTATTAAATATACTGTCTCTGTGGGTAAGGCAGAGATTCGTGAAGAAGAGTGTCTACAAGTACTCAGCTACTTTAGAGACATTTTGAAACTCTCGCCGGCTGTCCAATAATAAAGTTACTGCTGTTGTGCAGAAAACTTGCATCGTCTGGATTTGTGGAGCAAAATAGGCATCAACAATGAAGGATATGAGTGATCTTCAGACTGTGGCATATAGGCTTACTGGAGTGGCTCACTGATGAAGAAAATACAGTCACTGGATTAATTTGAAAAAATTGCGATTTTCTTTGAAGTGAAGAAGTTGGATATATTTTTGATAAAGCTGTATAAGATTATAACACACCTAGATACAGCAGACAAAAATATCTGCATTCGATAGGTGATGGCACAAGAGTTAAGGTCAGATGTAAGGTTTTGAGACAGCGGGAGATGAGTAAGTGTTTCTGCTGACTGTATTGGCTGGAAATATGCAGAACATGCTGCCTATTATGTTGGTGCAAGGAGAGAAGATCAATGATTGATAAAAACAATTAGATCAGTTCTGAGGGAAATAAACTTGCAGAGTTTGGGGTACGTATGGGGAATGAGAATATGGGATTCTGCTACAGAGAGCCAGCTTGGATTTGATGGGCCTCTTTCTATGCTATAATGCATTTTATTTGGACTTGCTCAACTTGCTCTGGTCACCGATTAAGTTGTCATTGAGGTACATCTTCTCAGTGTTCCTACTCAGACCAATACAGGCTGTCCCTCCACAACAGGAGATAATGTTTACTGCTTTATACTTAGTTCTTGGGGGGGGGGGGGGGGGGGTGATGGGGACGGGCTATCGGTGTGTGTAACAGTCTGTCAACATTTATCTGAAATGGCACAACACCAGTGCAGCCACACTAGGGATCGACTCTGGAAATGTGGGGAATGCCAGAAGGGAATTCTTTACCCATCCCACCTGGAAACTGGCCAAACCAGTCAGACTGGGGGGCCGTTCACATGCTCTGTGTGTGTGAGGGGGAAGGGATTCACTCAGGCATCCATCCTGCTGAGACACCAGTCAATTTACTGATAACCACAGTTGAAGGACTTTTTCCTCTTTTTCACGCCAAGTAATGAACAATGGTTTTGACAGCTCATAAAGTTGTGCACACAGAAATTAGCTTTGGAAATGTTCACAACATTGTTGAACATGCACAGATTCACACTGGGTACAGATTTTTATTTTCCTTTATTCATTCACAGGATGAGGGTGCCGCTGGCCCGGCAGCATTTACTGCCCATCCCTCATTGCCCAGAGGGCAGGTAAGAGTCAACCACATTACTGTGGATTTGAGGTCACAATGTTGGCCAGACCAGGTAAGGATGGCAGCTTCATTCCTGAAAGGGCATTAGTGATCCAGATGGGTTTTTCTGACAATCGATTAATGGTCATCATTAGACTCTAATTTCACAAGTTTTTTTATTGAATTCAAATTCCCCCATCTGCTGCAATAGGCTTTGAACCCAGGTCTCCAGAACACTATCTGGGGTTTTAGATTAACTGCCTCGCAACAATACCACGAGACCAATACTTCCCCACATCGCTGTCCATCTGCACAGAGTGAACAGTGATTTTCTGGTTCATCAGAACTGGGTAATCACACATATGTTTGCTTAATGATTGCAGGAGTTGGATGTTGATTGGCTATTGACATCCATCTCCGAACCATGTATTCTGGAGTTTGTTTCTGATGATGATTGGAAGCATCATCAGTCTTGTTATCTTTTGGGGATAAAAACAGTTTCAATTAGCTTTCTGCTAAATGCATGGCAATCAATTCTATCTCACAACTCTCAGGCAGATTAGTTTCTTTTGAAGGGCTCTCCATCTCCCCAACCTCCTTCATCCTCACCTCCAACAATACAATAATCTCACAGTCTCTTTGTGACTATGAATGAGATAATCTGATCAGCTGCTTCTTCCCCAGCTCCTATGTCAAGTTGGATCTTAAACTCCCCTTGCTGCAGTTGTGGTCCTGCATCATTGTACAGTGTTTCTTGTATTTCATGTCTTGGCCTATCAGTGTTCATGATACTGCATGTATTATATGGGGCCAACAGTGTAAGAGTTTAGCTCATTCCTTCCAAGAACTGCAGTAGAATTGTATTCCACGAATCATATACAATCAGGGCCCCGCATATTCCCCAACTTGCCTCTTACCATCAAACCAGAGTATCAGTCCTCATTCAACTGTGAGAATTCAGGAGGGCATATCAGTAAAAGCAGCATGAATACCTAAAAATGAGGTGTTAACCTGATGAAGTTCCCAAAGAGGACTACTTGTGTGCCTAACAGCATAAGCAGCAAGTGATAGACAGAGTGAAGCAATCCAGGAAACAACAGAACAGATCTAAGATTTGCAGTCCAACCAAATCCAGTTGTGAATGAAGTCAGAGCACAGCTGGAGTTCTGAGGACAGTTCTCTTCAAGATATTAACCAACAAGAATGTCAGACTGGATTAATTATCGTAAAACTCAAGTCCGTTTGATATTCATATATTTACAATCAGTGTTCAATTCACCAAATGTAGCTGAAGGTAAAGATAATCTTCAAGTAATTGTCACAGTGGAGACATCTGAATACTTGGTCAGCAACTTAAAGCCTGTTGTGTTTTGACAGTAATATTTTTAAAGAGATTTTAAAAAGTAAGATGACTTGAGTATAATGGAAGAAGTTGATTGGTAGGTGGCTGATAATGTTGTTTTAATCTGAAGTTAATTTAGGATGTGTTAACAAATAGACACATGGTAGGGAATCCCAGCCCCATGGAGTGCAAATCCAGTTCCAAGTGGGAAACCAGGACACGTCTTGTGTGATCGACAACCACAAGAACACGGAGGTGACATGGGAAATATCAGCAACACTCATTTGACTGCAGTTAATGTACTGCACACACTTCTGATCCCCTTATTCCAGGGTTAATGTGATCACACCAGAGAGGATACAGAGGAGATTGATCAGAATGTTTCTCCAATTGGAGAATTTCTGCTCTGAGGAAAGGTTGGATAGGCTGGGGATGATTTCCGAGGAGGATGACCTGAGATTTAATTGAAGTGATAAAATGCTGAGGAATCCAGATCGAGTGTCTAGGAAGGAGCTATTCATTAACTGAGAGGTCAGAAACTGGACGATTTAGATTGAAACAAATTCCCAGAAAGAAGGGGAGAGGAGAATTCATTTCACTCGGAGATGGTGGGGAGCAGGAACTCATTGATGGGGTGGCAGAGGCAGTAACCAGCATAACATTAGAATAAAAGGACATGGATGTAACTGCGATGCTGGAACATTAAGGGCTGTGGACTAAAGTCTGCAGAATGGGATCATTGTGATTTATTTAACATTTCTCCAGAATATTAAACTCAAGTCCAATTTGAGAATTTATGAACATCATTCGACCTGAATTCCAAATGTCAGAATAAATTTATCAGAAAGTTACAGCACAGATAGAGGCCACTTGGCCTATCCTGCATATGTTGGCTGAAATAGAATGACCCAGGCTTTACAGCGTTCTGTACTCACCAATGAGAGCAACAATTTCAGACTGTACTCTGCCCTCAATGTTGTTATTTTCTGTTTTTTCAATGTATTTCTTTGACAGCTGCTCACCTTGTTTCCTGGTTTCTTTCCCAGCTCTAACTCCATTCCCCATGGCCTTGAGGGACTACCATTTCTGTAATTTAATCTCTCCTGTCTTCCCCCGTGTGACAGACTGTCTTTTTGTCCTTGTCTCCCTCCCACCTTGCTCACAACTTGTTTCAGTTCTGACCTCTGTGACTTCACTGCGCCCCCTGGGTCAGTGGCACGAGTTTTGAATTCTATTCCTCATGAGATAATCGGAAATCTTTCTGGCTGCAGTTTCCCCCAGATTTTATTTTGAAAAAAAAGAGGATTTGCGTCAGAGTCAAGTATTTCTGAGCCTTCATCCCACAATCCTGAGCACTTAGACATAATATGTGACCCTCCCACAGATGTGCAGGTTTGATGGATTGGCCGTGCTAACATGGCCAGTAGTGTGTAGGTTAGGTGGGTTGAGTTAGCCATGCTAAATGTGGGGTTATGAAGGTAGGGTAGGACAGCAAGTCATTGCATACTGGATGGACCAAATAGTCTCTTTGTGCGCCTAAGGGATTCTGTAATTCTAACTAGTTGTGATTGTTGTCACATTTTCCTAAGTCCAGGTTCATTCAACTCAGGTACACATGCTGCCTTTTGTGTTTTTGTGGGTGCTCAATCAATCCTTTCCTTCTGTTTTACATCAAATTCACACTGTGTGTGAGGGTGGGAATGAATATGTAAATATAAATACTCCAACCGAACCCCCTCACAAGTCAGGAACTGTTTCTGGTACTAGCATCACTCACAGCAGGAAAATAAAGGTTCAGTCATAAATCTGACAGAGAAACAGTGGGTATAATCACCAGGAAAGGCATAACAGCTTAAAAATCTTTTCTTAAGAAAACAGGAGGCTGAGAGACAACCTGGTACAAGTAGAAAGCTTTGTGTCTGTGTTTTAAGAGATTTGAGGTTGAAATCATTGCGTTTGAAGCATGTTTCATTGCTCCAGATCATCAAAGGTACGATCGAAATGTGCATCTTTCTTACTGCCTATCTGTCTGAGTCAACAATCAGACGGATATGTCATTGTCTGAGTGTTTTCCCAAATCCCTGATTGAATCTGCCTCCTCCCACAATTTCAGGTGCCAGCTGCCTCGAGTCCACCCACATGGGCATGTTGAAGAGCATGGCAGGAGAATGGATTGAAACCAAAAGTTCAATGCCAGAATGAAATAGGAAGAAGGAAATAAACAGTATTTTTGGATCCCAGGGGATACATGCTCCAGGATTAGTCCTTATGGGCATTCCCGCAGTAACACGAGACAGCATCCCATGATGCGAGTTAAATCCGGGTGGCAGTAGAAGGAACCACTGAACATGAGCAGGTTTAGTTCAAACACAAGAGGTTTGTTCAGTCAGTAACAGTGTGTTAAACATGGAGGTGAAGTGAGCATTGAGTGGAAATGTTACCACAAGCTGCAGATGGATAACTTTCATTGAAATAGGAGGAAGTCATTCAGCCCTTCAACCCTGCTCTGCCATTCAATAGATCATGGCTGATTTGTGGCCTAAGTTGGAATTTTCAAAACCATTCAAACTCATCAATAAACTACTCTGCACCAGACAAGATCAATATTGAAAAACTAAACATCTGCAAATGCTGGGAAATCAGGAACAATACCAGAAATTGCTGGAAAAAATCAGATCTGGTAGCATCTGTGGAGAGTGGACCTTTGGGTCCAGCGACCGGTCAGGTGACCACCTGCAGCTGACCATTCTGCCTTTTCTGTAACACTCTCTGGAATAGGTTCTGGTGCGAGGGGAATGAGACAGTCAATAACAATTTAGAAAATAGGAGGATATGCTCAATCAGAATAAAACACATTTTGGTCTTTCACTTTTAATTCAACTGCAAAAATTATTCATTATCATTTCAGAAATACGATAATAGGCCAGAAATCAACTCTTCATGTCATTGGGTCTGAGAAACTGTTAATTCTGACCTGGTCCAGCCTACAAGTGAATCCAGACATTGAATTACGTGGTTGACTCTGAACCATCTCTTGGGCAGTTAGAATGGATGATAAATGCTGCCCCAGCACGTGATGCCATGATCCCACGAACAAACAAAACAAATCTGATCGCTGTGGTTACTTGTGAACTCGCCGGTGTTATTGGAAGAGGATGAATGGGAAGGTTTATGGGGTAAAGGCAGAAGACTGGCATTCAGTGAGGTGATCCTTTGGAGAGCTGATGAGCCAATCAGCCTCCTTTTGCACAGTAACAGTTCTGTGAATATTTCATTCTGAGCCATATAAGGAAATGTCCGGGCAGGGTTTGTAAAGAGGTCAGATTGAATGAGGGTCTCAGTGAGCACAAGTGTGACACAGGTACAGAGAGGTTTTGGGATAGATCAAATTATATTTTATACATTTGCATAGTCATCAACATGACAGCAGTTAAAACTGGGAGTCTAATTAGAGCAGCAAATAAATCTTAAACAGTTACGCAGCTAAAGGGGATGCTGGGTAAAGATACTGTAGTTAGCGTTTATTTTATTCCAGGCACACCAGCCTAGGAGCACATCCTTCCTGTATGTATCCTCTGGAGCTCTTGAAGATTTTTGTTCCTTTGAAGTGTTTCATGTTTAGATACTCCAGAGAAGACAGCTTCAAGCTCCTCAATCTCTCCTGCCAGGGCAATGCTGCTGTTAGATTTCAATTCACTGGTGCATGTTACTGGCTGCTTCATGGACTGAAACTGACAATTGAGACTGAAAGGTTACTGTATAAAATATCTTCAATGGTATTACCAGACGGGAGTGGTTTTAGGAAAATTACCTTGGCTTACCGGCATTGAGTGCAGGAGCACTTCCTGTTGTGGGGCATCCTGTTTAGATTCAATCTATTGATAACTATTAGAACTGACTTGCACTGGCTCCGTCAAAGTGGTCAGAGCATTATGGCTGTCATCGAAGCTGGGAACAAACTTCTCATGGGTTAAAAATCATAAAAAATAGAGTAGTCTGAATTGCAGAACTGCACACAGTAATCTAGCTAGGATCCCGCTGGGCTTCTGTATATCGCACTGACGACAGCTGTTTCCAGCCGTCTTCCGCTTTTTTGTTGCAAGTACCTTCGCGGATGACATCAAAAGACGTTCGCTGTTACTGTGCGATACTATACCAATGGAAACAGCTCGATCAATGGAGGCAGCTCAGTCCGCTGGGATGGGTTAATTTCTGCAGTGTCTCCTGCGGATCAGATGCAGTACATTTTATCATTCAGATCATACAGAGTGAGAGCGCTCGAAAAGGCCAATTGGTCACTCGTACCTGTGTCAGCTCGGGAGTTACAAAATATGGGTTAAAGCGGAAACACTGGGGATTGGATCATGTTTCAAGTATTTACGTGAGGCAGGAAGCAGTGAAAGATACACTGTGAAGCGATTAGGATCTGACGACAGGAGCAGCAAATAGGTTGTATAGCGCAGAGGAGAACTTTGAAGTATTGAATTCTGATTGATGGGCCGATCATGCTTTCACTAGGCCACGCTGTTGCAGAAGATAATATGTCAGTGTCTCTCGGAATTGTGATGTCGCAGGCAAATATCACCGTTACTTTGCAGGAAATTCCTTTTTCCAATGTGACGACAGTCTGTATGTAAAATAGTTTCAATATTTAATCCTTTCTCATAAATAATTCCACTCCATCTCAGTGTGTTCAATTGTCTTCTTTCTAATTTACCTGTTATTGTGCCTGCATTGAAGTTGCTTTGCTCCTTCTGCGAATCTTTTACAGTCTGGGTGATGTGATGCATTTGTATTGACCCACCTTCTGACAGAATTTTCCACTTCACTTCAGCCCGTCCTAACTTCGCTATCTGATACCATTCCCGTTGTCTGGGTGTTAAGCGCTCGTCTCAGACACAGACTACCCTCACCCAAAATAAACGCAAAACTCAGACACACTGTGATCACTGCAATATACCAGCCACTAAAGCGGACAGCTCGAACTGACAACCGGAAGCGGCAGAGACAGGCCACTATAAATGCCGGAAGAAACAGCACAGAAGCGCGTCACAGGAGGTTCCCAAACACTGAGGATGTCAACTAGACGAAACGTTTGCAAGACAAATTCCCAGCTCCACAACAGGGACTCTATTCTCTTCTCATGAGGAAGAATGTACTTATCTCAATCTGTGGAATTCCCTATTCAAAATGCGGTGGATGCCAGGACAATGAGCCAATTTAATGAAGAGATACAGATGTTTAATTTGCAATGAGATGAAGGGTGAGAGAGCAGGCTGGAAAATCCAGCTGAGACCGATGTGAGCTCAATCATCACCGTATTAAATGGTGGGGCTGGTTCTCCAGTGCCCAGTGCTTATCTTCTAACGGTAATAACTGGAAAGCTGAATCCAAAAATCACCAACTTCACCAAAGGAGATTTTCGGAAAATGACAGATAGTCAAGTGCATTAGCATACCAAGCTTAGATAGTGAGGAAGTGTGGAGGAGATAATGATTTTGCAATTTTAAACTCAGGGGAGAGAGTGATTTATGGTTTTAGACTGTGTGGTACATTCACACCGTCCAGAATACTCTGTTGTGAATATCTATCTTGTACTTTATTACACAGCCAAGGTCTCTGACAATGAAAACCAAAACACCCAGGAAACATCGCCTCCCCTCGTAATCTGATAAAAGAATTCTGAGAAGTCTGGTTGAACTTAGAACACAGATGGAAAGCTGGAAGATTAGATCCACTCCCAAGATCCAGTGCTTAAACAAAAGGAGACTACAATAGGATGAGGCAGGAGTTGGCTAATGTGGACTGGAAACAAAGACTTTATGGTGGGAAAGTTGACGGACAGTGCAAGAATATCAAAGCAATTTTTTGAAGTGCTCAGCAAACGTATATATCAGTGAAAAGGAAGGACTTTAGGAAGAGGAGTAATCTGGCGGGGGTGGCTCAGGAAATAAGGGAGTCTATCAAAATGAAATAAAATACATAAATATTGGCAAAGACCAAGGAGATTAGAAAAACTTTAAAGATCAACAGAAAGCGAGATGGAATTGGCGGAGAAAAGTGATTAATACCTGTCCCTTGGGCTGGAATAGCAGTTTACCCTGCTGAGGGGAACCTATTGTGTGGGGAATATATGGCCTCTGTAATTGCTGAAGTACTTAACTGTTACCATTGAGATAATCCTGATCAAGTTAAAAATCACAGCACACTCCAAAGGCTTGTACTTCAAAATAATCCTGTTGGATTACAACTTGGTGATGTGTGGTTTTTAACTTTGTCCACCCCACCACCGGCTCCTCGACATCAGAATCCTGAGAGATACCCCACTGAAACTGAAGCGCCTGTCAGATACTTGAGGGAGTCACAGGGGTGTGGGGGAAGGGTATGTGGTTTAACCACAAAGTGCTGAACTGAACTAGACTTTCTAACTGCCGTTGCCATGGAGATAATACTGAGAGACAGTCTCTATTCAAAGTCCCAAACCACAAAGGTATACGAACGGGAGCTGTACATCCGACAGGCAGGGAGTTACCTGATGCTGTCTGGAGGTATTTTGTATGTACACTATCCAGGTATCTGCCATGTCTCATCAATGAAGATTCAAAGAAGACCTCTCACAGTTCTGTGCCGAGTTATTCCTATCCAGCAGGGTTCAGGAATATGAGCACACAGCAGTCAGCCTTCACAGTGGAGGATACGAAGAACAGGGCAGTAATTGATAAGGAGACTGAGGAAGGTGAGGACCTAGATAATAACAATTATCGTGAAAGAGTTAGAGCTGGGCAAGTTAATGGAGCGAAAGGTAGACAAGTCTCATTGCCCTGATGGAATACAACCCAGGATACCAGAGTTAGTGGGAGAAATAGGAAATGCACTTAGAATTGTAGAATCTTACAGCAGAGATAGGCCCTTTGGCCCAAACTGGCCCATGCCGACCAGAATGTCCATCCACACGAACCCCATTTCCCTGCACTTGCCCATTTGCTTCTGACCCTTTCCTATCCATGTATTTGTCCAAATGCCTTTTCCCTGTTGTGAGTGTTCCTGCCTGACCCACTACCACTGGCAGGTCATTCCATATACATACTACCCTCTGTCTAAAACAGTTGCCCCTCAGCTTCCCTTTTATTCTTTCTCCTCTAACCTTAAACTGATCTAATCAAGCCGTCCAATCCTTGAGTTCCTGGGAAAAGGATGAGTGCATTCAGCTTATCCATGACCCTCATGGTCTTATACACTTCTAGAAAATAACCCACTCAGTTTCCTCTGCACTAAACGTAAAATCCTCAGTTGTCCAACCTCTCCCTATAAAGCAGACCCCGAAGTGCTGGCAACATCCTTTTAAATTGTTCTGCACTTTTTACTGTTTCATACAGGAAAATACATTACATTCATCATATTCTCACTATTTCCCCACGGTGCTGGAACCGACATGACAATGCAAATCGATTACAATCCATGATCGAGAATGAACTCCTTGACAACAATCCCGTTTTCATAGTGTTTCCCATGGTGCAGGTATACTTGTGTCTTTCTGGTTGTATGGTTAATTCTCACAGATACATTTGGAGCTGAAAGGAGTCTGAGAAGATAGACTCAGCTTACCATTGATTTTTGTCTGGATTGATGGGCTCTCATTATCTGCTGCGAAATTGATATTGTAGACGGGCACATCCCAGCAGCTGTGCGAGTCGGAGAGGGATCATGGAACCATTTTCATGTGACTTGGCATCTGTTGTTATGCAGGAGAGCACAGTTGGAAATGCAAGAAAATGGTGCGCGCGGCCGGCTGGTAGTGTGGCCGAGCGGTCTAAGGCGCTGGATCTAGGTTCCAGTCTCGAAAGGGGCGTGGATTCGAATCCTACCACTGCCATTTCTGCAGATCAACTCCAACGCTGCAGCTTGTTAAAATGCTGTTTCTGTCCCCACTGTATTGATGTTGAAAACAAAAGTAAAATGGCTTTGCTTCCCGGGGAATTAACTGTGGTGTGGGATAGTGCCGAATATTTCAAAGTGTCTCTGTCTGTCATGATCGTGTTCGCCTCCCGCGCAGAAAATCGCAAGCAGCTCTGCTGTTCCTGGCAAGTTGAGCTTGGACTGGAACCGAATGGAGACCGTTATTTCATCGCTGTTGTGAAACAAAGTCCTGGGGTGACTCAACTCGTCGTTATTTGGTTTTTTTGGCCAATGGAAAAACGAATTTCGATGTGATATGTTGTTGAATTTCTCCCATTTCCTTCGTTTCCGTCCTGGAGACATCGGAAGGGAAAGGTAATCTAATCGAGACTGTGATTGGTGAAATTCACCTTTTATGGCCCATTCTTATTAGGTTCTTTCTTTCTCTCTTTTCAGTATTGTCTGGGAAGTGGTGGTTCCCTAAGGTTGCAGTATGTTTGAAAGAGTAGTTTGGAATTGTCCTGTTGTTAGTTGTGAGATTACTTTATAAATCATGCCCTCGGACTGTCTCACATTTAGCATTCATGCATCTCTGTGTCTGAAAATGCATTAGGTATGCCAGCTTTGTTTGTGTTCCGTGTTAAATGCTTTCTGTTTTGCGATTCGCTCAATACTTTACGAGTTAACAGCGTTTCTGAGGAAACTTCCAGCTGCAAAAGTCCTTAACTGAGGATCTGGGAAAACAGAGTATGGCCAGTCGGAGCAAAAGTAAGGAAGTCGTTCCTTTCTGCAGTGTTTCGCAATACTACCTTTCCCGTGAGCAGTCGAACACAGTAAAGGATTGTGCCACAGACTGCGACGGCAAGCTCCGCTAAAAAGTAATCCTTTAAAGCAGGTGTAAGCAACACAACGTTATTGGGGGACACCGCGTGGAAACAGATACTTCGGTGTATCTCGTCCATGCTCAGCACATAGCCAAATATAAACAAGTCCGGTTCCCCAGTATTTGGCCCCAAACCCTCTCAACTCATCCTATCCAGAAACTCATGCAATTTTCTGAGCCTCCTCCGCTTCCTCTGGGAGCTCATTCCATACACGCACAACCTTCTGTGTGGGAAATGTGCCTCAGGTCGTTTGTCAATTTCAGCCCACTCACCTTAAACCTATGCTCTCGAGTTTTCAACTCACCCCAACTTGGGTAAAACACGTAAATACTCAGTTTCCAACCCTTCCATTAGATCATGTCGCAGTCGTTACGCTGCAGGGAAAGTCGTCCCAGCCTATTCCTCCTCGCCCTACGGTCCAAACATTGACGACAACCTTGCCAATATTTTATCATCAATTTCACGTGTCTTTTTTTTATGTTTTGAAGATGTCAATTACGGTGGACAACAACGAGCTATTGGAAACAGAAAGGTGAAACGAAGAATGGCTTCAACTTTCAGTGCTGGATGCCACTGCGCCGCAGGGCGGCGACCGCGGCTGGTTTCTGTAGTGTAGTGGTCATCACGTTCGCCTCACACGCGAAAGGTCCCCAGTTGGAAACTGGGCAGAAACTGCTTTGTTCTTCAACGGCAGCCTTTTACATGGACAAGAACGGAGCTTTCTTGCTTGCTTTCCCATCTGCAAACCTGCCTTCGAAGTTGCTTGAACAAATCTGCTCGCGTAGTGAAATGTAATGCAATTCCATTTAATGACTGTGCAAAGAATTGTAAAGTTTTTATCCAAGCTGGTTCTGATCATATGCCATTCTGTTTGAGAGTGTAGTTACCCCCTTCTGATCCTTCCACGAAAAGCAGTACCGCATTTGCATTCCTTGCGCAGGCGGCCCGGTTCAAAGACAGGGAAGAAGCTGATGTGCTGGTGTCACAGCGCACCACGGATTCCTGAACTTGTCTGTCTGTCAAATGTATCCCAAAGTCGTCTCTGAAAGGCCTCGTTTGGAAGCTGTCTGTCGTTATTCAACGTGCGAGAATTGGCACCAGAGGTCCTGAATCATGTTTTGGAGCAGTTCGCACTTGAGTGGCTCTTTCAATCAGCAACAGCAATGAAAGAAATTACACTCTCAGAGGAACCTCTGGACCTGTGCTTTCATGGTGTCGCTAGTATTAAGGTGCGCCCCGAGACCTAAGCCATGTTGAAACTGAAACGGAGGAATCGACAGAGAGGCTACAGAATGACATCACATCCATTTGGTTTTCTTGAAATCACTGACGAGCAGGAAAATGTAAAAGGGGAGAGCGAGTGGGGAAGTGAGGCGGTTGCAGCTCTGGAGAAACTCCTTCTTTGTGACTCACTCAGCAACCAGCCACGTGAAGGTGACTCAGAGGCGTGAGAGCTCTTCACATCGAGAACAAAAAGCAATCAAGGGCTGTTAGCACCTCTTCCGGAGTGGGGGTGGGGTGAGGTAATTACCTTTTGACTTTGTTACTATGTTGAGAAACTGCCTTTTAGATTGAGGTGAACAGAAACTGCATTTCTAATAAGCACCATGGAATTGAGTAAAATTTATTGAGTCGCTTCTAGTCGATTCCCACACAGGTTTCCAACTCAGTTGCTATCCATGTGGCTGATGTCCAGGAGTGAACATCTCTGCAGCAAATTGCACGGTTAGGGTAAAAGGCAAGGAAAGTGGCATCTCGAACTGGCTCCGAGGTCAGACCTTCCCACGATGCAATCTGTCGTTCTCGGATTGTAATGCGACCTCCGGTTTTAGGGTGGAGAACATTCTTTGGGAACCTTATTCTGCAAAACAGACACAGTGACTGAAACTATGCTGCACGGTATGATTTGGGACATGGCCTGCTCAGCTTTGTGCTTTTTCCCTGTAGTCCGGTGTGTTTCATGTTCCGTGTAAACGTGAAAGTTGTCCTGTTTCAAGCAATGGGTGAAATCATTGAGCAAACCAAGAATCGAAATTGCAGTAATGTCAAGCAGCTCGTGGTTATTTGACTAAATCATAACCGAACATATATTCTCACAGATATATTTGGAGCTGAAAAGAGTCTGAGGAGATAGACTCACCTTACCATTGATTTTTGGAAGCAAAGCTAATGTTGAATTGAAAGGCAATCATTCGACTCTTAGATATTTTCTAATCAACATTCAGAGCTACTCTGTCACAGCCCTATGCAAGGTGGGAATTGAAATTGTAAACGCTGATTTGGTAACAGCGACACGACCAGAGTTGCACAAGATTCCTTCATAACATTCCCAACCAAGCTGGGCAGGGCTGAAAACTCATCAGACGTTTATTGTGATAATTGGATTGAATTTAAATAGTTGGATACTGTGTGTAATCTACTGAAAATTCAGTAGTAATTTACAATAATGATGGGAGTTAACAAATGTCTTAATTAGACATAATTTTTACGATCACTTGTGGAACGACAAATTGACAGAATTGTGTGATTATTGTGCATTATAAATAAAAATGAATACAGTTATTCTATATGGTCATAAGTTTCTCATTTTCTGAAATGCAAATTAAAATGTTTTTGATCTACACGAAAATTGGAACAAAATGATCAGTTGGTCAATCAATGTGCCTATTCAGCTGAAGACAACTTTCATTCCTTCTGAAAATGTACGATTTCTAAGATGTCACCATTTCCTGTGATTGTTTAATGAAATAAAAGAGATGTGTGCTTCAAAATATTCATGGGGATTTAAATGATTTTGCACATGAAAAATATTCAACTGCTATTGTGATTAAAAACACAATAAATGTTAACATTGAAGTGATTTCCAATCAAACCAATTCAAAAGCGTTTCCAAGTTTAAAATGAAAAGCAATATTCAGAATGATTGAGAGATTGTACATTGCAATGCCCTTGCATTGGTTATTATATGAAAACATAGTTCCACATGTACACCCCTTACCGAATTGAACAATTATTAGGTGTTGGCAACAAATCGATTTGAAAACTTTTATTAATGAGTTTAAGAATAATGAGGTATCTCCTCTTACTATTCAACTGAATAATGTTCAAAAACGAAGAGAAATATTGCAGTGTAAAGTAACTGGTGTTCTCTGAATTTCAATGTCTGAGAAGACTGTGATCTTTCAAATGAGCAAAAGTCAGATATTTACAAATGATGCTGCAATGGCAATTCTTGATCTTTTGTGGGTGTATTGGTCTTATGAAACAGGTTCTAATATTGTAGTACTCACACTGAGAAATATGGAAGATATTAAAGGCACATTGTGCTTTTTATAAAGCCGAAGTTGAAGAATTGCATAATTATTGTAACTGATAATTGTTTCTAAAATCCTGATAGATAAATTGACTTAATATTTTGAATGCACTTTGCGCTGATGGCGATTGTATATTCATTAAGTTTAATAAACTGAAAATTAAAATATAAAACGAGGCTTTAATAATTAAAAAAAAACTTAGCAGCAATTGAACACAGTTCAACATTTTTTTTGATCGGTTCATGTCTATTTTATTAATGTAGCTTTAATCATGACAAATGTTTAGACAAATATAAGAACTAGGAAGAAAATAATTAGGCCGGGAAAGTGAGTATTATTATGAACACAACATCGAGTTAATGACATTTGGTACAGGGAGTCATTTTGCAGCAAATGACTAATAATTGTGTGATTATTGTTCATTGGCAACTAATGTTGGAAGAAAATAAAGCTATCTCAAAATGAAATTAAAATAAACATCATTTTGGATGTCACATGATTTGAAAAACGGAAATTGTCACTTAATGTGACATTTGAGCTGAAGAATCGTTCTTCCCCCACCCCCCAACCCCCGTAGTCTTATCAATAATTTAAAATTTAGTATTAGTTGAACTAGATGACAAATGGATTGTTTTCTTGCACACAAAAAAGTAAAAAAAAATTAACATGGAAATGATATCGCTCTGCAAGTAATCATTTCACAGATTTAAACTAATTTGGGTTTAAACTAATTTGGCAGGGGGATGGGATCCGGACTTGTAGTCCAGCAAGTAAGCTAGCTGTGTGTCAGGATGTCCAAGACTGTAGGGAGGCTGTGGAGAAGGTAGCACTGACAGGGACTACTTACGGACACAGAGATGAGCTCAAGTGCGTATACTTCAATGCAAGGAGTATCAGAAATAAGGTGGGTGAACTTAAGGCATGGATCGGTACCTGGGACTACGATGTTGTAGCCATCACGGAAACATGGATAGATGAGGGACAGGAATGGCTGTTGGAGGTTCCTGGTTACAGATGTTTCAGTAAGATTAGGGAGGGTGGTAAAAAAGGAGGGGGGGTGGCATTGCTAATTAGAAATGGTATAACGGCTGCAGAAAGGAAGTTTGAGGGAGATCTGCCTCTGGAGGTAGTATGGGCTGAAGTCAGAAATAGGAAAGGTGCAGTCACCTTGTTGGGTGTTTATTATAGGCCCCCCAATAGCAGCAAAGATGTGGAGAAACAGATTGGGAAACAGATTTTGGAAAGGTGCAGAAGCCACAGGGTCGTAGTCATGGGCGACTTCAACTTCCCAAATATTGATTGGAAGCTCTTTAGATCAAGTAGATTGGATGGGGCGGTGTTTGTGCAGTGTGTCCAGGAAGCTTTTCTAACGCAGTATGTAGATTGTCCAACCAGAGGGGAGGCCATATTGGATTTGGTACTCGGTAACGAACCGGGACAAGTGGTGGGCTTGTTAGTGGGTGAACATTTTGGTGATGGCGACCACAATTCTGTCACTTTCACCTTGGTTATGGAGAGGGATAGGTGCACACAACAAGGAAGTTTTTACAATTGGGGGAAGGGAAATTACGATGCTGTAAGACAGGATTTGAGGAGCATACGTTGGGAGCATAGGCTGTCAGGGAAGGATGTGGTGGAAATGTGGGACTTTTTCAAGGAGCAGATACGACGTGTCCTTGATATGTATGTACCGATCAGGCAGGAAAGAAATGGTCGTGTGAGGGAGCCTTGGTTGACGAGGGAGGTTGAATGTCTAGTAAAGAGGAAGAAGGAGGCTTACATAAGGTTGAGGAAACAAGGTTCAGACAGAGCAGTGGGGGGATACAGGATAGCCAGAAGGGACCTGAAGAAAGGGATTAGGAGAGCTAAGAGAGGGCATGAAAAATCCCTGGCGGATAGGATCAAGGATAACCCCAAGGCATTCTATGCGTATGTGAGAAACCTGTGAATGACGAGAACGAGGGTAGGTCCGATCAAGGACAGTGGTGGGAGACTGTGTATTGAGTCGGAAGAGATAGGAGAGGTCTTGAACAAGTACTTCTCTTCAGTATTTACGAACGAGAGGGACTGTATTGTTGAAGAGGAGAGTGTGAAACGGACTGATAAGCTAGAAGAGATATCTGTTAGGAAGGAAGATGTGTTGGACATTTTGAACAACTTGAGGATAGACAAGTCCCCCGGGCCTGACGGGATATATCCTAGGATTATGTGGGAAGCAAGAGAGGAAATTGCAGTACCGTTGGCAATGATCTTCTCGTCTTCACTGGCAACGGGGGTGGTACCAGGGGACTGGAGAGTAGCGAATGTTGTGCCCCTGTTCAAAAAAGGGAATAGGGATAACCCCGGGAATTACAGGCCAGTTAGTCTTACTTCTGTGGTAGGCAAAGTAATGGAAAGGGTACTGAGGGATAGGATTTACGAGTATCTGGAACGGCACTGCTTGATTAGGGACAGCCAGCACGGATTTGTGAAGGGTAGGTCTTGCCTTACAAGTCTTATTGAATTCTTCGAGGAGGTGACCAAGCATGTGGATGAGGGTAGAGCAGTGGATGTAGTGTACATGGATTTTAGTAAGGCATTTGATAAGGTTCCCCATGGTAGGCTTATGCGGAAAGTCAGGAGGCATGGGATAGAGGGAAATTTGGCCAATTGGATAGAAAACTGGCTAACCGGTCGAAGTCAGAGAGTGGTAGTAGATGGTAAATATTCAGCATGGAGTCCAGTTACAAGTGGAGTTCCGCAGGGATCAGTTCTGGGTCCTCTGCTGTTTGTAATTTTTATTAATGACTTAGATGAGGGAGTCGAAGGGTGGGTCAGTAAATTTGCAGATGATACAAAGATAGGTGGAGTTGTGGACAGTGAGGAGGGCTGTTGTCGGCTGCAGAGGGACTTAGATATGATGCAGAGCTGGGCTGAGGAGTGGCAGATGGAGTTCAACCCTGCCAAGTGTGAAGTTGTCCATTTTGGAAGAACAAATAAGAATGCGGAATACAGGGTTAATGGTAGGGTTCTTGGTCAGGTGGAGGAACAGAGGGATCTTGGGGTCTATGTACATAGATCTTTGAAGGTTGCCACTCAGGTGGATAGAGTTTGTAAGAAGGCCTATGGAGTATTATCGTTCATTAGCAGAGGGATTGAATTCAAGAGTCGTGAGGTGATGTTGCAGCTGTACAGGACTTTGGTTAGGCCACATTTGGAGTACTGTGTGCAGTTCTGGTCGCCTCACTTTAGGAAAGATGTGGAAGCTTTGGAGAGGGTGCAGAGAAGATTTACCAGGATGTTGCCTGGAATGGAGAGTAGGTCATACGAGGATAGGTTGAGAGTTCTCGGCCTTTTCTCGTTGGAACGGCGAAGGATGAGGGGTGACTTGATAGAGGTTTATAAGATGATCAGAGGAATAGATAGAGTAGACAGTCAGAAACTTTTTCCCCGGGTACAACAGAGTGTTACAAGGGGACATAAATTTAAGGTGAAGGGTGGAAGGTATAGGGGAGATGTCAGGGGTGGGTTCTTCACCCAGAGAGTGGTGGGGGCATGGAATGCGCTGCCCGTGGGAGTGGTAGAGTCAGATTCATTGGCGACCTTTAAGCGGCATTTGGATAGGTACATGGATGGGTGCTTAATCTAGGATAGAAGTTCGGCACAACATCGTGGGCCGAAGGGCCTGTTCTGTGCTGTATTGTTCTATGTTCTATTGTTCTATGTTCTAACAAGTGTTTGTATTGAATTTAAATGTCACCATAGCTGTAGGAGTGATTTCCCCTGACAGGGAATGAAGACTGAGGAGATCGGCAGAACTCAGGCAAGTGGAAGATGGCTACTCATGCTGCAATCAGTTAATACAGGGATCATCCCCCGAGGCCAATCTCGGACGGGAGATCCATGACACACTGTAACGTGTACAGTAAAAAGCAGTATTTTTACACACTTCCTGTATTACAATGTCCACATGCAATGTGGTTACAGTTCTTCCCTCCTTATATAGACACCCGATCCTGTAGAACACCTAATCTCAGATGGATATCGCTATGGATAGCTCCAGCTTCCTATTGTTTCATGTTGTTATACAAGTGCTATAATCTCCAGGCCTTGGGATCTCTCTGTGCATTGTATTTCCTCAGATTACAAAATTAATTGCTGCAGTCCTTTGGGCCTCTCACTCTGCCTTATTTACGATTTTCATGATTATGTAATTAGAAACTTTTTAAATGTTCTAAGCAACTTTAAAATAGTAACTATTTCTGACAATCAACCCCTGTCTGTTTCCCTGATAGCAGCTGTGGAAGTTAGCTGGGCTCTATCCGACAGTTGGTGTTTATTCATCCACTGAGACAATTATTCTTTCATTAAGAAAGTCAATGTTGGTCTTTTTTCTGTATGCTGGCATTCTCTTATCACTATCTGGAATATCACTGTCTAGAATGGCATACTTATGGACTTGGAGTACGATTGTACACAATGTTCTCTTTTTTACTTCAGACTGAAACAGACTGTTAGTCTTATTTATCTCCCTTCCACTATTTGTGTTTTAATTCCAAGGCGGCTTCTCGGGGCATCCCTACAGCAGTAAATCAACAAGGATTTCAGCACTAAAATAAAAATCAGCATTAGCTACCATTAGGAAACAGTACCACGCAATATGCTTACGTCACTGAGACTTAATTCCACACTTCAAGCCAACTATATTGGATTTGATCAATGATTATATATTAGATATAAGTAACAATTAGTGTTAAAACTGGTCACTGTAAACTTAAAATGATTAGAAATGTCATATTATTATTCGTAACATGTCGAATTGAACATTAATTATTGGAGTCTAAAACAATCAGACGTATCTTCATTTGCAAGGCCGAATATTAGTTCAATGATTTCAGTGAACATTCAAATGAAAAGATATCAGATATTTCCTGTCAGTGTTGGATGAGGAATCATTGCTTGGTTTGTGGTTGTGTTGACTTGGAATAAAACCTCAATTTTTCTTTGTAAAATTGGCAAGACGAAATAATGATTTAAATTGAAATATGAATCTCACGATATTTGTTACAAAACCTAAACTGAATTACTGTATGATTGTTGTACTAACAATGAATTGGTAATCTACTTTAGAACACTGACACATTGAGTGATTCAATATTTCCAAATGGGTTTGCTGTGATTTTGATTACTTAATAATTCGTTATCTGTGAACTGAGCATTAGAATGCTAGCATGATGTTTTGGAAAATACATTCGATATGCAGTCATTATTGATCGTTCAACATTCTCAGATACTCCTGCAATCTGTACTTGCTTTTTCAGTTTTTCTTCTGTAAAAATACAATATATAATCCATGCAACCTTTCATGTAATCAAGATTCAGACATTTGTGTCAGCATTACAAAGAAAATAATTCAACAAGGAACATGGGTATCATAGCAAAAAACAGTCGTCACCATTTACAGAGGAAAGTTTTAAACATTGTCTCTGAGTGAATACATGAAAAAGTTTAATGGGGATCTGTTACAATGTACTGAGCCGCAATTACATTTTTATCATGATGACTGGGGCGAACCTATCAGACACCTCGCCTATATTTAAAAAAAACATTTTACTATCAGCATCCTTAGTCGTAAATAATGAAGTCTGATTAATTGGGTGGGAATGATGTGTGTAAATTATAAGAAGGTATCTCTTGCATATATTTGGGATAGTGTGAAAGTGTGATGTTTGCTGTGGTTATTCATCTTGAGAACAATACAATGCTGACAAAAAGTTTTGCACTGAACAGTAATTAGGTGGCCTTGAATCCCATCGTGTGGCTTTATGTGCAGTGATTAATTTATTTCAAGAGCCTTGAGATATTTTCCATGATTTGTATATGATTAATAATTTTGTGACAAACATCCACATGTGGTCATGAGCTGGATTTAAAGAATCTACTGTGTTGGTGTGAAAACCCTTCATTATTTACATTTCCAAGAGAGGTGTATAATGCTCAGGCACTGGCTGGAATTCAAGGTGTAAGAAAATCTGATTCTTCCTGGAGCTGATTGATTCTAGCTGCTGTTTCATTGAGTTTGATTGATTTTGTATTTGTCCCGATTTCTCTGCCTGTAGGTGAATTTAGAACATCCAATTTCTGTCCAAGGGTCACTTCACATCACTGGAGAGTTAAAATATAATTCATATATTGTGATAACAATGACTTTTCAATTAAAGTTTGTGTTTTAACAAACAAAACGATTTGAAGTTTTCCGGGAATTTGCACTGATATTGATTAGATATTTATGAAGATAGATAAACTGGGAATTATAATCTAGTTGCAGGATTGTTGAATTGTTCAACCACAGACTTAAGAGTTTTATTTTTTGAATGATTTGGAGGCGCTAGTGTTGGAGTGGGCTGTGCAAAATTAAAAATCAAACACTAGCAGGTTACTAACCAACATGTTTCTGTGAAGAACTAGCTTTCAAAGCGCTGCTCGTTCATCAGGTGGTTAAAGGTGCAGCGATCCGAAAGCCAGTGCTTCCAAATGAACATGTTGGACTGTACCCTGGTGTTGTGTGATTTTTAACATTTTTTTTGGAAGGAATGTTTTCTTTATTCAAATCGACAGGCTATTCAAGAATTCTAACTCGCCTTTCGTGAGTTTCTTTTAGAGACCACTCATGTATAATTCATACAATTTTCACTGTAATCAGTATTTCAAATTTCCATCAGATCTAAGATGAAAATGAGGATCAATTAATGAGTACTTCCATGAATGGAAACCACAATAAATTCACTTTACAGAGGCAAGATTTAAATTTGATCTGAATAAGCAAATAAACATTTTGAATGGAAAATATCTGAAAATGCTTACATTTAAATTTGAACGAAGTCAAATTACTTCTTTTTGAAATATATGGCCTGAAAACATGTTTGAAAACATGAACAAATCAAGACTATCAATATGTCTTGCTGTCAGTGACCTTGGCCAATTGTCATAAAGAATAAATACCACTTTCAGCAACAAGTATCATGTGTAATTACTGAACTGAAAAGTAAGAGGATAGCTCTTGTATTTATTGGCAAGAATGATAACCAGATGTTTACTGTGGTTATTGCACTCAAAACAATAACATCAAGATCAATGGCTGTTAGAATCATTGGCCACTCGTAATGAAGAATAGACACTGCTTTGAGCAACAAGTATCATGGATAATTACTGAACAGAAATTTCAGAGAACACCCATTGTATTTATTGGCGGGAATGATGACCAGACGCTTACTGAGATGATTAATCTCAGGAACAATAAGACAATTACTCAGATTATTTCTTGAACAATAATTAGATGGTCATGAAGACCATTGTGTGGCTTTATGTATCGTGCTTTGTGTGAGCATTGATTTCAATAACATTGTGATAGTATACACGTGTGCAGCTGAGGTGAGTTGGCCATGCTAAATTGCCCATGATGCATGGATGTTTCAGGTTAGGTGCATTATATTTTGTTAGAGTGGTGCGGGAAAAGCACAGCAGTTCAGGAAGCTTCCGAGAAGCAGTAAAATTGACGTTTTGGACAAATGCCCTTCATTAGGAATACAGCCGGTATTCCTGATGAAGGGATTTTGCCCGAAACGTTGATTTTCCTGCTCCTCGGATGCAGCCTAAACTGCTGTTATTTTCCAGCACCATTCTAATCTAAACTCTGGTTTCCAGTGTATGTAGTCATTGTTTTTATCTTGGTTAGGTGCATTAGTCAGGGAAAATGTCGAGTAATACAGCAAGGGAGAGTCTGGGTTGGTTACTTTTTAGATGGTCAGTGTGGACTGTTGGGCCAAATGGCCTGTTTCAACACTGTAGGGATTCTATGATTCGGGATTAAATTGATAAGTGAGTGCTCAGGATACTACTTAAAGTCAACAAAATCTTTTAAGTTTAGCAAGGTACATGGAAGCCATCACGAATGAAGTGAGATAAGTGAGAGAGAGAAAGACAAATTAAATATTCAAATGAAAACACGCCAATAGTTTCACAGCATGTCAATCTTACGTTCAATATGAATAGGTGAATGGAAAATAAAAATAAATTCCTGACAATTCATGAATGACTAATATTTAGAATTTAAATTTGATCTAAGCACATACCAGTATTTAGATGAATTGCAATATTTCGTTATAAATGTAGGTGATCAGCTGACCAATGAATAACATGAAGTTCCATTTGGTTATTTTGCGAAAGAGGAATTTCGACTGTTAATATTTTCCTCTTTATACAACCGGAGAATAAGTATTTATGTGCTTGAAACGTTTGAACTAGGTTCCTTTAAACAGTAAAACAAATCATGATTACCATGTCTTAGACTCTTCCAACTTTAAGGTTGCAACATCATCAACTATTTTTCCAAGGAATATAGAACCAGCAGAATTAGATGCATAATTTTACTCGTGAACTGAATAAAATAAATAGGAAATATGGTGATGATTGAAATGCAGAACAGATTGAAGAATATCTAATGTTGTTTTGAAAAGCAGTTCAATGTATACTCAGATATTTTCTAATGATATTTCCGAGTTGCTCTGACACATCTCCGCTGAAGGTGGAAATTGAAATCATTCCTCCTGATCTTGTCGTAGAGACACTGTCAGAGCTCCACAAAGACCCGTCATAATGTTACCATCCGGGAAGGGCAGGTGTACAGCCACATGCTTACGGCGGCAACTCAAATGAAAATTATTCAGATGTTTCTTGTAATTATTTGAATGGGAATTAATTGCGTATTTCCTGTGTGTAATGAACTGACAAAACGAATTAGTAATTTACAGTAATGATGTAACAAGCAATAATGACTTTAATTAAATATGAATCTCGTGATTATTCATGATAAGAAAATTCTAATCATTTGATCAGTGTACACAGATGAACGAAACTCAATCAATCAAATAGTTCCATATGTTCAATGCTGTTTGTCACAGAATGAAAAGAAAATTAATATGCATTTGCAACATAAATGATTAGGAAAATAAATGAATTAGTCACTCAATGCGGCTATTCATCTGAAGACAACTTCCCTTCTTTCCAGAAATGTTCAACTTCCCAAAGTTAAAAATGTACTGTGACTACTTCATGAAACAATAAAGAGATGTTAATTCCTTTTGTTGCACTTCAAACAGTCACAAGAATTTTAAATGATTTTGTTCCATGAAAAGTGATTAACTTGAATTGTGTTTATAAAGACAGTCAATGTTAACATTGAAGTTAAACATAATTAAATCAATTCAACTGTTTCCATGGTCAAAACAAAAATTGATATTCACAATGCCCACTGCAAAATCTTTACATTATTCACTTTATGAGCCATAATTTCGTAGTCATACCCTGAACTATATTGAGCAATGATTAGATAATAGCAACAATTGAATTGTCAAAATTATATCATTTCATTTAAGAATACTGAGAAATCTCAGTTAATTATTTCACTGAGCAATGTGGAGAAACGACCAGGAATTATTCTAATGAAAAGTAATTAAAGTTCTCTGAATGCTTCAGGCTGAGATTACCGCGATCATTCAAATGATCAATCGTTAAATACTTACAATGAGGCATCGATTGGGAAGTCATTGGTTCCATTATGGGATCGTTCACCTAAACAGTAAATTGATTTTTATGTTGTAGTGTTCGTACTAAGAAACAATTAATGCAATTAAAATGCGAATAGCACTATATTTATGAGAAAGACTAACTCCAACAACTGTGCAAATTATTGTCATGGCAGTGACTGGAAAATTACGTTGTAATCTCAAAAAAAAAATTCAATATTTTAAAAGCACTTTGTTGTGATGATGATTGGATATTCATTAAGATCGGTAAACTGCGAAATATAATATGGTAGCGAGCTTTATGATTCAGAAAAATGAGCCATTCAGTGATTATTCAGCAGAATTGCTTTTGGTTCAAAAATGCAGGATTACAAGAATTACATGTTTCCATCCATTGGTTTGCTTATTGAGATGTAGCTTTAATTTACAACTTTTTGTTCATGGCCAATGTTTAGACATTCATGTCAGTCGTAGGAAGTAAATAAGTAGTTAGTGAAAGTACATATTGCAGTGAACATAAGATACAGGGAGCTTCCATAATTTTGTGATTATTGCACATTGACAAATAACTCGGGAGTAAAATATAATTAGAAATCAACATGGAAAGCAGTTTTGTTTCTTATAACAAATTGAAAGAAATCCTGATGCATTGCACATGGTTTGAAAACACATCAGTCACCAAAACACCAGTCAGAAATAAAATCAAGGTCATAAAAAGTATCGGTTTATGACAATAAGACCCTTATGAAGAGTATTCTGCTGAACAGTAATTAGAGGACCTTGAACATCTTCATATCGTTCTTGCAGAGAAAACTCTTTCATTATTCATAAAGAGTTAATATCGTAAATATTTTGACGTGTGTATCGGAACTCGTAAGAAAATGAGAAGCACTTCACATGATTGTTTTCGTGAAAGAAAGTCAAAATAAATTAAATTTACAGTGCCACCTTTGAGTATTTTCTCTGAATAAGCAGATAAAGGTTTTTAATGCACACAATCAACAGGTTTTCACCTACAGTTGTAGTAAGCCAAAATTAAATTATTTTGTTTTGCAATACTTCAACTGGAACCCTGATTGGCAAGCTGCTACATATGTTGATATTAGCATCCTCGGTCATTTGTAATAAAGCATGGTTATTGGTTTTAGCTAATTATTTTGTGTGCAATTACTGAACCAAAATGTAAGAAATCAAATGCATTTATTGGATGGAACTGGTTACCAAATGTTTATTGTGGCTTTTGTTCTCAGGAACGATAAGAGACTTACTCCGGTTTTTCTGCTGAGCAGTAATTAGATGACAAGGAAGAAATTTGTGTGGCTGTAAGTGCCATATTGTGTGACCATTGATTTCATTGACATTGAGATATTTTGCTTATACAGGAAGGGATTCATAATCGCATAAAGTTCTTAATTAAAGTCATATTTTCTTTTTTTTAAAATTATGAGAATTCGTTTGTGAAACAGTGATTTAGAGATGCCGGAGTTGGACTGGGGTGAGGAAAGTTAAAAATCACGTGACACTATGTTACAGTCCAACAGGTTTATTGGGAAGCGCTAACTTTCAAGGTGCTGCCTCTTCATCAGGCGATCTTCATCTCTTCATCTGCTCGGCCAAGAGAATAAGGATTGGTGTACGGGAGGAGTTGAAATGCACAATAATGATGTGTTAAATGTTTATTGAAACTCTTCTGCAGAATTATGTTCACAGAATAAACAATATTTGAACATTCTTGAGCTGACTGGAAGTAAAATCCTGTTGCCCACCATATGAATAATACCCGAATGTATTTTGATTAAATAAAATGAATTTCATTACTTAGATACTTTAAAATTTTAAAAACTGCAGTGTCCTCAAATCTAAAATTTGGATATAATGTAATATGATACATAATGTTATTAATTACCTGAAGATAATAAATTGCAGATTAAGAGATTATTGGAATGAACAACAGACAGAAGCAGATACAAAACTGGATTGAAAATCAATTCAAACTCTTATTCTAATCACCATTCCAAGCTGCTCTGGCATATCTCTGTTGGAGAAGGGAACCGAACCCACACCTCCTAGTCTCATAAGAGTGACACTACTAGAGCTCCACAAGTGTCTTTCATTATGTTCCTAACAAGGAAGGGTGGGATTATAATCAATTGTGATTACTCAAATGAAAACTAATCAGTATTCATTCCGATAATTGGGCCTGGAATTAATTAGACTGTTTCTGTGTGTAATGGACTGAGAATGAAATAGTCATTCCCAGTAATGATGGTACTAAACATATATGCTCTTACTTAAAAATTAAAATCATGACAATTGAAAGAAAGATAAATACACATATCATGCGCATTGTAAATTCATGAAAAATATGACTGCAGAATGTGTTTAAAGCTGTTTTTTCTTATAATGAAAAGATAGTTAGAATGCTTAGCAGCAGGATGTAATCGCAAAAAAAACATTCAACGTGACTATTCAGCTGCAGGCAGATCCCCTTCCTTACACATATGTATAACTTCCAAGAATTCAAAATTTACTCTGATAAAGAAAAGAACATACGCATGTAAATTCTTTTTTCTTGTTGGCAAAAAAGTCACAAATTTGAATTTTTTTTAGCTTTAAAGTATTTAACTATTCCTGTGATCAGAAATACAATAAATCTTCATGTGGAAGAAAAATATGATCAAATCAAATCAAAATAGATATCAATATTCACAACAATTGGGAGAGTGGACACAACAATATCTTTCCATCAGTTAATGTACTGAGCCATAATTCCACTTTTATACCCCTTACTGGAATGATCAATTATTAGATATTAGCAATAACTAAATTATTAATATGCTGTCAGTGAACTGAATATTAATGAGAAATCTCACATTGCTGTTTGAACGAGCAATGTGTCGACATAAACAGTAATTCTTAGTGAAATGTCTTAGACATCTCTTAATCAATGAGGCTATGTTTACTTTGATTGTTGAAACGAGTAGCATTCAGTTATTTATAATGAGCATTGGACGGAAATCAATGCTTTTTGGTGCAGAGCTGAAAGATTTTGTTATTGTAGTATTGGCAGTAAGAAATAATGGATTTAATTATGATGTGTATCTCACCTTACTGAATATTTTCAAGTTTTCTAACAGGTTTCTGGTCCAATCTTCAGTTTAAGAAGGGTAATTTTGGGTCAGAACATCAGTAACTGCAAACATTTTCGACACATCTCCATCAAAGTTATTAATCTGATAATTCAGAACAAATATCAAAAATTACCTTTGTAAATTTAATTGACTATATTTTTAGATTGTAGTCAAGTTCGTTCTCTGCTTATTTCCTTCCTAATTTTGACACCAGTGGCTAAATATGGATTAGATTAAATGTCATATGAGTTAGACGTTAGTTTTCTCTCACAGATCCGTGCAGCACAGGAACTGGTCATTTGGCCCATAACATTGTGCTGAACATAATGCAAAAGAAACTCATCCCTTCTGCCGACTCTTGGTCCATATCCTTCCAAATTATCGAAATGAACATTAAAGAGCCTTAATGTATCTGCTTCCACCACCAACCATGGAAGTTCATTCCAGACACCTACCACTACCTGTGTAAAAACAAATTGCCCGTTACATGCCCCTTGAACTTTCCCCCTAACCTTAAACGCATGTCACATAGTTTTTGATGGTTCAACTCTGGGAAAAACTTTCTGACCGTCAACCCGATCTACGTACCTCATGATTGTAGAGACTTCCATCAAGTCTTCCCCCAGTCTCCACCACTCCACAAAAAAGCAATCTGAGTTTTTCTTGCCTTTCTGAATCCAGACAGCATCCTGGTAAATGCCCTCTTTACCCTCTCCAAATCCTCCATACCCCTCCTGTAATGTGGCGAACAAAAGTGAATACAATACTTCAAGTATGCCTTAACCAAAGTCTTATAAAGTTACAACATGGCTTCCTGACACTTATAACCAGCTCTCTGACCAATAAAGGCAAGCATACCATTTGCCTTCCTAACCACTTTCAGGGAGCCATGGTCTTGAACACCAAGATCCCTTTGAATAATAATGCTGAAAGTGTCCTGCCATTAACTGTCTACTTTTCCTTAATATTTGAGCTTCCAAAGTGAAACACCTCACAGTTGTATGGATTAAACTTCACCTTTAATTACTCTGCCCATATCTGCAATTTATCTTTTTCCTGCTGCATTATATGACAACCCTCTACATTGTCCCCAACTGCACTGAACTTATTAACTCCCCCAATTCGATTATAATCCATTTCACTTCTATATAATTGTATCACAAACAGAAGGGTTCCAGTACAGGTACCTGTGGAAAAAAGACAGGTAATGAGGGAAATGCAGAATTCTTGAGAAATGAGGTTTTTTCAATGACAGAACAATTCTGATGAATAATCTTCTAGGGTGTGATGTTTGTTTTTAAATTAACCCAATGTTTTAATTCTCAGTTTACTGATCTTAATGATTATCCAGTACAAACTGCTTTGTTGATATTCAATCATTTTAAGTGTTGAGTTCTAACGTTAATTATTGTTTGATTGTTATTTCAATTCTCACACCATCATGAGATTCACAGTTTCGTTGAATCCATCATTTCTTAGTGCCAATATCATAATGAAATATTAACATTCTTTTCAGGTCAACTCACCTGCAATCAACACCTGTTTTCTCATCCAACATCTAACTATCTCATTCTCTTTCATTTGAGTTCTCATATTAATGGAAGGATCATTAAACAGTCTTATCAATTAAGAGATGGCTAACTATTTTTCACATATATATTTCATTTTTCCAACATATTGCACAATTACATTGCAAAAAGAGTTTTCTCATCATTCTTAAACTTGTTATCAGCCATTTTAAAACTAATTATTGTCAATATCTAGCCGGTAAACATTGTTGAAATCCAATATCTTCAGCTGTCGATGTGGATCTACGGCTCAATACATCAACTGATGTAAACAATATTGCACTCTGCAATCTCTTAATCTTAGCAAAAATAATTTTACGTGTTTAAACTTAGCTGGATTGAATTGGTTGTGAGTAAAAATGCAGTCTGAAGAAAGGTCACTGGCCCAAAAGTATTTACACTGATTTCTCCCCACAGATGCTGCCAGACCTGCTGAGTTACTTTCCAGTAATTACTGATTTGCTTGTGATTTCCAGCATCCACTATTTTGTTTACATTCTTGTATTGATTGTATTTCACTTCAATTCTAACATTTCTATATGTCTGATTATTACAATAAGAGATAAGTATTTTTCATGTTAAACATTATTTAAATTTTCCGAGTTTCTTGTGTAAATAATCCAGAATTAACAAATGTTTGTTCTATGCTTTTACAATAAATCTTGAATTCTTAGCAATCACAACTTTTTGAAAATGAGGAAAGTTGTCTTTCGCTGAGTAGTCACATTGAATGATTAATGCTTCATTTCCATTTCATGTGCATTACAAAGCATGTTAATTTTTATTTATGCAGATGAATAACTGCTTCAAACATATTGACTTACTTTTATGTTTATTAAAGATCATTGTTGCTTCGTTCCTTCATTATTAGAAATAATTAATTCTTTTTATCGATCCATTACTCTGGAACTGTCGAATACAATCCTAGTCCAATTATAACAATAAATATCTCAGTAGTTTTCCCTGTGAATAAACACAGTAAGTATGTGATTATAGTCCTGCCCTTTCTGCATGGGAATATTATGGAGGGCTCTGGTAATGTGTGTACCAGGGGGCATGGGTTCAATTCCCACCTTCAACAGAGATGTGTCGAAACACCTGAGTTGATTAGAAAATATCTAAGTGTCGATTGAACTTCTTTTCAACCAACATTGTCTCAACTTGTAACTGTTGTTCATTATAATGATCACAACATCTTGAATTTATTTGCTGCACATCACTGATTAAAGTATGAATGTTATTACGCTGCTTCTAAATACCTCTCAACTTTTAATAACTTTGCAGTCTTAAAGATTCTACAGTATATATAATTTTTAAGGTGAGGGGGAAAGATTTAAAAGGGGTCTGAGGGGCAACTTTTCCACACAGTGTGTTTCACATATTAGGATGAGCTGTGAGAGGAAGGGCAGAGGCTGGCACAAATACAACATCTAAAAGACTTTTGGACAGTTTATTGGATAGAAAACGTCTGAAGGGTTATGGGACAAACACAGTGAAATGGGACTAGTTTAGTTTCGGAAACCTGGCCGGAATGCCAAGTTAGGCTGAATGGCCTGTTTCCATGCTGTATCAGTCTAGCATTCTACAATTCAAACTTCACTGTGATTGGTCAAGGAAAGAACAAATGGGTGTTAATTCTATTTTGTGTCCATAAAAAAGTGAAATGCATTTTAAATAATTTTGTCACATGAAATAGTTCGCTCTTATTGTGATAAGAAATACAATGATTGTGAGCATTGAAGTGAAATAAAATTAAATCAATTCAACTGTGTTTCCATGGTTAAAATAAAAATTGATATTCACAATCATTGTGAGTTTGTACCTTGCAATATCTTCACATTACTTCATGTACTGAGCCATTATTACACATTTATACCCCCAATTGAACTGAAAAATAATAAGATATTAGCAACACTCAGATTTTCGAAAATCTATCAGTACACTTAGAAGAAGGAGATTCAATTTCGCGACATGACTGTGCAATGCGCAGACATGAACAGGAATTATTGCAGTGAAAAGTAGTTACAGTTCTCTGAATTCATAAGGCTGAGATTACTGTGATTATTCAAATGAGCAAAAGTCAGTTTGCAAAGCATGTTGAATGCAAAATGATTGGTTCCATTGTGGGACAGTTGACCTGAAAACAATAGCATTGCTGCAATGGATTAAATTAAAATATGGATTAAAATAATATATGGATCTGACGATACACGTTAGGAAGACAAACAAATTATTCTGCAAGTATTATAAGGATAATGAATTCAGAATAAAAGTTGTATTCTGAACAAATAAATTGACTCAATATTTTAAAAATACTTTGCTCTGATGTTGATTAGACGTACATTAAGATCGGTAAATTGAAGACTGAAATATAATACCTAGATTGATGGATTGAGGACAATAAATGAGCCATTCAATAGTTATTGAAAAGAATTTATATTTTTGTCAAAATGCAGACAATACAGAAGTAATGCATTTCATTCAATGAGTTTACTTGTAGAAACATGTGTTCTTAATTTATGAAATTTTATTCTGATCGATGTTCAAACATTTGTGTCTGAATTAGGAAGAAAATAAAAAGATAATGAAAGTGAATATGAGAGTGACCACAAGATACAGTCCATGATATTTGATAGAAAAAGGAATTTGCATAATCTTATGAGTATTTAATATTAATAAATAATTAACTCCTCAGGTACTGAAGCAGTCCAAGTCCAAGTACAACAAGACCTGGACAGTATCCAGGCTTGGGCTTACAGGAGGCAAGTAACATACATGCCACACAAATGCAGGCTATCACGTATAAGAAATAACCTAACCACCATCCCTTGACATTCGATGGTGTTACCATGACTGAACATCCACTATCAACATTATCCTGTGGATTATCATTGATCAGGAACTGAACTGGTCTCACCACATAAACACAGTGGCTACAAGAGTAATTCAACTCCTGGCTCCTGAAATCCTGTCCAAACGCTACCAAGCACAAGTCAGGAGTGTGATGGAATACTCCCCACTTGCCTGGATGAGTGCAGCCCTAACAACACTTAAGAAACTTGATACCATCCGGAATAAAGCAGCCCGCTTGATTGGCACTGCCACTACTGAGCTTCAGTGGTGGTGAGGGTGGATGCTTGTGGATGTCCCACCTGCAATCTCTGCCTCTTCTTATTAACAAAGATAAAAGAATCTTACATTGCTCAACTTTCTCATCAAAACCGAGTACTGTATTCACCCCAACCCTCCAAGCACAAGGGATGAACTCAGATTTCTCCAGTTTCCTCATTTCTCCTCCATCTACCTTGTCTCAATCAAATCCCTCGAACTCAGCACCACCTTCCTAACCTACAATCTTCTTCCTGACCTCTCCGCCCCCACTCCATTCAAATCCTATCACCCTCACCTTGACCTCCCTCCACCTATCGCATTCCCAACGCCCCTCCCCCAAGTCCCTCCTACCTACCTTTTATCTTAGCCTGCTGGACACACGTTCCTCATTCCTGAAGAAGAGCATATGTCCGAAACGTCGATTCTCCTGCTCCTTTTATGCTGCCTGACCTGCTGCGCTTTTCCAGCAACACATTTTCAGCTCTGATCTCCAGCATCTGCAGTCCTCACTTTCTCCTCCAGCCCTCTATTATACCATCCAGCAGCATTTCCAACACCAATAGCAGCTCCTCTTAAAATATTTTGTCAGTAACTTGTAATAAACTGGTTAATACAATTACAACTGAAAATGTGTTGCTGGAAAAGCGCAGCAGGTCAGGCAGCATCATAGGAGCAAGAGAATCGACGTTTCGGGCATGAGCCCTGCTTCAGGAAGGTCCTGAAGAAGCAGTGAACCAAATTTTGAAATGATCTTTCTAAACATAATATCGATCAGGTTAAAACTGAAGTAGATGTCTTACACAACTTGCTGAAAGGACACAGACAGTAGAATCTGAGGTGATCATGAGGATGTGGAGGTGAATGTGGGAGACAAGCTGGGACTGTATTGGAGTAGTCACTGTGAGAGGGAACAAATACTGGATGGAGGGTTTCAGCAGCTGGACTGACACTGAGGTGAGCCATCGGAAACTGAGCAAGTGACCACCATCTAATAGGACAGAGAAACTGATCCATCAGCCTGAAACTGACTGACCACGTGGCTGTCAGTGACTCCAACACAAGTGAATGGAAACATTGCTCAGAGCCTGTTTCTGTAACATTCAACACAACCAGGAAATGGAAAGTGAATAATTAGCTGAAAACAAGGCCACTGCTCTGTTAGAGTCAAAATCATTCAATATTCAGTTATTGAATATTACTGACTCTCAGAATATTCTAACCTGCAGAATCACAGTAAAAGGGGAAAGTAAACAACATTCTTGGCAAAGACAGAATGAACCAACTGCTTGTATAAAAACAGCTCAGAACAAAGGGGCGGAATCCTCCACAAACTGACAAACACAGATACCATTAGATTTATACATAGAGATTGGAATTCTTTCGAAAAACACTTCCCTGTTTATGGTGTGTGGTAGAAACCATTGTCAGTGTGAACTGCCACTTATTTCCTTTGAAAAGAATCTCTGTTTCCCCTCAGAAAAGCAGGTGTGTTGCTCACTTACAGACTGAATTACAATGGAAACCTGATCAGGGACTCGCAGGTTAATTAAGCTATTAGTGACAGTCCATTGCAAACAACAAGAGCTTAGACCATAACAGATTCCAGTGAAACCAACAATGCAATGAAAAAGGTGAATTAGTTTTTATAATCATGCAGCCTCTCTCAATCAAATAATCCCAGTCAACTTCCAAACATTTTAAAACTATTAATACAATGTGTACATATTTATTTACTTTCCTAATTTCCTCCAAAAATATATCTGATAATTCTCTTCAAAATATATTTTAAATGGTCAATTCATAATCACAATTCATTTCCAATTATTCTTAGAGCAGAACAAATTGCAAACTAAAATTGTTTTCACGTCAATAATGACACTAGAAAATTTGATCTGTAGTTTAACCATATTTCCAAATATTGTTTTGGTTCATTATTGCAGTGAAGCTAAAATTAAACTGTATTTATTTTCTCTGATATCCTTCCATTACTTTATTCCTTAATAACAATGCCCATGGTGTAATGGGTGACAAACATTAAATAAAATTGAATTTTCATTGCAAGAACTTGTACAAATAATCACATATTATTTAGTTCATTCATTGTTGTTGATTATCAGTTATTTTCACTGTATGATCACGTTAAATTTACTTAAATAATCACAGTACAATTCTCACCTTTATAGATATGTCGAATGAATGTCGAATTATTCTTATTTCAAGTAAAACCAAATTCACGTTTTGCTCTGTTTTATTCCAGGAATGACAGGATGTGTTGAATTATTATGGGAAACAGGAACAAGTGAAGGTGGTGGCTCTCAGACGTGAGGCCTTAAAGCCAAAGGGCCAGGTGGTCGTAACAGTGGGGGGAGGTACCTAGTGCCCCGCTCTCCTCAGAAGGCAGAGAGGATGATGACAAAGTGCACACGAATGGACAGAGGGACGGCAATGGGTGGGATCACCCACCACCCTGTAAGGCCCAGAAGGCTATGTCCATGGCACCACTGGGCATCAAAGCTCAACGTGGACAGACAGTAGGGAGCAACAAAGGGAACTGTCAGAAACCAAACATGAACAGTTCACCTGCTGAATAACAGATATGGGGGGGTTAACACCCAGCCTGATAGAGAAATGGTAATAATGGGCCTTATTGGGACAATATGGATGAATTAGTTGAGGTACAGTCTCACCGATGATGGTGTCAGGCCAAAATCTCTCAGGCCAAGATACCCTGACGTGTACATCAGAACCTGTCCCTGCAATGAGAGGGTGAGGGTGTGAGCTGGTCCCCCCCAGTGCACAGCCGACCAGTGTCTCCGGGCATTTACAGATATTACAGGGACACACTGGGGAGGGGACAGACTGAATGGGCTAAAATAACCTTGGTGACTCAGGGAACCAAGGGTAATATCGAGGATCATACAGAGAGGAAGCCTGAGGTGTGTAAGGACCACGGGGGATTACCAAACCCCAATCTGTGATGATGATATCTTTTTTTGTTTTTAAACTGGGACCCCATTTAACTGTAATTATATACATGGGACTCCCAGTGGGAGATCATTCTAACCACTTTCTGAATTGGACCATGAGAGCTGAGACAATCTCAGAAACACAGGGGAATAGCTGCAGTACAGGGAGGGTAACCAGACTGGCAATGTTACAATTGAAGAAGGAAAGGGCACATAGCCAAGGGCACATAGGCAGAGAGAGGGAGATAGATGTTCACATTGTGTGTGTGCATGTGTTCACGTAGGCACATGAATATTCTTTGACGCTGTGTTTGCGAACCAGCAGAACAAATATTAATACAGGAGCATCTATATCAATGACTGATATGGATTTGTCCCTTACCACCTCAATTACCAAAATGAGAGCAGTCGGAGAAGGAATCAAGGAAGCTGGATGAAATAAACTTCTCCCGACGCAGATCATGCATATGGCAAAATATATTCAGATGTGGGCTGTGGGAAACTGAGGAAGGGACCATTCTGGGAGTTGCAAGTTTAGAACAGTTAGGACCAACTATTGATGTAGAGACACAAACTGTAATATGGGAACAACCTGAACAGGCCTGGGACAGGAAGCAAAGGAGAGTCGACATCTCCAGAGTAGTTACCTTGCAGGGAGACTGGAACAGTCAGGGAATCTGGGGAGTTATAGCTAGGACCCAAACAGCAGTGTGGGTAACTCAAACAGGAATGTGGATTATTACCTGTAGATCCTGTAAAGATCAAGGGCCCTCTCACTCCCCACACAAACCGGATCCCATTAAAGCTGAGGAGGCAGTAATTGTGACAGTAACAGATTGACAAAAGCAGTGAATAGTCAGACGGACAGTATCCCAGACTAACTCACAGAAGCCGGACAGCTCATCCCACCTCACTATTGAGTATACCTCACTCAGTAAATCCGCCACGAAAGAGTATCCTACATTAGCGAACCACACTACTGTATTTAATGGATTGAAATCGCAACAGGATATAGTCTCCGCCCTTGATATTGTGAATGGGTTCTGGTCCATACCTGTGGACCTGGAATCCCAAAATAGGCTGGCATTTACTGGCTGAGGAAAACAGTACTCCTGGATCCAGTTACCTCAGGGATCCCACAATATTCCACTATATCCCACCGATATATGGCTGATGGAGTTAGTCACATTGATCTTTCCAACACCTCATGACCTCAGATATTAAACAGGCAGGCCAGGCTTAAAATTAACCCACAGAGAGTGGGAAGGTAGGGAGAGATGCCACTGCTCTGTTAGAGTCAAAATCATTCAACGTTCAGTTATTGAATATTACTGACTCTCAGAATATTCTAACCTGCAGAATCACAGTAAAAGGGGAAAGTAAACAACATTCTTGGCAAAGACAGAATGAACCAACTGCTTGTATAAAACCAGCTCAAAACAAAGGTGCTGAATCCTCCACAAACTGACAAACACATGTACCATCAGTTTATAGATAGACAATGAAATTCTTCAGAAAAACACTTCCCTGTTTATGCTGTGTGGTAGAAACCATTCTCAGTGTGAACTGCCACTTATTTCCTTTGAAAAGAATCTCTGTTTCCCCTCAGAAAAGCAGGTGTGTTGCTCACTTACAGACTGAATTACAATGGAAACCTGATCTGAGACTCGCAGGTTAATTAAGCTATTAGTGACAGTCCATTGCACACAACAAGAGCTTAGACCATAACAGATTCCAGTGAAACCAACAATGAAATGAAAAAGGTGAATTAGTCTTAATAATCATGCAGCCTCTCTCGATCAAATAATTCTAGTCAACTTCCAAACATTTTAAAACTATTAATACCAATGTATACATATTTATTTCCTTTCCTAAGTTGCCTCCAAAACTATATATCTGACTATTCTCTTCAAAATATATTTTAAATGGTCAATTCATAATCACAATTCATTTCCAATTATTCTTAGAGCAAAGCAACTTGCAAACTAAAATTGTTTTCATGTCAATAATGACACTGGAAACTTTGTTATGTAGTTTAATCATATTTCCAAATATTGTTTTGGTTCATTATTGCAGTGAAGCTAAAATTAAAGTCTATTTATTTTCTCTGATATCCTTCCATTACTTTATTCCCTAATAACAATGCCCACGGTGCAATGGGTGACAAGCATTAAAATAAAATTGAATTTTCAATGCAAGAACTGGTACAAATAATCACATATTATTCAGTTCATTCATTGTCGTTGATTATCAGAGTTATTTTCATTGTATGATCACGTTAAATTCACTTAAATAATCACAGTACAATTCTCACCTCTATAGATATGTCAAAGTGAATGTCAAATTATTTCAAATAAAACCAAATTCACATTTTGCTGTTTTATTCCAGGAATGACAGGATGTGTTGAATTATTATGGGAAACAGGAACAAGTGAAGGTGGTGGCTCTCAGACGTGAGGCCAGGTGGTAGTAACAGTGGGGGGAGGTACCTCGTGCCCCGCTCTCCTCAGAAGGCAGTGAGGATGATGACAAAGCGCACACGAATGGACAGAGGGACGGCAATGGGTGGGATCACCCACCACCCTGTAAGGCCCAGAAGGCCCTGTCTATGGCTCCACTGGGCATCAAAGCTCAAACTTGGAGAGACAGTAGGGAGCAACAAGGGGAACTGACAGAAACGAAACCTGAACCGTTCACCCGCTGAATAACAGATGTTGGTGAATGAAGACCCAGCCTGATAGAGAAATGGTAATAATGGGCCTTATTGGGACAATATGGATGAATTAGTAGAGGTACACAGTCTCACCGAAGATGATGTACGGACCCTCCCTCGGGCCAAGATGCCCTGAAATGTACAGCAGAATCTGTCCCTGCAATGAGAGGATGAGGGTGAGAGTCCGTTCCCCCAATGCACAGCTGATCAGTGGCTCCAGGCATTTACAGATATTACAGGAACACACTGGGGAGGGGACAGGTTGAATGGGCTAAAATAACCTTGGTGACTCAGGGAACCAAGGGTAATATCGAGGATCATACAGAGAGGAAGCCTGAGGTGTGTAAGGGCCACGGGGGATTACCAAACCCCAACCAGTGATGATGAAACTGGTTTGATGTATTTAAAAGATGACATGGGATCCTATTTAACTGTAATTATAAACATGGGACTCTCAGTGGGAGATAATTCTAACCACATTCTGAATTGGGCCATGAGAACTGAGGCAAACACAGAAACACAGGGGAATAGCTGCAGTACAGGGAGGGTAATCAGACCCACAATGTTACAAGGGAAGCAGGAAAGGGCACATAGACAAGGAATGTAGGCACAGAGTGGGAGATAGGTGTTCATATTGTGAGTGGCCTGTGTTCATGTAGATATATGCATAGACCATGAATATTCATTGATGCGCTGTTAAGGGACCAACACTTACATGATTCTAACACCGGAGCATCTTTGTCTTTTATGCCTCACCCGACAACTCAAATCCTCCAACCCTAACAACATCCTTGTAAGTCTTTTTTGAAACCTTTCAAGTTTCACAGCACCCTTCTGATAGGAGGCAGGCTAGAACTGCACACACTATTCCAAAAGTGGCCGAACGAATGTCCTGTACAGTAACATGACCTCCCACATCCGATACTCAATGCTCAAACCAATAAAGGAAAACATACTGAACACCTTCTTCATCATCCTATCTGCCTGCAACTTGACTTGCAAGGACTATGAACCTGCAGTCCAAGGTCTCTTTGTTGCGCAAACGTCTTCAGGGCCTTGCCATTCAGTGTACAAGTCCTGCCCTGATTTGCTTTTCCAAAATGCAGCACATCACATTTACCTAAATTAAACCCCATCTGATCAATATCTTATTGTAATCTGAGGTAACCTTCTTCATTATCCACAATACCTCCAATTTTGTATGACCTGTAAACTCATTTACGATACCAAATTATTTAAATGAATGACGAAACAAATCCAGAAATAGACATCCATTTCTCAGAGTTTGAATGTGCTCTGTGTAAATCCTGCCCAATGACTCTGCACCAGAGAAAGGCTGCACATGCGCCTGGCTGCACCTTGCCCCCTACAAAACTGGTGACTCCACATGTGTCCAGAGAATTCTTGCCCCGAATAAAGATGGCGGCACACACTCATGCCTTCAGCCACACTGAGGCAATTCCCCGTTTACTGAAAACACGAGACTGGGACGTTCAAATTTGTGTTTTCCGACGTGCACAGTTTGTTTGTAAAACCTCTCCGCTCAGACAGAATCGCTCTCACCTCCTGCGGTTCCACAGACAGCCTTGATGATTTTTGTGGGTACCTATTCTCTGCCTGGTTACTCGTTTGTCCTTAGTGTATTTGTACAATCACTCTGGATTCTCCTTAAGCCTATTTCCTGAAGCTATCTCATGTCCCCTTTTTGCCCTCCTGGTTTACCTCGAGTATACTCCTACTGCCCCTATACTCCTCTAGGGATTCACACAAACACAGCTCTCTGTACCTGCCATATGCCTCCTTCATTTTCTTGACCAGACCCACAATATCTTTCGTCAGGCAGCATTCTTTACACCTACCAGCCTTGGCCTTAACAGGAACATACTGTCAGTGTACTCTCATTGTCGCAGGCCTATGGAGGCAATGGCAGATGAGGATACAGAAGCAATCATTCTCAGTAAAGAGGTAATGTTGGGAAAGATAACAGCCTAAAGGTAGATAGGTATCCAGGCTCTGATGGAATGCATCGCAGGGACTAAAAGAGATGGTGGGGGGATAACAAATAGACCTCGTGATAATTCACTACCATTTGTTGGATTCTGGGATGGTTTTGACAGACTGGAAGCTGCAAATGTGGTGCCACTATTTTTCAAAAAGGACCCGTTAGCTTAACTTCTGTAGTGGGGAAAATGCTTGAATCTCTCAAGGAAGTAGTGGTGAGATATCTGGGTAGAAATTGTCTCATTGAGCAGACACAGCATTGATTCATGAAAGGCAGGTCACGTTTAACGCATTTACTGGAATTATTTGAGGATACGACGAGTGCGTTGGACAAGGCGGACTCGGTGGATGTGGTGTACATGGATTTCCAGAAGGTATTCAACAAGTTGCCACACAAAAGGCTGCTGAATAAGGTAAAAATGCATGGCATTGTGGGTAATGTATTATCATTGATACTGGATTGGTTAACCAACAAAAAATAAAGAATGGGAATAAACGGGTGTTTGGATTAATGTTGGCACTACAACTGTTTGCAATTTACACAAATGTTTTGGAGTTGAGGACCAAGCGTACGGTGTCAGAGTTCATATTTGATACAAAGATGAGGTAGAGCAATGTCTGCAGAGGCCACTGTCAGTCTGCACAGGGATACAGATCGGTTAAGTGAGTGGGTAAGGATCTGGCAGATGGAGTTCAATGTTGGGATATGTGAGGTCATCCATTTTGGTTGGACTAACAGCAAACTGGATGATGAAATGGTGAAAACGTGCACCATGCTGCTGTGCAGAGGGAGCTGGGTGTCCTTGTGCATGAATCACAGGAAGTTGGTTTGCAGGTGCAGCAGGTAATTATGGCAGTGAAGGGAATATTGTCCTTCATTGCTAGAGGGATGGTTATGCTGCAGCTGTACAGGGTGTTGGGGAGGCCACACCTGGAGTACTGTGTACAGGTTTGGTCTCCTTACTTCAGGAAGGATGTACTAACACTGGAGGGAGTACAGAGGAGGGTCACTAGTTTGAGTCAGGAGTTGAGGGTTGGTGTATGTGGAGAGATTGAGAAAACTGGTTCTATAATCATTGTAATTTAGAAGAATGGGAGGTTGGAGAGGAAACAATAAAATTATGAAGGGAGTAGATAAGACAGAAGCAGGGAGGCTATTTCCACTGGGGGTGGGTCAAACTACAGAGCATTACCTCAAAATAATGGGGAGCAGATTTAGGACGGAGTTCAGGAGGAGCTTCTTCAGCTAAAGGGTTGTGAATCTGTGGAATTCCCTGCCGAGTGCAGCATTTGACGTTCTCAACTTGAATGCCTTTAAGGCAAAAGGTAGATTTGTGAACAGGAAAGGAATTAAGGGTTATGGTGAGAGAGCAGGAATGTGGAGCTGAGGCCATGAAAAGATCAGCCCTGATCTTATTGAATGGTAGAGCAGGCTTGAGGGGTCAGATGAAAGTTCTTGCCTTGTGCCATCAAAATTGGCCTTTGTCCAATTCAGAACCTTAACTTTTAGATCTGGTGTATTGTTTTCTGTATCTATTTTAAAACTAGTAGAATTATTAGAGACTCCCAACAGTGTGGAAGCAGGTCATTCAGCCCATCACATTGATACTGACCTGGAGAGCCTCCTAACCTCCCCCTGTAACATTGCATTTCCCAGGGCCAGCCAACCTACACATCCCTGAACACTGTGGGCAATTCAGCCTGGACAATCCACCCAACCTGCACATCCCTGAACACGGTGGGTAATTCAACCTGGATAATCCACCCAACCTGTACATCTTTGGACTGTGGGAGGAAACCAGAGCACCCGGACGAAATCCTTGCAGAAAATCCCAATAAGGTGATCATCCCTTTCTTATTTCCCAGTTCCACCTAAATAACTTCACTGGGCGTACTCCCAGGAATATCTTCCCTAAGCAAAAACATAATGCTGTCTCGAATCAAAAATGCCACTCCCCTCCTCTCTTGTCCCCCTTTCTATTCTTCCTATAGCATCTATACCCTGGAACATTAAGCTGCCAGTCCTATCCATCCCTGAGTGATGCCTCTGTAATTGCTATAATATCCCAGTGCCATGTTCAAAACCACACCCTGAGCTCATCTGCCTTCCCTGTCAGGCTTCTTCTATTGAAGTAAATGCAGTGCAACTGCTCAGTCCGACTTCATTCTGTGCCTTGCCCATTTGACTTCTGAACTGTACCAGCCTCAGACATACCTCTATTCTCACTATCTTCTTGGGTTTACACCCACTCCCTCACTGGTTTAATGCCTCCCGAGTATCACCAGCAAGTCTCCCTGCCTCGATGTTAGACACCTTCCAATTCAGGTACAATCCATCCTTCTTATGCAGGTCAACTCTACTCCAGAGGAGATCACAATGATCCAAAAAACGTGAATCCTTTTCCCCTGCACCAGCTCCTTAGCCACTCATTGAGCACCTCCTCCTCCTCCTCTGTAATATGGACATTTTTCAAGATGTCACCATTTATTTCCCCACATTCTATATCTCCCATGTACTTCTTCACAGTAAACACTAATGCAAAATACTTGTTTCCTATCTCGCCCATCGCCTGCAGCTCCACACAATGGCTGCCTTGCTGATCTTTGAGGGTCTCTATTTTCTCCCTAGTTAGCCTTTTGTTCCTCATGTATTTACAAAAGCCCTTTGGATTATCCTTAACCCTATTTGCCAAAGCTATCTCACGCCCCTTTTTTGCCTCCTGATTTCCCTCTTAATTATACTCCTACTGCCTTTATACTCAAAAATTTTTTGGATTGGAATAAATAAAAAATATAACATCCTGACAAAACAAACGAGGGTAGGACTTACACTCAATAAAAGTAGGGCCTTGAGTAGTGATATGGGAACAAAGAGACCGAGGGCTTCAGATCTTTGAAGTGTGTGTTCCATGTGGACAGGGTGGTTAAGAAGGTGCTGAGCACACTTACCTTCATCGTTCAGACCTTTGAGTCCAGGAGTTGGGACTATATGTTGAGGATGTACAGGACGTTGGGCAGGCCACTTCTGGAATACTCTGTCCATTTCTGGTTGTGCTGTTATAGGAAGGATATTAAATTGGAGCAGGTTCAGAAGAGATTTACCAGCATGTTGCCATGAATGGAGGGATTGTGTTCTAAGGAGAGGCTGGATAGGCTGGGAATTTTTTTCACTGGCATGCACGAGGTTGAGGGGTGACCTTATTAGAGGTTTACAAAATCAGAAAGAGTGTAGATAAGGTGAATAGCCAGGAGAGAGGGGGATTCAAAACTCGGGTGCATTCATTTTGAGAAGAAATGAGAAAGATTTGAGGGGAAAGACATTAGGGTTTTTAAAAAAAAAATTACACACGTGGAATGAACTTCCAGAGGAAGTGGTAGCTGTGAATACAATTACAATATTTAAAAGACATTCAGATAAGTACGTAAATAGGAAATATTTGGATGGATGTGGACCAAGCGGAGGCAGGTACAATTAGTTCAGTTTGGAATTATGGTCGGCATGGACTGGATGGACCACAGGGCCTGTTTCCTTGCTGTATAACATTATGACTCTAATCCTCATTAACTCTAAATTCCTCCATCCTCAACTCTCCCGATCACTGTCACTTCATCCAGCCTCAGAACTCTTCCTTATTTATATAATTCCTCACCAGCCACAGAACGCTCCCTATCTCATGTCCTCCAGTTTCTCAGATCTCTGCGATATGTGCCTTTCTTTAGTTCCAGCCTTGAGGATGTCCTCATTCACTCAGATTGTTTGGAGGACAAAATGGTACAACCTGGTCCTCCAGTACTGCTCTCTGTCCCCTATTGACCTGCGCTGACATCAATCATCGAGGCCCATTGTGAGGTGAGTGGTGGGATCCTCCCTCTCTCTGCCCTGGGATGAGCTTTAACATTCACAGTCAATGGGGCAGTATCACAGAGCACAGAGGCTGGGGCTATTCAGCCCATTTGGGATGTACCCTCTCCCTCTGGAGATGCTGCAAATCTGTCCCAATTCCCTTCCCATTTGCCCATAGCCCCCAAATCTTCCCTTAAAAAGCAAAATTCCAAATCTGTTTATGAATAACTGCTGAGTCTGTGTCCAGCTGCCATTCAGACTTTTCCAGATACTCAGAACTTTCTGAATAAAATAATGTTCACATATTCACATTATTTGCCAATTACCTGAAAATAGTTACTAAAATTGTGACATTGTTAACAATTCCCCTCTCTCTGCAGCTTAGATATCCTAGAAACAAATTTGCACCTGGTCAAAATCACTGCTTAACCTTCTCAGCTCCAAGGACAATTATCTGTGCTTCTGCTAGCTCTCCACAAAAGAGGAACACATCTTATTTTCATTTATTAGTGTCATAGAGATGTACAGCACAGAAACAGACCTTTGGTCCAATTTGTCCATGACAACGAGGAATCCTCAACAAACGGAGCCCCATTTGCCAGCTATTTGTCCGTATCATTGGAAACTCCTCCTATTCACGTACCCAATCGGATGCCTTTCAAATGTTGTAATTGTATCAGCCTCCACTACTTCATCTGGCAGCTCATTCCACACATACACCACACACAGCTTGAAAACTTGGCCCCTTAGATCCATTTTAAATCCTTGCCCTCTCAACTTTAGTCCATGTGATCTTGTTTTGAACCCAACTAACTGGGGGGAAAAGACCCTGGCTGTTCACCTTATCCATGCCCCTTATGATTTTATAAATCTCCATGAAGTCACCTCTCAGTCTTTGACTCTCCAGGGAAATTACCCCTAGCCTATTCACCCTCTCCCTGTAGCCCACATCCTCCAACCCTAGCAAAGTCTTTGTAAATCTTGTCTGAACTCTTTCAAGATTCACAACATCCTTTCCAGAACAGGGAATTTCGAACTTAAAACATAATTCCTGAAATGGCTTAATCAATGTCCTGTCCAGCCACAATTTGATGTCCCAGCTTCTGTAGTCAATGCATTGACCAATAAATATAAGCATACCAAACACCACCTTCACTAGTCTGCCTACCTGCGACTCTACTTTCAAGGAACAATGAACCTGCACTCCATGGTCTCTATGTTCAGCAACATTCCCAAGGACTTTACCATTAAGTGTACAAGTCCTGCTCTGATTTGCCTTTCCAAAATCCAACAGCTTACATTTGTCTAAATTGAACCCAGTCTACCATTCCTCGCTCCAATGGCCCATCTGGTCAAGAGCCTGTTGCATTCTGAACTAACCTTCTTCATTGTCCACTACACCTCCAATTTTGGTGTCTCCTGTATACCCACTGACCATATCTCATATATTCACATCCAAGTCATTTATTTAAGGACCCAATATCCATTCGTGCAGGACAATGCTGCTCACAGGCCTCCAGTCCGCAAAGCAAGCCTCCATCACCACCCTCTGCCTCCTACCTTCAAGCCAGTTTTGTATCCAAATGGCTAGTTCACCCAACATTTCATGTTATCTAACCTTGCTAACCAGTCTGCTTTGTGGAACATCATTCAATGTCCATACAGACAACGCCCACAGTCTGCCTTCATCAATCATCTTTGTCACATCTTCAAAAAAACTCAATCAAGTTAGAGAGAGAGAATTTCCCACACACAAAGTCATGTTGACTATCCCTAATCAATCCTCGTCTTTCCAAATACATGTAAATCCTGTCCCTCAGAATCCCTTCCAACAACTTACCTACCACTGACGTTAGGTTGACTGTTCTCTTGTTCCCTGGCCTTTCCTTACCACCTTTTTTAAATAATGGCACCCATCTTCCAGCACCTCACCTGTCACAAACAATGATATAAATACCTCAGGGAGGGGCACTGCCATCACCTTCCTAGCTTTCCACAAATTTCTGGTATACACCTGATCAGGTCCCAGGGATTTATCCACCTTGCTACTGTTTAAGACTTTCAGTACTTCCTCCTCTGTAATATAGACACTTTTCAAGTTATCACTATTTATTTCTCCAAACTCTCCAGAATAGAAGAGCATAGTATTTCTCCCACCTCCTGTTGTTCATAGATGGCCTTGTTGATCTTTAAGGGGTCCTATTCTCTATCTGGTTATTATTTTATCCTTAATATATTTGTAGAATCTCTTTGGATTCTCCTTAAACTATTTCCTAGAGATATTTCAAGTCCCCTTTTTGCTCTCCTGATTACCCTCGAGTATATTCCTGTAAAAACGTGATCCTGTACTCCCAATTCCGCTGCCTCTGCCATATCTGCTCCCAGAAGAAGCAATTCCACTCCAGGACATCCTAGAAAGGTTTCCTCTTTCAAAGACCGCATTTCCCTCCCACTTGATCAACAATGCACTCCAACGCATATCCTCCACTTCTTGTACCTCCGCCTTCCCCCCACCCCTCCAACCACAATAAGAATATAATCCCCCGGTCCTCACCTGCCACCCACTAATCTTCAGTAACCTCTGCTATGTCCGCTACCTACAGTCAGACCCCACCACCAGGGATATATCTCCCTCCCCAGCCCTTTCTATCTTCCGCAGAGACCATGGGATCTTTGGTGCTGATGTGCTGCCCCACGGATACCTCAGTCACTCACCCTGCCAAATGGCCGAGTGAGATTATCACTAGATGGATAATCCAGACACCCTGATAACATTCTGGGGCCCAGGGTTTGGATCCCGTCATGGCAGACAGTGGACTGTGAATTCAATAAAAATTTGGAATTAAGAATCTATTAAAGACCACGAATCAATTGTTGATTATTGCAAAAAAAAACCCCATCAGATTCGCTAATATCCTTCAGGGAAGGAATCTGCCATCCTTACCTGGTCTGGCCTAGATGTGACTCCAGACCCACAGCAATGTAGTGGACTCTTTACTGCCCTTTGGGCCCAGCCAGTGACACCCTCATCCTGTGAATGAATAACAAAGAAGGTCAAGTCTTGTACACAACTATACTGTTCTTACAGATAAGTGATCTCTTCGTAAATTTGCTTCTCAACTCCCTGCTGACTATTGGGGAAGGGGGGGTCAATAGTACCATCCCAATAAGGAGATCATCCCTTTCTTATTTCTCAGTTCCACCTGTATAACCTGCCTGGATGTACTCCCAGGAATACCCTCTTGAAGCCCAGCTGTGATGTTATCCCTTATCAAAAATACCTCTCCCCCTGCTCTGTTGCACCCTTTCTATCTTTGTTATAGCATCTATACAGTGAAACATTAAGCTGCTGGTCCTATCCATCATTAAGTCATGCTTCTGTAATTGCTATAATACCCCAGTGCGATGTTCAAAACCATCCCCCTGAGCTCCTCTGCCTGACCTATCGGGCCTCCTGCATTGAAATAAATGCAGTGTAGCTGCTCATTCTGTGCCTTGCCCTTGTCTGCCTTGACTGTTTGACGTCTGAACTGTACCAGTGTCAGACTGAGCTCTTTCCTCACTCTCTCTCTCTGGGTTTACCCACATTCCTTCACTGGTTTAATGCCTCCTGAATAGCACTAGCAACTGTTCCCTTCCAGTGCCAGTACAATCCATCCTTCTGATGGACGTCAATTCTACCCCACAAGAGATTCCAATGATCCAATAATGTGAACTCTTCTATTCCTATGTCATTGATACCAATAAACAATAGCCTCCCCTCAAAATGGTTATTCTCCCCTTTAAGAATATTCTGCTCCCTCTCTGAGAAATCCTTATACAAAAATTACACATTCGAATAATAAACCTTACAGACATCAGGTCATCATAAAAGGATTACATGACTCACTGAAGGTTTGGGGAAACCTTTTGAGAGAATGCGATGATTCAAAGGAGAATTTTTAAGCAGCAAATGGGATTGATCTGGAACACAATACTCACACACACAATGTGAATATCCAGATCCTGATATACTGAGTAATTCAATCAGAGTTTAGAAGAATATTTACTGAGATTACCATCTGAATGTCCACCTGTAATATCCTGTAATACAAGTTTATAAAATCTGTCACTCTCAGTTCAAGTTAGAAACCCACACCATCCCCTCCTCGTGGCCCAGGATTACTGTACATATTACCCTTGAGGGCATCAACAGTCAACTCAGAGGGACATCTGTGGGTTTCTAGGAGATTCCAACTGGAGAGCTCATGTGACTGAACACAGCAGTTAGAACATAGAACATAGAAGAATACAGCGCAGTACAGGCCCTTCGGCCCTCGATGTTGCGCCGATCAAAGCCCACCTAACCTACACTAACCCACTATCCTCCATATACCTATCCAATGCCCGCTTAAATACCCATAAAGAGGGAGAGTCCACTACTGCTACTGGCAGGGCATTCCATGAACTTACGACTCGCTGAGTGAAGAACCTACCCCTAACATCAGTCCTATATCTACCCCCCCTTAATTTAAAGCTATGCCCCCTTGTAATCGCTGACTCCATACGTGGAAAAAGGTTCTCACTGTCAACCCTATCTAACCCCCTAATCTTTGACACATTGGAGAAAATGATCCAAGCGTCAGTGAGATATGGGGAACAAGAATTACTTTCTTTTCTTTCATTCCGTGCTGCCGCTCTGCCTCATCAATAAGACATGGGTGTGAAAGGCTAATGCCTAACGATGGGCAAGTTGTCTCCATCCTGACCAATGGGTAGGAAGATCCTCCCAAACACTCCAAAGCGTATCCCTAGAAAGATAGCAACTCTGCCTGCTTTCCACTGCCTTCCCACTGCCCAGTGTTCCCAGTAAATGTTTGGAAGAATGGGAAAGGGGGATATCTCCTAGAAAAGGCATAACCGGAAAGGTCTAAGAGGATTATGAAAAAAGAGAGAGATGCACAGGAGAAGGGGGCAATAAGTTGCCAGATGGGGTGTAACTTGGGAAAATGGGAAGTTGCTCATTTTGGAGGAGTTAATAAAGAACAAAGTACTATTTAAATGGTGGAAACTGTAGAAAGCTGCACCACAAAGGGACCGGGGTAATTGTTCAGGAAACACAGAAAGCTACCACACAGTTACACCAGGGAATCAGGAAGGGGAATTGAATGTTTTGTTTCAAAGTTTTTCAGTATTAGAGTTTGGAGTATATACCAGAGAGTAACGTGTAGGAGTGCTGGTGAGACCACCATATCTGCAGGAATGAGAGCAGTTTTGGTCCGTTCAGATAAGGAAATGTGTCACTTTATTGGAGGCATTTCAGGGAAGATTCAATGAGATGATCCCTGGTTTGGAGGGATTATCTTTTAAATAAAGGCTGAAAAGGTTGGGACTCTACTCACTGGATTTTGGAGAAAGAGAGGTGATCTCAGTGAGACAGATGGGATTCTTAAGGGGTTTGGCAGGATAAATACAGAGGGGATGTGTCTGAGGGTAAATACTGAGAGGGGGGTCTGAAACCAGATTCTGAGTCACTGAATCAAGGGTTCTGTTTTGGATTCAAGTTTAAGGCGACACAGACGCAGGTACGGGTTTTCAGCAGCAATGGAGCTGGGGTGAGGTGGAGAGAAGCAATGTTGAAGAGATTGGATTTCCTGGTGTTGCGATTGTGTGGATGTCTGATCAGAAGGTCATCTTGGGGTCAGATATAACAGCAATATTGTGAAGAGTGTCGTTCTGCCTCAGAGAGTTCCCAGTGGGAGGGAGGGGCTCAGCAGAAAGGTAAAGGTAAGGCAATGGGTTTAACCATGACAATGTTTCATTGGGGGAAATTGCAGCTAATTGAGTAGTGGGAATGTGATAAGCAGTTTGATAACTGAGTAACAGTGGAGTAATGGAGAGGGATGATGGGGAGGGAGAGCTGGGCATCGTCAGTGTACATGTCAAACCTAACACGGTGTGTTTGGATGATATCACCTCCTGGCACAATGTACGTGAGATACAGGAGAGACCAAAGATAGATCGTTGAGGGACACCAAATGCAAGGAATTCAGAAAGGAAAGGGAGAATGGAGATGGAGCAGGATTTTCCAACAACAGTGAGGTCAAATATCAGTTTTTCACAGAATGGGAGAGAAGGACATAACCAGAAAAGACCAACAGACAGAACAAGGAACAATATCTATGAATTGGCGAGGGGGGGTGATGAGGCGGCAGCGGAGGAAAGAGAGTTGGAAAGGGAGTTTAGCGAGATTAGGGTAAAGGGTCAAGGTGAGCTCTGATAAGGCTTGACAAGACACTGGAGAAAGATGTAGGTTTAGGACAAAAACCAGGAACACCACGTGAGGCAGTTTGGCTCAGTGGGCTAGTGGGAGGGAGAGAAACAGCAGATCGGATTATCTCAGTCTTAGTGACAGAGAAACTCCATGTGCTCCTCACTCATTGTTGGAGGGGAGGATGGAGGAGACAGGGTGATGGACAGTGTTTTACAAAGAAACAAAACCAGGGTTAGTGATATTTAAAATGAGTGATCAAACCTGATGTATTTCGGTTTTATCCAGAATATTAAAACAAACGACTGAAGTCCTGGTTCGAATCCCATCTTGGCAGACGGTGGAATCTGAATTCAAGAAAAAAAAAGAACGTATTAGGAATCTGCTGATCTCCATGAAACCATTGTCAATGGCGAAACAAATCCTGCCAACCTGACAGCGGCCCAGCCAGCTACTCACTGAAATAATCACTGCAAAGTCTCAACACCGGAATGAAACTGGATGGACCAGTTGGCAACTAACAAGGCACCAGAAATTACAACCACAGAATCAGCCCTCTCGATGGTGCAACATCCTACTCACGAACATAAGGTTTTTGGTGCCAAAATGTGGAGAGCTGTCTCACAGACTAGTCAAGGAACAGCCTGACATAGTCATACTCACGGAATCATCCCTTACAAACAATGACCAGACACCACCATCACTATCCCTAGATATCGAGAGTGTGGTGCTGGAAAAGCACAACAGTCAGGCAGCATCCGAGGAGAAGGAGAATCGACGTTTCGAGCCTAAGCCCTTCATCAGCCTGACCTGTTGCGCTTTTCCAGCACCAGACTCTTGACTCTGATCTCCAGCATCTGCAGTCTTCACTTTCTCCTGAAATCTCTGGATATGTCCTGTCCCACCGGCAGGACAGACCAGGCAGAGGTGGTGACACAGTGGTGTACAGACAGGGAGGATTTGCCCTCGGAGCACTCAGCATTGGCTCCGGAGACCAGGAAGTCTCATGGCTCCTGCTGATTACCACGTCCCGTCCTCTCTTGGCTGATGGATCAGTTCTGCTTCATGTTGAACAACATTTGGAGGAAGCACTGAGGCAATAAAATGCAGTCAAACGTACTCTGGGTACAGGATTTCTATATCCACAATCGAGACTAGCTCTGCAACAGAATTACTGACTGAGCTGCAGGTCCTAAAGGATATAGCTGCTCAACTGAGTCTGCAGCGGGTGGCGAGGGAACCAACAAGAGTGTAAAACATACTTGATCTCATTGTTATGAATTGACCAGCGGCAGATCCATCTGGCCATGACAGTATCGGTACGAGCGACCATCACACATTCCTTTTGGAGACACAAGACTTGGCTTAAAGTTGAGAAAAACCTCCATTGTGTTGAATGACACTATCACCGTTCTAAATGGGACAGACTTCGAAGATATGGACGATCTCAAACTGGGTATCTCTGAGGCACTATGGGACATCAACAGCAGCAGAACTGTAATCTGTAATCTCATGGCTTTGTAAATCCTGCACTCACCCATCACAATGGACAGGAAAGGAGGGCCTGCCATGAGCAGCACCAGGCAGACCTAAAAATGAAGTGCCAACCTGTTGAAGCTATCAAACAGGACTATCTGCACATCAAACAGCATCAGCAGCAAATGATAGAGCTAAGTGATCCTACATCCAATGGAACAGATCAGAGCTCTGCAGTTCTGCCACACCCAGTTGTGAACGGTGATGGACAATTAAACAACTCACTGGAGGAAGCATCACAGATATCCCCACCCTTACTGATGGAGGGGCCTCACACACCCATGCACCAGATAAGATGACAGCATTTGCAGCAATCTTCAGCCAGAAGTGCAAAGTGGGATGATCCATCTCAGCCTTCTCCAGTTGTTTCTAACATCACAGATGTGAATTTTCAGCCAGTTCGATTCAGTTTGAATAACATCAAGAAATGGTTAAGTAGTGCAATGGTTACGGGCCCTGCAAATATTCTGGCAATAATACTGATGACTTGTGCTCCAGAACTTGCCACCCACCAAGTCACGTACCCCTCCAGCACTGGCACCTATCTACAATGTGGAACATTGCCCAGGGATGTTCAACACAAAAACACAGGGCAATCCAACCCAGCCAATTTCCCTCTATCAGTCCACACTCGATCAGCAGTAAAGTGATGAAAGTCGTCATCAACAGGGCAACCAAGCAGCAGCTGCTCAGCAACAGCCAGCTGAGCGACACTCATTTAGGCTCCACCAGGGCCACTCAGTTCCCAATTGTGTTACCGCCCTGATTCACAATCTGGCCACCAGCTGAATCCCAGAGGCGAGGTGAGGGTGACAGCCCAGTCCCACTCCAAGATCACTAATTCTAGCTGATTCCACCCTCATCTCAGCTCATTTACTAAAACTCTCATCCACCTTGTGTTATCTCCAGACTTCATTTTCCAAACACACTCAGGGCCAGCTTCCCACATTCAACCTCACTGTAATATCAAGAAAGTCTAAATTTCTGCTTGTTGATTTATCAAAAGGCTCCTAATTATAATCAACATACAGCCATAGAGAGGTACTGCAAGGAAACAGACCCTTCGGTCCAACCCATCCATGCCGACCAGATACCCCAACCCAATCTAGTCTCACCTGGCTAATATCCCTCAATTTAAAATTCTCACCCTTGATTTAATTCCTGGCTGTGATAATCCCTAGCTCCCTGCACCACACACACTTTGAGACCTCGACAACCTATTTTCTTCGAGACTCCCAACCATTTGTTAATTCATTACTTCACCTGTGTGGCTGTTTCTACAGTTGCTGAAGCAGCATGGTCTGAAATTTGCAGCCAAAACCTCTCAGGTCTGCTTTCCACCTTTAAGACATCCCTCAAAATCTGCTTTTTGACAGTGCTTTTGGTCACCTGACCTAATATCTCCATCTCTGGCGTAATGTCTAAAGTTCTCAATAACATTTTTGTGAAATTATAAGCATGATAATAAAAATACAAACTGTTGTTGATTTGGACATTATTTTCAAATCATCACTGTTGCTGAGTGAATAATCGATAATGCCACTTACCCAACCACATTGTAAGGAGCACCTTCACCACACAAACTGCAGCTGTACAAGAAAGTCAAACATCACCCTCTCCACAAGCAACAGGGCTTTGGCATTAATCACTGGTATCTGTGGAAGGAGAAACACAATTGATGTTTCAGGGAGTGCAAAATGGATTACAGGGAATGAAAATGGTGCAGAATTTGATATTCAGAAATGGAAGGAAAATACACTTGCTTGTTGGAAAAAAGAATTCTTGACTGTCAAAAATATTCAAGAAAAAAGTAATCTGATAATAGAGCAGTCCATGGTCAGGGGCTGGGCCGCAGTGAAAAACTCATTTACAAAGGGTCTATAAAAGTAATATACAGTAGTAAACAGATCAAAAATACACCCATGGTTCGAGATTGAGGAAGCTAGATCTGACAAAGTGGTTATGAGGGAGCCCAGAGGTGAATCAGAGCAGGATTGGCTGCTATGATCCCAATGACTCTGTACTAGACAAAAGGCTGCACATGCGCCTTGCTGCACCTTGCCCCCTACAAAGATGGCGGCTCCGCACATGTCCAGTGAATCGTTGTCCCGAATAAAGATGGCGGCGCTCACTCAGACCTGCAGCCGCGCTGAGGCAACTCTCTATTTACTGCAAACACGGGACTGGGACGTTCAAATTTATGTTTTCCGTCGTGCACAATTTGTTTGTAAAACTTCTCCGCTCATAGCAACACAGTTTTTATCCCATTTCCCTGTTTATTTCTTTCCTTACCGTATCCTTTCTCTCCATAACTTGCCGAACATTCATTACGGCGACTCTGCGCCGCGCGCAAGGGTGATCACATGGTTTAGTTTAGCTCCGCCCTTCATTCACTTTGATTGGTTGGAGGACCAACCTCCCGCTCGGTCCTCCAGATCCGCCCACCGACCTTTCATTGGTCCAGTACTGACATCAATCACCCGCGGGTCATTTGTTGGCTAGAGCATGCGCAGTGCGTCCTGCTTAACTGATACGTTGGGTAATGTGATGGGAGAGTTTACTGAGGGGAAGGATCCCTTTGTGTGAGCTCTGCAGTAGATTTCCTTTATTCATGGGGGGAATTGCCTTCCCACTCATGACTGTATAGCTGTGATTGATGAATCAATGCCATCGGAACCAGTACATAAACACCCCATTTTCACAACATCTGAGATCTTTAGCACATTGTATCACACTCTTCTTTGAAAACAAAAAAAAACATGAAACGGAGGCTCAAGGAGCAGAAGTAGGGCATTCATTCCCTTCAGCTTGTTCCCCCCATTCTATCAGATCATGGCTTGGCCAACCCAGACCTCAACACTTCTTTTATGCTTGATCCGCATAGCCCTCAACTGCTCAATATTTCAAAAAGTATATCTGCCCTCTTTTAAAATAATTTGAGATAGAATCACAGATTCCCTACTATGTGGAAACAGGCCCTTCAGCCCAACAAGCCAGAACAACCCTCCAAAGAGTAACCCAACCATTCCCCTCCCACATTTAACTTTCACAATTTTTTGGGCGAGAAAATTCTAGCCATTATCTGAGAAAAAAAATCTTTACTTTTCCTAAAATGAATGTTCCCTTATGTAATGTCCCCTGGTTTGAGACTTCACTGGTGCTAAAAGATCTAGTCAACATCTACCCTGTCAAGCTCCTCAGAATCTTGTTTCCATAAGATCACTTCTGCTTATCTATTCTTGATAGGCCAACCCTTTCGTCCTCAAAGCAGCTAAGTGAATCTTTTTTGAATGGTCTCCGATGTTAGTTTATTCTTTATTAAATATGGGAGCTAACATTGTATACAGTACTCCAAGTGAGGACTCAGCAACAGCCAATGTGGTTAACCAATCCTCAGTCCATACTAATACATTACGCCGATACCATGAGCTCCTAAATTGTGCAATTAACTTTTATGTAGCACCTTATCATTTACATTTTTAAAATCCAAATACAGAGCATCATTGGATTGCCCTTTATCAGTCCTGCTTGTTCTCTCCTCAATGAACTGTCGTAAATTTGTCAAATATAGTTTCTCTTTCACAAAACCCAGTCTACCATGTTTAATGATAAGCTTTTCTAAATATCCTGCAATTTCTTACTTGAATATTTGACTCTGTAGATTATTTCAGTAAATGTGCTAAGTACGATTCCCCTCTCTTAAATCCATGCAGACTCTGTCCATTCCTGTCACTGTTCAGTAAGAAATTTGACTGTACTCCAATATAGTTAGTAAATGTATCTGTATTTATTTTTAAAAACTGATTACTTACAAATGCTGGACCCATGCAATATCAATGAATTAGTGACTCTGAATTGGGGTTATAATTTTTTTTGTTAGTTCCTTTTCGTACTGTGTTATGCAGACAGCACCAAGTGATCACTCTTAATTGTGAGGAACTTTGAAAATGATATATTTTAAAAATGACATCCCAAAATGCTGCCTCATTAGTGTGCAAGGAGGATTTTGCATTCAATAGTTTGCAGATGAAATTGAACAGATTTTTGCTGCATTTTGGCCAGACTGCAGGTTACACCAAAGTGGCAACTCTGTTATCAAATTCTTACTTGACACTGCCCGAGGCGATACTGATGGGACTTCACTTTGCCATTCTTGTTCACCAGTTTTATTTCCAGGTTTAATCGTGTAATCATTCTAGAGCTTGTAATTTTAGACAACTTCTCTTTTAGGAACATATGTAAGTATCATACTGAAATGTTGCACTGAATGGTACCAAATCTGAAATTAGTCTCTAATCTGATAGTAACATGCTCTGACCCTTCTACATATGTATTGGCATAAGTCTATGCCAGTTATTTTTCTGAAGCCTGTGATTCCTGATGAAGGGCTTATGCCCGAAACATCAACTCTCCTGCTTCTTGGATGCTGCCTGACTTGCTGTGCTTTTCCAGCATGACACTTTTCAACTCTAATGTCCAGCTTCTTTGGTCATCACTTTCTCCTTTGATCAACAAAAATTATTCTTGGTTTAATCTTCTCAAAGTGCAATAGGAACCAATTCATGAAATTCAGATATTGCACATTTACCTTAACTATGTGAAGTCTAAATTATTCTCAGTAATTGAAACCGTGCTGACAAACTTGTGCAGTATCAGTGCCTCAGTTTTAGAGTGTTCCCAGATATCGCACAGCTTCAGTATTTTGTCTTGCACTCAGCTATATGTTATTCTCACTTGTTTCTTTGTGAAAGATTACAAAATTAACTTGGATGAATGAACTTATGATTTCTTTAACCAATGTTGGGAGAAAAAAATGTCAGTATTTTAAGTGCTGATAAAGTATAATAAACTAATAATCAGTAGAAAGGGTTTAAGATGGATATGGAACAAATGCTGGCAAATGGGACTAGATTAATTTTGGATATCTGGTCAGCATGGGCAAGTTGGACTGAAGGGTCAGATTTTGTGTTGTACAACTGCGACTTCATTCTCTCAATTAAAGCTGTTGAATACTTCGAGGAGGAAAAGGAGAATTTATGCAGAGAATGCACTTGAAATGATGATCGAGGTATATCAAACTCACATTATTTCATGACCTTTTCCTCTGGGTTCTTCAATGAACAAACTTGTTTTGTTATCTGAATAAATATGTATCATGTGATTTGTTTCGCACAAAATATTTCGTTAGGATCTGGTGAACTATTAAGAAGTGTTCACGTTTAAAATTTAGGCAGCATGATTGTTAAGCAAGAAAAGGTTGGCGTTTTACTCCCACTGAATCATTGCTCTATAAAAGGTAACAAGCTTTTTATCTGTTCTGGGCACTGAATATATGGAAGTCAATTCTGAAGGAAAAAATCCTCGTTTGTAATATTCCCACATATGGGGAGTAATTGCTTCTGGTCACTCTTCAGGCTCTAGAGGCTCCGAAAGAAATGAGTTGGCCAAAGTTAGGAACATCATTTGGATGGACTATGCTCATTGGGGAAACTTGCAGGATCTGTAGAAGGAACACGTGTTTCAGAGTGTATGCAATAAACCTGAACATTGTTATTTTTTCACAGAGGTTGTGACCCGACTGGAGCAGCAATGAAGCTCGTATTGTTTTTTAAATTTCCGAGCTTGCCAAATTATTGTTGGTAAATGCAGGTGACTTTATCAAAGCACATTTCACACTCCCCAGCCAGGAATTTGGTCCAAATTCTGTCAGTCCATCCATTTGTATGGATAGCAGGTATTTCAAATGTGAGCACTCCATTTAACTATTTGAATTGAATACTTCAGTGGTTACATCTTCTTGGATTCTGAATTTCAAATTACTCAATGTGATTTTTTGTCCCCCCTGAATTTGCCAAGCACTGGGCAGTTCTGGAATATTGTAAAACATTTATAATAGATGCATTTACACTATTGAAGGCAACCTGGCAGATTTGAATACCATTCAGGTAGTCAACAACAATACATAAGTAACTTTATGAATTGCTTACTGTACACCAACAACGCAAGCCAAGTATTAGTGAAACCACGGATTGTCTGCCATGGATTCCCAAATCTAAACAGTGCATTCCAGATATGCTCACTAACACCATCTGGGAGCAGTCTCCCAAAGTGCTCCCAGAACTTAGAAAGCACATACACTACCCTCCAAAGATAAATCTGCTGTCACAGGCTTCACTCTTATTGAATACAATGGCATTCATTATCCAGTTCTTTAACGTGACAAATGAGCTTACAAACAATTTATAAAATACTTTAAATCCTGAAGAAATGTGATGTCAGCCCTTTGTAGAAGTGAATGGAAAGTGTGATGTTTGCTTGAACGTTGGCTCTATGTATCAGACTGATCTGAACCTTTAGCAAGATGTGGGATGTTTCCCACACACTTTGTTTAAAAAACAAATATATGCTCTGAGATTTAAATGTTCAATCAGGTTTAATAAAAATCAGTCCAAAAATTGAGTTTGACTTCAGCTCCTTTAAAGAGACATGCTCTTGGCCTTCAATTTTGTGACATGTGATCATTCTTTGGTAAAGGTGGTTGTGTGTAACACTGCAGGATGTTGTACTGAAGTGCCTCATTGGGTGGAGGAGCTTTATTACTGGTGTAACTTGGCTAATTTTGAGATGGAATATTATTGTGAGTTAAATCTTGTTTTTAAACTGAGACGTGCTTGTGTAACTCAAGTGTGGAAACTATGCTCATGTTTGCATTGAACCTTTCACTTTTGGAGATTAGTATTTTTCCGATCTGTTTTGTAAATAAAGTTCACTATAGAAAGCACAGTGCTGGAGAACCGCAGGTCCAGCAGCATCTCTGAGGGGAATAAAACATTGGAAACTCCAAGTCTCATGACCATTTGTCCATTCAGACGAAGAGTCACTGAAATTGAAATGTAACATTATGTTTCTCTTCACCGATGCCCTCAGAACTGCTTAGTTTCTCCAACACTTTGTTTCTGAGGTTCAGATCTCCAGCATCTGCAGTTTATTGTTTTGTTGTAGATCCTATGATTTGACTTGGGGAGCAAGAAACAGCAACTGTAATCAATTAGGATAAAACTCTCCAACCATGGAAAACAAACACATAGTTCTTTATACTTTGCAAAACATGACTGTAAATAAGAAATGCAATTAAGCTAAGTGCAAGGCGGCATACCACCAGCCTTGTCTCAAACTTGCTATTCACCTTTGAGAACTAATCTGTCAGAATTGTGTTTGCTTGCTTCCTTTGAGATCACAGTCCACAAATGTCCCAGTACCAATTCCTGGGCCGGGCCCAGTTACCACATTGCAGTGGGGTGGGGAGCTTTGTGTCAGCCTGAAGTTTTTGTTAATAACAGCATTGCAGGTTGAAGTTGACGGTTTTGACGAATATTGCATCATCAAACTTGGAGGAAATCCTTCCGAATGTATTGATTAACTGGACTGAGCCTGTTTACATGCAGCCCTGTTAGTAGTGCAGTCATATTCTCAGTTAATAATCACACAACACCAGGTTATAGTCCAACAGGTTTAATTGGAAGCACACTAGCTTTCGGAGCACTGCTACTCCATCAGGTGATTGTGTAGGGAACAATTCTAAGGTATAGAACTTATAGCAAAAATTTAGTGTGATGTAACTGAAATTATCCATTGAAAAATACCTCGATTGTCTGTTGAGTCTTTCATCTGTTCGAATACCATGATAGTTTCACTTCTGTCATGTGTAAATCACAAAAACCTTTTTTTAAAAGGTGCATTCCTGACAGTGGCCCATCAAATCACTCATTGTATTAATCACTGCACAGTCTCAACAAAGGAATGAAATTGGATGTCCCACATTACATCTACCAATGCACTGGAAAATACAACAATACAATCAGCCCTCTTGACCCTGCAACTTCTGTCTCACTGTGGGCCAACAACAGCAGCAGAACTGTACTCCAGCCCAATCTGAAATCTCATGGCCTGGTATATCCCCAACTCAACCATTAATATCAACCCTAGTTCAATGGAGAGTTCTGCAGGGCATGCAGGAGCATACAAGGCATACATAAAAATGAGGTGCCAACCTGGTGAAGCTACCCAACCTGCATGCCAAACAGCGCAAGCAACACGAAATAGAACTATGTGATCCAACAACCAATGGATCAGATCGGAGCTCTGCAGTTCTGCCACACCTAGTCAGGAATGGTGATGGGCAATTAAACAACTCACTGCAGGAAGCATCACAGATATCCCCACCCTTACTGATGGAGGGGTCTCACACATCCATGCAACAGACAAGACAACAGCATTTGCAGCAATCTTCAGCCAGCAGTACCAAGTGGATGAGCTTTCTACATTGGTCCCTGACATCACAGACGTGAATCAATTTGGTTGAAAACTTATTTCAAATCAGATCAAGAAATGGAGAAGTAGTGTAAAGGCTGTCGGCCCTACCAACATTGTGGCAATAATACTGATGGCTGTGCTCCAGAAATTGCTGCCCACCAAGACAAGTCCAGCACTGGCACCTACTGACATTGTGGAACATTTCCCAGGGATGTTCAACACAAAAACACAGGACAGAGCCAACCCAGCCAATTTCCCTCCATCAGTCGAGACTCGCTCAGCAGTGAAGTGATAGAAGGTGTCATCAACAATGCTGTCAAGCAGCTGCTCAGCAATAACCTTCTGTGACACGTAGTTTGGGTTCTGCCTGGGCCACTCAGATCCTGGTCTTGTTACAGACTTGTTTCACAAACTGACAAACAGCTGAATTCCAGAGGTGAGGTGAGGGTGATAGCCCAGTCCCACTCCAAGACCACTGTTTCGACTTCAGTGATATCACCTGACCTCACCACAGTCTCAGCTCATTTACTGAAACTCTCATTCATTCCTTTTGTTAACTCTAGATTTCATTATGTAAACCCACTCCTGGCCAGCATCCCACAATCACCCTCCCTATAATCTCCAGAATATTGAAAACACTACCGCCCAAGTGCTCACTTGTACCAGAACTTGCTGATCCATCAAAATGCTCCCATTTATAAGCAACAACAATTTATTTTCACACCCTTGGTTTAATTCCTGGCTGTAATCATTCCTATCTTCCTGCACCACACACCCTTTCACATCTCAATAACTCATTTTAGTTCAGACTCCCAATGACGTGTTTATTTTTGAGTTCAGCTGTGTGACTGTTTCTATAGATTCCAAGGCAACACAGTCTGGAATTCCCACCCTAACCCTCTAAGATCTGCTTTCTTCCTTTATGTCGTTCCTGAAAAATTGTTTATTTCGCAAAAGTTTTGGTCACCGGACATAATATTCTCCATCTGTGGCCTTATGTCAAAAATTCAATATTTTTGTGAAATTAAAACGTGTTGATTTGTACAGATATCTTTAACTCTGCACTATCTCTGAGTGAATAAACTGTAATGTCTCCTACCCAGCCACGTTGTGGGAGCACCTTCACCATACCAACTGCAGCAGTACAAGGAAATCAAACATCACCTTCTCAACAGGAAACAGAGCTTTGGCCTTGATCACTGGTATCTGTGGAAGGAGAAATACACATCATGTTTCAGGGAGCGCAATATGATTTACAGGGAATGAAAATGGTGCAGAATTTGACTGTCAGAAATGGAAGGAAAATCCACTCATTTATTGGAAATAAGAACTCTTGACTGTCAAAGATATTGTGGAAAAAATAACCTGATAATGGAGCAGATGGTCAGGAGCCAGGCAGCAGGGGACAATCCATTTACAAAGAGGTCTGTGATCGTAATAGTAAAATATTACACCGAGCAAAAATACACACGAGAGACGAGGAAGCTAGATAACAAACAAATGGACATTAAGGAGCCCAGAGTTGAATCAGAGCAATGTTCACTTTTATGATCCCACAGTCAGAGGTGTCTAGCACAGAAACAGACTCTTCGGTCCAACCTATCCATGCCAACCAGATATTCTAACCTAATCTATTCTCATTTGCCAGCACTTGGCCAACATCCCTGTGAACCCTTCCAATTCAAATGCCTTTGAAATGTGACAATTTTAGTTGTCCTTCAGGCTCCTTTTGAATTCCCCCCTCACCTCACCCTAAACCTATATCCTCTAGTTCTGGGCTCCACCAACCCTTGTCTATTTATGCTATCCATGTCCCTCACGACTTTATAAACCTCTATAACATCACACCTCAGCCTATGACACTCCAGGGAAAATGACCCCAGCCTATTTTGCCTCTCCTTGCAGCTCAAATCCTCCAACCCTGGTAACATCCTTGAAAATCAATTCTCAAACCTTTCAAGTTTCGGTGCCTCCTTCTGAAAGGAGGGAGACCAGAACTGCACAAAATATTCCAAAAGTGACCAAACCAATGTCCTGTCCATCTCCTCTACTCAATGCTCTGACCAATAAAAGGAATCATACCAAATGCCTTCTTCACTGTCCTATCTACCTGCGACTCTACTTTCAAGGAACTATGAACCTGCATTCCAATGTCTCTTTGTTCAGCAAGATTCTCCAAGATCTTACAATTTAGTGTGCGAGTCCTGCTCTGATTTGCTTTTCTAAAATGCAGCACCTCACATTTATCTAAATTAAACCCTATCTGCCACTCCCCAGCCCATTGATCCATCCAATCAATATCCCATTGTACCCTGAGACAACCTTTATCACTGTCCACAATACCAATAATTTTGGTGTCACCTGCAAACTTACTAACTGTACCGCCTCTATTCACATCCAAATCATTTAAATGAATGACAAAACAAATCCAGAAAAAAAAAATCCATTTCTCTGGGTGTGAATATGCTCTGTGTAAATCCTGCCCCATGTCTCTCTACCAGAGAAGGCTGCACATGCGTCCCGCTGAACTTTGCCCCCTACAAAGCTGGCGGCTGCACGTGCCCAGTGAATCGTTGCCCCGAATAAAGATGGTGGTGCTTACTCGAATCAATCGCCAGATGAGGCATTTTCCTGTCTACTACAAAAACGGGACTGTAAGTTTCAAATTTGTAGTTTCCGATGTGCACCAAATGTCTGTAAACCCTCTCAACCCATACCAACACCATTTCCCTCCCGCTTCCTGCTGTTTATTTCTATCTTTACCAACAGCTCTCTGTCCACACATCCCGAACCGACCGCGAGGATGATCACGTGGTATAGTCTAGTCCCGCCCCCTCATTCATCCTGATTGATCGGAGGACCAACTGCCCCGCCAGGTCCTCCAGCGCTGTCTCTGCCTTTCCATTGGTCCGCCTCTGACATCAATCACCCGCGGCCCATTGTTGGCTGGAGCATACGGATTGCGTCGTGGCTTTTGTTGCTGGTCATGAGTTACAAGAGTTAAAAATGACACAACAGCATCTCAAAACCACCTGATGAAGAAGCTTCCAAATAATCCTGTTGACCAATAATCTGGTGTTCTGTGAATTTTACTTTTGTCCATCCCAATCCAACACCAACACCTCCAAGTCACGAATGAGGGAGGGATGTATAACAGAAGAACTAGGAACAGTAGAAGGCCTTCCTGCCCCTCGAGCCTGCTCTGCCATTCAATAAGATCATGGCTGATCATTTCGTGGACACTGAACCATTTACCCATGTTCTCACCGTGTCCATTAATTAATTACGTTTTTAAAAATCTAACCTAGCTTTAAAAACATTTACTGAACTAGCATCAACTACTTCCCTGGGCAATGAATTCCATCGAGGTCAAGAAGTTCCTGCTCAATTCAGTCTTAAGTTTGCTGCCTCTAATCTTGCGATGATGCTCTCTTGTCCTTGCTTCACCTGCCAGTGGAAACATCTCTCTATTTCTATTTTATCCATTCCATTCATTATTTTATATCTTTCCATTCTTCTGAATTCCAATGAATATAATCCCAATCTACTCAGTCTCTCTTAAGCCAAACCCCTCAACTCTGGGATCAACCTAATTAACCTCCTCTGCACCCTCTCTCGTGCCAGTACATCCTTTCTCAAGTAAGACGACAAAAACTACATGCAGTACTCCAGGGGTGGTCTCACCAGCACTCAAATACAGCTGGAACATAACCTCTGCCTTTAAACACATTCCTTTCAGCAACGAAGGACAAAATTCCATTTGCTTTCTGAACTGATTGTTGTACCTGGTGACCAACCTTCATGCAGAAGGATGCTCAGGTCACTCTGCAGAGCAAATGATGCAACTTTTTAACATTCAAGTGATTTTATTTTTAAATGTTACTACAACCAAAGAGTATAAACTTTATACTTACAAACATTCTATTTAATTTGACAGACCATTACCCACTCACTCAAATGTATCTTTGTTGCTCTGCAAAGTTTCACAGTCCTCCGCTCACTTTGTCCTGCTAATCATCTTGGTGTCACATGCAAACTTTGACACCCTACATGTAGTTCCAACTCCAAATCATCTGTATCAGTTGTAAATAATTGCAGTCCCAACACTGATCCCTGAGGCACACGACTTGTCAATGATTGTCAGCAAGAATAATACTCATTTGTCCCCAACAGTTTGCTTCCTATTAGTTTACCAATCTTCTATCCATGCTAATACTCTACCGCTAACGCCATGCACCCTTATATTGTGCAACAGCCTCTTGCACAGCACCTTGTTGATGGTCTTTTGGAAATCCAGGTACACCACATCCACTGGGTTGCCATTGTCCACCTTGTTTGAAATGTCTTCATAGAATTCCAAAAGATTGGTCAAGCATGACCTGCCCTTCATGAACCCATACTGCATCTGTACAATGGACAATTTTTATCGAGATTCCCTGTTATTTCTTCCTTGATAATAGACCCAAACATCTTTCCCACTACAGAGAATAAACTAACTGGTATATAATTCCCCACTTTTTGTCCACCTTCTTTTAAAAACAGTGGTGTCACTTTTGCTGTTTTCCAATATGCTGGGACTGCCACAGAGTCCAGTGAATTTTAGAAAATTACTGCCAGTGCATTTGCTGTTTTTCCTGGCATCTCTTTTAGTACCCTGGGAGGAATTCCATCAGGGTCAGAAGACTTTTCTATGGTTAGCTCAATTACCTCCAAACAGTCTAAAACTAGCTGTTCCGTAATAATGATAGTTTCCAAATCCTCACCTACCTTTGTCTCTTTGCTAGTTACTGGAAAGATATTAGTATCCTCCACTGTGATATCCCATAACTAAATGCTTCTTCTCATTTTCCAAAGGACCAACATTTACTTTAGCCATTCTTTTCTCATTATATATATTTATATACACTTTTGCTCTCTGTCTTTATAGTCTGTGTTAGTTTATTTTTCTCATGTTCTATATTACTTTTCTTTATAGCTCTTTTGTGGCTTTCAGTTGACCTTTAACGTTTTCCCAGTTCTAGTTTCACGCTGTTTTTGGCCACTTTGTACACCTTCTCTTTCAATTTGATTTTCCAGAATAGCAACCCGATTCTCCAAGCATTTCACATACTCTTTCTTCTTGCAACAGCACTCTCGAGCCGCTTCCCTGTTTTTCATGAGGCAGATTTCACATTTCTGAGTGGTTTCTTCAGCATTCTGGGACTGGCTTTGCAGGACTGGTGAAGATGCCATAACCATTCCCTGGCCAGCAGTGGAGTTAGGAGTTGTACGGATCTTATAGGTTTGGACATCTTCAGCAGCACCTCGTACAAGCACTTGGCTGCCTGGCACAGAAGGGCTTATGCCCAAAACGTCGATTCTCCTGTTCCTTGGATGCTGCCTGATTCCTGAAGAAGGGCTTATGCCCGAAACGTCGATTCTCCTGTTCCTTGGATGCTACCTGACCTGCTGCGCTTTTCCAGCAACACATTTTCAACAAAGATTTGCTGTCCATCGGGGCTCTTTGCATACTGTACAATGGCTGCTCCAACCTTGGCTGTAGCTGCGTTGGTCATTGTTAGTGTCTGGAGTCCTTGCACTCCATCTGAACCATTGTTGGCCAGCTGAATTGCTCCCCCGCTGTGTGATAGCAATGAATTGTCTGCTGATAGTCTGATAGATGGGTGTCTGCATCGTCATTGTAGTAACAGTTGAGACAGACTCTTCTTCTGATTTTTCCTCATCAATTTCTTGGCACACCAGGGGATCAGAAGAAAGTTCATTCAGGATTTTCCTGAATGAAGGCCGTCTCAATAGAATTTCTCTACGTTTCTGAGAGTCAGTCATGCTATCCACAGATTCCTTGGAGTCCTCACATTCAGATATAGTAGAGATCTGAACAGTCTGAACTGGAGGGGACTGTATGACTGAAGACTGAGCTGCTTGGATAACTCCTTGCACTTGAACAGTCTGCCCATTCGGCAAATGCACTGAAGTTACTGCTAGACTTGTCGTTGATTGGATCCCAGGCATGGTTACCTGCGTGGTCATGTTATATATTAATTATCCAGATGAAGGGACTGGGGGCATTCTAGCGAAGTTTGCCAATGATACGAAGTTAGGTGGACAGGCAGGTAGTACTGAGGAAGTGGAGAGGCTGCAGAATGATCTAGACAGTTTGGGAGAGTGGTCCAGGAAATGGTTGATGAAATTCAACGTGAACAAATGCGAGGTCTTGCACGTTGGAAAAAAGAATACAAGCATGGACTACCTTGTAAACGGTGAGAAAATTCATAAAGCCAAAGTACAAAGGGATCTGGGAGTGCTAGTCGAGGATTCTCTAAAGGTAAACATGCAGGTTGAGTCCATGATTAAGAAAGCGAATGCAATGTTGTCATTTATCTCAAGAGGGTTGGAATATAAAAGCAGCGATGTGCTACTGAGACTTTATAAAGCTCTGGTTAGGCCTCATTTGGCGTACTGTGTCCAGTTTTGGTCCCTATACCTCAGGAAGGACATACTGGCACTGGAGCGTGTCCAGCGGAGATTCACACGGATGATCACTGGAATGACAGGTCTAGCATATGAGGAACGGCTGAGGATCCTGGGATTGTATTCATTGGAGTTTAGAAGGTTAAGGGGAGATCTAATAGAAACTTACAAGATAATACATGTTTTGGAAGGGGTGGATGCTAGGAAATTGTTTCCGTTAGGTGAGGAGATTAGGACCGGTGGGCACAGCCTTAGAATTAGAGGGGGTAAATTCAGAACAGTAATGCGGAGACATTTCTTCAGCCAGAGAGTTGTGGGCCTGTGGAATTCATTGCCACGGAGTGCAGTGGAGGCTGGGACACTAAATGTCTTCAAGGCAGAGATTGATATATTCTTGATGTCACAAGGAATTAAGGGCTACAGGGAGAATGCGGGTGAGTGGAGTTGAAATGCCCATCAGCCATGATTAAATGGCGGAGTGGACTCGCTGGGCCAAATGGCCTTACTTCCACTCCTATGTCTTATGTTCTTAGGGTCTAATTTGATCACTTTCCTTCGATACCCATTGCCGAGTATACCTTTTCATACAGTCCTTCCTTTTCACTGGAATACATCTTTGCTGAGCACTTTGTAAAATGTCTTTGAAAATCTTCCACTGCTCATCAACTTCCCACCATAAAATTTTTGTTTACAGTCTACTTTATCCAGATTCTCTCTCATTCTATTGTAGTTCCCAGTGTTCAAGCACAGGACCCAGTTAATAGATTTTATCTTCACACTCTCCATATGTATTCTAATTCAACCATACAGTGATCGCTTCTTCCCAGGGGATCGCTAACTCTGAAGTCATTAATTATTCCTGCCTCATTGCACAGGGCCAGATCTTGGATAGCTTGCTCCCTTGTCAGTTCCATTTCATACTGTTCAAGAAAACTATCATGAATACACTTAGTGAACTCCTCAAGGCTACCTTGACTGAGCTGGTTTGACCAATCTACATGTAGATTAAAATCATCGACGATAATAGCTGTACCATTTTTACAGGCATTAGTTATTTATTTGTTTGTTTATTGCCCATGCCAATGTGATGTAGTTATTTGGTGGCCTATACATTGCACCTATCAGTGACTTTCTTGTTAGAATTTTGACTGCATCATTCCTGTTTCTCCTAATGTATGGCAATAACAACAACTACTTGCTTTGTATGGAACTTTCACAATGGCAAATCTCCTAAGGTGCTTCATGGATGATCAAAACATTGATTAAAGAGAATGATTTTAAAATACATCTTAAAAGGAAGATAGAGAAGGTTAGGGAGGCTATTCCACAGACTTCTGCCCTTGACAGCTCCAGCTGTGGAATGATACAGGTGGGGTGGGTTGGAAAGGGAACGTGCAAAGGGGAAATGGAAAAGTGCAAGCAGTGCATAAAGTCTTAAGGATAGAGGAGGTTCCAGACCGAGTCTGTCATGGAGTTTGAAGCACTGCAACAGGTTCATGCATGTCACGACTATAGTGCTAAAAGAGATTTCTGCTGTCCGAAACAGCGTGACGGATCTTGTATTGTGGACTTATGAAATGACAGTGATCTCTACCAAACATGTACGAGGTAGAGTCAGGGCAATAATGAGATGCTGCAGCAGGAGGGGAACAGGTAACTCCATACAAAACCCTACTCTTTCTCATCCATTTTCAACTCCAAAACCGAGTGAGTTCTAGAAAAGCACCTTTATATCCCACCACAACACTTTACCCCACAATCGTGGTATATGTGCACAAGGAGGAGTAGAACAGACTGTACTGGGACCGTGAAACACTTGGTAAAGACTAAAATCATCTGACTATTGAGAGCACCACCACATTGTATGGGTTTTCTATTGTTTTTACTCGGTTCCTGACTTCCCTTATTTTCCCTCATGAACCTGTTCAAAGTTGTTTTTACACACACCTGCAGTACCTGTGAATTGAACGCCGGTCTCTCGGTCCAAGATTCGGGATATTTTCCCTGCATCACAAGGCATCGACTCCAACTTCCCTTGTCCGTTAATGTTTCTGTTGCTTAACTGCTGAGTCGCACCTGAATCACCTCTGCCTTTGGAAGGAAGGGGCGGAACTGGAGGACCGAGCAGCGGCCGGTCCTCCAACCAGAGTGAGTGAGGAGAGGGGCCAATGCATTCTGTGGAGTGAACGCTTCAGGATTGGTCAGAAAGCAAACTGCTTTGCAGGATTGATCATTGCCACGGCATGGCGGAGCATTAAACACCTCTCATAAACCAATGTGAGATTTTAAAGAAATAGTTCAGATGTAAATCTGACAATGAACATATTTCCAATCGATTTACACAACTTGAGTAACAAACTTATTTTCAAACTCCCAGAACGATTGGTAATTTACATACCTGGCTGGTATGGTTAAGTTGGACCGAACAATCTATTTACATATTAACCATCTCAATGACTGTAACTCGACAGAGCAATTGTTAATGTCAAATATTTCCCCCGTGATTCTGTGCAGATATGAATATTCTCTATAAACTCACTGACAACCTCCGACGCACGCGCAGTTTGGTTTCTATGAAGAGCATGCGCAGTGTCACATTAACCAGGACACGGCGAGTCATGGAGCAGCTTTCTCCGGGTGCGGCTACGATCGGCTTCAGAGAGCGGCGTCTGGGAGACTCACTGGGAGAAAGGAGCGGAGAGAATTCACAAGACGCGGATATAGGTGAAAAAAATCCGAAAAAGACCCTGCAGACCCGGATAAGGAGATGATGGTCTCTGTCGGGAAAGCGGCCCAGGGTCACGGCCGCCATTTATTTGAGGGAAGAGGGAGCGCGGGCTTCAGAGCCGCCATCTTGAGAAGGTCAATGAGCAGGAGGGCGGGGCTATCCGGGTCGAGGACAATCGGAGGATAGACCCACCTGAGATCACTTCACTAAAGACATGAATGCACACGGTGGATTTTTCTTAACATCAACAATTGTTTAATACTCACAGGTTTTTAATTACATCTTCTTTGAAGCATTTAATTCTCATTTTCTCATTTGCAATGGTGGGATTTGTACCTGTGTCCAGTGAACATTTGCTGAGTTTCTGGATAAATTGTCTCACTTAATGCCACTGGACCATCACTTTGCCTGCTCACAGGTTGCCCATCCCAGTGCAACATGAATCAAAACCCTTTCTTCCTGCACAATTGTTTGATCTTGCACTCTGGTGATATCACTTAGTATCTCTCCATGTGGTATCCCTCACTGTGTGGGTCTAATTGCTGCATCTGTCAATGTCCCTCGCTCTTGCAGCTACTCCAGATCCTGAGCAAACAGAATTCTCCACTCCAGATAGACGATGGAGACTGGGATGTTCCAGATTTCTGTGGGACTCAGTGCCATTTGACATTTGTAGCCCTCACTGCATCAGTCTAATTTCCCATTCTGTCTATCTGTCTGTAGGTACTCAGGAAGGTCCTGACCTAATAGACATCCCAGCTGCTGGGTGTCTCATACATCCCTCATTGAAGATGGTTTGTCAGCCAGAGAGACACAGGGCAGGGAGATCTGGAGCCTTCAATAAATCCTGCAGTGAGGTAAGATCACACTCAGTGCACAGAACAGAGAGCAATGAGAGGGCTCCAAACATCAGCTAACAGGGCATGACATAGCTGCCGTGCTGGAGGGGGAGCACAGTACAGACACACCCCAGGTTCAGTCACCGCCTTTACTTCAAGTTTTGTTGTACTAAGACAACATCGGGAGTGTCACAGTTTTCAATCCAAGCCTGTGCTGTCTTAGTGAGCATCAGTACAAAAGAGGGGAAAGCAGGCTTTCCACGAGCGGGTGGGAATGCTGTCTGGGAATGTTCCATTCTGTGTTCCCTCTCCCACACTGTATCTATGGCTTGTCTTGTGGATCAGTGTCTTCAATCATTCTAATGCCAAAAACAGTTCCTATCTCTGTACTTTCCTCCCCTCTCACCAATCACTTCACACATTTGAAACCTGCTCCAGTCCAGACGACCATCCATATCTCTCTAACTTCAGTCTCGACAACATGCCCTGTCACGATAGTCCACTCCCCCAATAACCCAAGACTTAGGGTCTGTTTCTGTGCTGCATGACTCTGGCCGAAGTCATCAATGCTGACCAGGTTTCCTGAACTGAATGAGTTGCATTTCCGTGTTTGGCCCATGGCCCTTCAAACCTTCACTCCTCCATGTTCCTGCCCAAATGTCTTTTCCATGTTGTAATTGTTCTTGGTTCTCCCATGTGCCACAGAACCGTCCTCTGTGGAAAATGTTGCCCCTCAGCTCTCTAAGTAAATCTTTGCTCTCAGTCACTCCTCAGGCCTTACCCATTCTGCTGTGGGACACAACCCTTCCCCAACATAGACTCCCCTCGGACATTACCCCCTTCTGTGGGACACCCCTCCTCAGTTCAGATTCCCCTCGAGCCTTACCCATCCTGCTGTGGGACCGAACCCCTCCCCGGTACAGACTCCCTTCGGGCCTTGCCCATCCTGCTGTGGGACACATCCCCTCTGAGGTACAGACTCCTCTCGGGCCTTAACCGTCTGGCTGGGGGATACAACCCCTCCCCGGTACAGTCTACCCTTGAGCCTTACCTGTCCTGCTTTGGGTCGCATACCCTCCCTGGTACAGAGTACCCTCGGGCCTCACCCTTCCTGCTGTGAGGCACAACCCCTCCCCAGTACAGACTCTTGACTGGCCTTAACCATCCTGCTGTGGGGTACAACCCCTCCCTGGTGCAATCTGCCCTTGGGCCTTACCCATCCTGCTTGGGATACAACCCCTCCACGGTACAACTCACCTCAGGCCTTACCAATCCTGCTGTGGGACACAGACCCCTTACCCATCCTGCTGTGGGACACAGACCCCTTACCCATCCTGCTGTGGGACACAGACCCCTTCACCATTCTGCTGAGGGACACAGACCCCTTACCCATCCTGCTGAGGGACACAACCACATGTGTACAGAGTCCCCTTGGGTCTTACTCATCCTTAATCCCTCCCCGGTACAGACTCCCCTCGGGCCTTACACATCCTGCTGAGGGACACAATCCCTCCCCGGTACAGACTCCCCTCAGGCCTTAACTATCCTGCCATGGGACACAACCCCTCCCCAGTACAGACCCCCCTTGGGTCTTACCTATCCTGCTGCGGGATACAGCCACTCCCCGGTACAGACTCCCCTCGAGCCTTACCCATCCTGCTGTGGGACACAACCCCTCCCCAGTACAGACTCCCCTTGGGCCTTACCCATCCTGCTGAGGGACACAACCCCTCCCCGGTACAAACTCTCCTCTGGTCTTACCCATCCTGCCATGGGACACAACCCCTCCCCAGTACAGACTCCCCTCGGGCCTTACCCATCCTGCTGTGGGGGACACGCTCCCCTGTACAGATTCCCGTCCGGCCTCACCCACCCTAACGTGGGACACAATGCCTCCCCGGTACAGATTTCCCTCGTACATTACCCATCCCCGGTCCAGACTTGTCCAAGACCTTGCCCATCCTGCTGTGGGACATGACCATTTCCCGGTACAGAGTCCGCTCGGTCCTTACCCATCCTGCTGTGGGACACAACCCCTGTCCGGTACAGAGTCCCCTTGGACCTTACCCATCCTGCTGTGGGACAGGTTGACAATTGTATTGAATAGAATCCCTCTAGTGTGGAAACAGGCCCTTGGTCCAGCAAGTCCACACCGACCCCTGATACATACCCTGCTCAAAATAGCTTCAAAGTACATAGAAAAAGTGATCACTGAATTGGTTAAAATCTCCTCAGTTACATTGGGCAGTTTAAAAGTCTCTCTGTATTGGTGATATGTTCCTTTTCTTCAAACAGGTAACATTTTTATTAAAGCAGCAGATGTTCATTGTGAGAGTGTCTCTGTTAAACTAGAATCTGTTCTGTTCTCTGTGTAACAGGCTGTTGTTGTGTGCGATGGACTGTCACTAACAGTGTAATTGACCTGTGAGTCATTGATCAGGTTTCCTTTGTCTGTAAATCTAGTGATCAGTGAACTACACATCCGCTCTTCTTAGCGAAAACAAAGAATCATTTCTCAACGAAAAAATGGCACATCACAAAGCTATTTCATGGATTTCTGGCACACCCCACCGACCAGTGTATCTGGTAAGTCTGTTTCCTGAATAATTCTGAACTCGATCTGTAACTCTGACAGTATCTGTATTGCTTGTCAGTTGGATGAGAATTCAGCCTCTTTGGTCTGAGCTGTTGTGATGCAGGCGGTGGCTTCATTCTGTCTCTGCCAAGCTTGTTTTCTCCTTCTGCTGTGATTCTGGGAGTATCCTTTCGGCAGGTTAGAATATTCAGTGACTGAACGTTGAATGATTTTGACTCTAACAGAGCACTGGCCTTGTTTTCAGCTAATTATTCACTTTCCATTTCCTGGTTGTGTTGAATGTTACAGAAACAGGCTCTGAGCAATGTTTCCATTCCCTTGTGTTGGATTCACTGACAGCCACGTGGTCAGTCAGTTTCAGGCTGATGGATCAGTTTCTCTGTCCTATTAGATGGTGGTCACTTGCTCAGTTTCCGATGGCTCACCTCAGTGTCAGTCCATCAGCTGCTGAAACCCTCCATCCAGCATTTGTTCCCTCTCACCGTGACTACTCCAATACAGTCCCAGCTTGTCTCCCACATTCACCTCCACATACTCCTGATCACCTCAGATTCTCCTGTCTGTGTCCTTACAGCGAGTCACGTAGGTCATCCACCTCCATTTCACGCTGCTCTACATTACATTCAGTACAAATGTAATTTCAGAATTCCATTCATTGCGTTTAAATACACCCCTGATCTTGTCCAGTCCAAACATCCAGGTTCCATCAGGTAGGTGGGTGTCCGCGTGGTCGGGTTGGAGCAACAGCAGGACACACTGAGGATCATACAGGGGATAAAGATGGGGTTGGATGCGGATGTTTAAGAAGAGAGAGCTGGTGTATTGTTGGGGATAGCTTCTCAGGGGAGTAGCACAGCGGTAGCCAGGTCTATAACACCACGACTCAATGGCCTGAGTTATCGGGAGAGGTTGGACAAGCTTGGACATTTTTCTTCAGAGCATAGGAGACATAAGGGAGATCTTATAGAAATGTATATGATCATGAGAAGCATGGATAGGGTGAATGCATTCAGTCTTTTTCCCAGGGTTGAAGAATTGAGGACTAGAGGGCATCAGTTTAAGGTTAGAGGGGAAAGAATAAAAGGGAACGTTAGCAGCAACTTTCTTACACAGATGCTAATTCTCATACGGAATGAGCTGTCAGTGGAAGTGGCTGAGGCAGGTACATTAACAACATCTAAAAGGCATTTGGACAAATACATGGGTAGGAAAGGATTAGAAGGATATTGGGCATGGGCAGGGAAATGGGGTTGCCACGGATGGACATTATGGTTGCCAGGGATCAGTCTGGCTCCTGGGGCCTCTCTCTGTGCTGTAGGATTCTATGACTCTATAACTGACTCTGCTGTAGAACAAGGTCGGGCAAAATCCAAGGGAGCGAAAATAGGAGAGCCGCTAGTTGGGGGCATATACAGGTGGTACTGTGGCTGCGTCCGAGACTCCAGGATGGGGTGTTGTATCCCTGGTGCCTGGGTCAAGGACATCTCTGAGCATTTGCATGAAATTCTGAATTGGGAGAATGGGAGACCAGAGGTCATGGTGCACATTGCTACCAACGACACGGGTAGAAAGAGGGATGAGATCCTGAGCAGTAAGCACAGGAAGTAGGGAACGGCTGAAAAGCAGGACCTTGAGGGTAGTAATCACTGCGTTACCACCAGTCCCGTGTGCTTGTGAGATAAGGAATTGAAAGATAGCAGAGATGAATGCATGGCTGAAGAGCTGGTAGAGGGGGAGAGTTTCAGGATCTTGGATCCTCTTCTGGAGCAGGGGTGACCTGAACTAGAGGGGAACTGATATCCTCACAGGGAAGATCGCTCCTGCTACACGTGAGGGTTTAAACTAGAATGGCAAGGGCATGAGAACCACAGTAGCAGGGCAGCACGTTGGGGGGGGGGGGGGGGGGGATGAGGAAGGAAGGAAGGAAGATGTAAACGAGTCAATCAGAAAGGGAATACAGAGAAATGAACACCATAGTACGAATGGGCTGAAGTGTGTTAATTTCAACACAAGGAGCAACGTAGCTCAGGTAGATAAACTCAGATCCGATATTGTGGCCATTCCAGAAATTTGGTTGGGAGAAGCACAGGCCTGGCTGCTCAACACTTCAGGGTTTCATTGTTTCAGAATGAGCCTGGCCAGGTGACTGACCTTTTAGTGGGAGACCATTTTGGAAACAGTGATCACAACTTAAGTTTGTTTAAGGTAGCTACGAATAAGGATACGGACAGGACCCTGAGGGATTTTTCTAAATTATGGGATTGAAAATGATGTCAGTATTAGACAGGAGCTAGGCAGTGTTAACTGGGAGCAGCTGTCATCAGACAATGCCACATTGGGCACGTGGGAGTTAGTTAAAGGCTTTCTGATCGGAGTTCATGACCAGCATGTTTCAGGAGGGAGGAGAAACAAGGCTGGCAATGTAAGGGCGCCTTGGATAACGAGGGAGGCTGGGAATTTAGTCAGAAGGGAGAAAAAAACAAGCCTATGCAAATTTTGGGAAGCTAGAATTGGCATGGCATGTGAGAAATGTTTAAAACAAAAGCTCAAAGGAACCCAAACAGGGAATGAGCAGAGCAAGGAGGAGCCATGCCCTTCACAAGTAGGGTTAAAGTGAATCCCAAATCGTTCTGGAGATAATTACCCACAAGAGGATATGAACATGGATCGTTACAGCACAGTACAGGCCTTTTGACCCTCAGTGTGGGACCGACCTGTGAAAATAATCTGATGCCTATCTAACCGACACCCTTCCAATATTACCCATATGGATGTCCAATGCCCATTTAAATGCCCTTTGCGTCGGCGATTCTACTACTGTTGCAGGCAGGCGTTCCACGTGCCTACTGCACTCTGAGTGAAGAAAGTACCCCTAATATCTGTCCTTAATCTATCCGCCCTCAATTTAAACAATGTCCTCTCATGTTAGCCTTCACCATTCGCGGAAAAAATAGCTACCCGATCTAACCCTCTGATTATCTTATACATCTCAATTAAGTCACCTCTCAACCTTCTTCTCTCCAACTAAAATAGCCTCCATTCCCTCAGCCTTTCCTTGTAAGACCTTCCTTTCATACCAGGCCATATCCCAGTAAATCTCCTCTGAACCCTTCCCACAGCTTCCACAGAACCAGGAAGAAGGTCAGGCCAGTCAAGTCTAAAGGAAGGAACTTGTGCTTGAAGTCACTGGAAGTGGGCGAGATCCTAAATAATTACTTTGCATCGGCATTCACCCAGGAAAAAGATATAGAGGATACTGAGATTTGTGTGGAGCAGGCTAATGTGCTCGGGCAATTTTGAGGTCGAGAAAAAAGCGTTGGATTTCTTGAAGAGCATTAAAGTGGATTAATCCCGAGGGCCAGATGGTCGCTACCCCAGGTTATTGAGAGAGGCAAGACAGGAGATTTTTGGGGCCCTGGCCAAGATTTTTGAGTCCTCGCTAGCCACTGAAAGGTCGTAGAGGACTGGTGTTCCTCTCTTCAAGAAGGGAAATAGGGACAATCCAGGAAATTATAGCCCGGTGAGTCTCATCTCAGTGGTTGGGAAGCTTTGGACAGAATTCTTATGGATAGGATTTATGCGCATTTGGGAAAGAATGGCCTAATTAGGGACAGTCAGCGCAGCGTCATGAGATGCACAGGGTTAACGGTCAAAATGTTCTACCCAGAGCTGAAATATCTTTACTACGGAACATGCATTTAAGGTGAAAGAGGGAGAGCTCAAAGGAGATGTGAGGGCTAATATGTTTTCCTCAGAGAGTGGTAGGAATCTGGAACATGCTGCCAGGGATGGTATAGGAGGCAGATATGAGAGGGGTGTTGAAGGGATTTTTGGGTAAGCATGTGGATATGCAAGGATGTGGAACAAAGATAGGCAGAAAGGATGAGTTTAATTTGGTGTCACATTCAGCATAACATTACGGGCTGAAGGGCCCGTTCCTGTGCTGTACTTTGTTGTGTTTCTTTTGTTACAACATGACGGTGAACCCCTCTGTTAATTAAACCAAACACCCAGAAAAGTTCACCTCACCACGTAATCTGTTAAAGTCTGAGTGACAGAAAACTCAGAAATTCCACTATTTAAAGAAAATAGCATCAAATTATTTTTAACTTGAAAAGTGAATATTAAACAACTAATCATAAATCTAAGCTCCCTCTTTCTCTTCACTGTTTATTATCTGCCTCCAGCTATATAACAATATGTTATTTCAATAAGACACTTATTAAAATTACATCAACTTAATTTCAAAAGTACATAGCGCCTCTTGTCTTTTGTGTCTTTCTTCATCTGTCTGAGGATCTCCCTGGGCCGTTGTCTTCTTTTATTCTGAGTATGTTTCACATGAAAAGGTACCCTTTGATTGAGAGACTTTCCTAATTTCTTGGCGAGCAAGATGTTAACTCTCCCAGACAGCAGTTACTCTCTGACCAATTTTTAAAAGGTCTGCACTTTATATGCTCCCAACAGATCATCTCATTGGCTTGATGCTGGCAAAACAATAAATACAAATTCAATTGGGTTTTGGAATCTTGGGGTATAATTTAAACTGATAGATTAAATTTGAATTATTGTCAAAACAGCAACCAACTCAGGTCTATATTTCACAGCCAAAAGTTACATTTGTTTGCTTTCCCAGTACACTCTGGGATTGCTGGCCAGTCATATACGGTACACAGGTAGTTATAAGCTCTCAGTTCAGAAGAGTGTTCTCTCCCTCTTAAAGATACAGTACACACCTTCAACTTTATAACACTTTGAGTATTATCTTATCAGCAAGTTCATTTATTAAAGTGACAAGCAGCAGATTGTTTACATGACCTTTTTGGCTTCACATTTCAATTTCAACATAGAACAATGGCTTGTGTTTGTGAGAAGATCATGTTGCTGTGTGCAACAGACTGTCACTAATAAGATTATGCTCCCGATAACACAGATTTCCTTTGTCTGTAAATTCTGCATGAAGTGATTTGAACACCTGGAAAGGGATTTGGTTTTCCAATGTGATTTCCATCAATGCACTTATTGGAACCTCAGGCAGACAGACGGACACAGATGGTTGCAAATTTGTTTTCCTCACTGAAGGAAGCACACATTGCCATCAGAGTGTTTGTAACAGAGGGGCACCGGCTTATTCCTGGTTCTGGAGATTGTTGACTAAGTGGGTGAGATTCAGAGATCCTGTACTGCATGTGATAAGAGCTGTTTTCATGGAACTGGATGTTATGACCAAAGAGATTGGCAGGATTGATGTTGGCAGCTGTCTCTGCTGATAGGAATCTAGAACAATGGGTCACAGTCTCAGAAATGGAGAGCAGCCTGAGTGACTGAGATAAGAAGAAATGACTTCACTCAAACACCCGGGAATCTGTGATCATTTCCACTTCAAGAACGGAATCACTGACTACATTCCAGAGAATAATTTGCAATGTTTGCAATACAAAGTGGATCAAAAGATGTTGCAGAAACTGGGTGAGTTCTGAAAAGTTAACGATGATGCTACTAAAATGAACACAAATGCTGTGGCTGCTGGAAATTTGAAACAGACTGGCAGGTAATGTAGAGAGAGAGAGAAGCAGAGTTAATGTTTTCCATTTGATTAGATTAGTTTATTTACAGTATGGATTCAGGTCCTTCAGCCCAACAAGTCCACACCGACCCGTCGAAGCGCAACCCACACAGCCCCATTCTCCTACATTTAACACTACAGCCAATTTAGCATGGCCAATTCAGCTAACCTGCACATCTTTGTGACTGTGGGAAGAAACCGGAGCACCCGGAGGAAACCCATGCAGACACAGGGAGAATGTGCAAACTCCACCCAGTCAGTCGCCTAAGGCGGGAAATGAACCCGGGTCTCTGGCGCTGAGAGACAGCAGTGCTAACCACTGTGCCACCGTGCTGCCTACAAACTTTTAATCAGAACAAAAAATGTTATAAAGCTGCAGTCAGGCTCCTGGGGCTAAATGGTAACGTTCTGTCTGTGTTGCTAAAGTTTTTTTTGGGAGAAACAATCCCCTCATTTGCTTGACTGTGGCGCTGTGATTATGCTATTGAAACAGCAAGGACTATTTTTCTATGTCTCATTGATGTCTGGGTGTAAATTAGGGTCCGTTGTTCATCACTGACTCTGGAGGTAGTTCTGATACGTGGGAATATTCAATTTAAAATGTTGATCTTGCAAAACAGGAAGATTTTCTCCCAGACAGGGAATCAGACGTCCATTACTGATCCTCACTGACCATGACAAGACTCAAACCGAGAGATTTATTTTTGTGACTGACACACTCAGATGTGGTATACACTAGCTCACACAGTCCTGTCCTTCCACACACCCCAGTTTCTGGACTCTGAATCAGAGGATCTCGATGGAGAAACACTTCCAGCCATTGGGACAATTCAGGAGATACCCACGATACACATTCTCCCTCAGGGGGAATCCCTGAAAGGTGGTCTGTCAGGTTCACAATGGATATTTCTTTAATATTTGCTCAGTGAATTCCGAGAACAGAGAGATTGATTGGAGGCCCAGATTGTCAGCTTGAAGAGTAGTCACTGCTTTGATGTAGGGAATGGAAGGGTATCATTTGGATTGTTCATTTCAGCCATTTGTAGAGGGGGCTATAGCTTTCATTGTGAGTGGGAGCTTGAGAGAAGCTGATTGATCGTGGTTGTGGGGATGTTTATACAACTTTCAGGAACGGATTAATACACCAGAGGAATGTGTCAGTGTTTCCAGGGGGATCCGAGGTGGGGGGGGTGAGGTGGGGGTAATGTGTCAATGTGTACAGGGGGCTCTCAGAGGCTGGGTGGGATGTACATCAATTTACAGGGGGCTCCTGTCCCCCCACCCACCCCCAACCGCGTCCAACGCTGCGCCCATCAACCACGTCTGACACCATCCCCCCAACCCCGCCCCCACAACGCCGTACCCCCAACCCCGTGCAACGACGTCCCCGCCCAACCCCGTGCAACGCCGTTCGCCACAACCCCGTTCCCCCAACTCCGTACCCGCCTCAACCCATTCCCCCCAACCCCGTGCAACACCGTCCCCCCAACCCCGTTCCCCCAACACCGTGCAACGCCATTCCCCCCAAGCCCATTCCCCCAACCCTGTGCAAACCCATTCCCCCCAACCCCGTACCCGTCCAACCCCGTGCAAAGCCGTTCCCGCCCAAACCCATTCCCACAACCCCGTCCCCGCCCAACCCCACCCAAATCCGTCCCCAACCCTGTGCAATGCACCTCCCCCAACCCCGTTCCCTCAACCTCGTGAAACGCCGTCCCCCAACCCGTGCAATGCCGTCCCCAACCCAAACCTGTTCCCCCCAACCCCGTCCCCCCAGCCTTGTGCAATGCCATTCCCCCAACCCCGTTTCCCCTCAACCCCGTCCGCCCAACCTCGTGCAACGCCGTTCCCCCCAACCTCGTGCAACGCCGTTCCCCCTAACCCAGAGTAAAGCTGTCCCCCCAACCCCGTCCCCCCAGGCTTGTGCAATGCCATTCCCCCAACCCCGTTTCCCCTCAACCCCGTCCGCCCAACCTCGTGCAACGCCATTCCCCCCCAACCCCGTGCAACACCGTCCCCTCCCAAAACCGTTCCCCAAACCCATTCAACACCGTCCCCGCAACCCCGAGCAACGCCGTTCCCCCCAACCCCGTTCCCCCCAACCCCATGTAGCACCGTCCCCCCAACCCCGTGCAAAGCGGTTCCTCCAACCCCGTGCAACGCTGTACCCTCCAACCAAGTTCCCCCAACCCTGTGCAACATCGTACCCCCCAACGCCGTTCCCCCAACGCCATCCCCCCAACCATGTGCAACACCGTCCTCTCTAACACCGTACCCCAACCCCGTGCAATGCCGTTCCTCCCCAACCCCATTCCCCCCAACCATGTCCCCCCAACCCTGTGCAACGCCGTTCCCCCCAACCCCGTGCAATGCTGTTCCCCCCACAACGCCGTTCCCCTAACCCCATGCAACACTGTCCCCCCCAACACCGTCCCACCAACCCTGTGCAACACTGTTACCCCCAACGGTGTGCAACGCTGTTCCCGTCAACCCTCTCCAACGCTGTTCCCCCAATGCCATTCCCCCAACCCAGTGCAATGCCGTTCCCCACAACGCCGTTCCCCCCCCAACCCCGTGCAACGCCGTTCCCCCAACCCTGTGCAACGCCGTTCCCATTAACCCCGTTCAACTCAGTTCCCCCAATGCCATTCCCCCCAACCCCGTGCAACACCATTCCCCCCCAACCCCGTGCAACGCCGTTTCCCCAACCCTGTGCAACGCCATTGCCCCCAACCCCATGCAATGCCAACTGTCCGACCCCATTCCCCCAACCCCGTTCAACACCGTTCCACCAACCCCGTTCAACACCGTTCCCCCCACTCCGTGCAACGCCGTTCCCCCTCACTCCGTGCAACGCCGTCCCCCCAACCCCATGCAATGCCATCCCCACAATGCCGTCCCCAACCCCGTGCAATGCCGCCCCCCCACAACATGCAACGCCATTCCCCCCCAACCCCGTGCAACGCGGTTCCCCCCCAACCCCGTGCAACGTGGTTCCCCCCCAACCCCGTGCAAAGCGGTTCCCCCCCAACCCCGTGCAACGCGGTTCCCCCCCAACCCCGTGCAACGTGGTTCCCCCCCAACCCCGTGCAACGCGGTTCCCCCCCAACCCCGTGCAACGTGGTTCCCCCCCAACCCCGTGCAAAGCGGTTCCCCCCCAACCCCGTGCAACGCGGTTCCCCCCCAACCCCGTGCAACGTGGTTCCCCCCCCAACCCCGTGCAAAGCGGTTCCCCCCCAACCCCGTGCAACGCGGTTCCCCCCCAACCCCGTACAACGCGGTTCCCCCCAACTCCGTGCAACGCGGTTCCCCCCCAACCCCGTGCAAAGCGGTTCCCCCCAACCCCGTGCAACGCGGCTCCCCGCCAACCCCGTGCAACGCGGCACCCCCCCCAACCCCGTGCAACGCGGCACCCCCCCAACCCCGTGCAACGCGGCACCCCCCCCAACCCCGTGCAACGCGGCTCCCCCCCAACCCCGTGCAACGCGGCTCCCCCCCAACCCCGTGCAACGCGGCTCCCCCCAACCCCGTGCAACGCGGCTCCCCCCAACCCCGTGCAACGCGGTTTCCCCCAACCCCGTGCAACGCGGTTTCCCCCAACCCCGTGCAACGCGGTTTCCCCCAACCCCGTGCAACGCGGTTTCCCCCAACCCCGTGCAACGCGGTTTCCCCCAACCCCGTGCAACGCGGTTTCCCCCAACCCCGTGCAACGCGGTTTCCCCCAACCCCGTGCAACGCGGTTTCCCCCAACCCCGTGCAACGCGGTTTCCCCCAACCCCGTGCAACGCGGTTTCCCCCAACCCCGTGCAACGCGGTTTCCCCCAACCCCGTGCAACGCGGTTTCCCCCAACCCCGTGCAACGCGGTTTCCCCCAACCCCGTGCAACGCGGTTTCCCCCAACCCCGTGCAACGCGGTTTCCCCCAACCCCGTGCAACGCGGTTTCCCCCAACCCCGTGCAACGCGGTTTCCCCCAACCCCGTGCAACGCGGTTTCCCCCAACCCCGTGCAACGCGGTTTCCCCCAACCCCGTGCAACGCGGTTTCCCCCAACCCCGTGCAACGCGGTTTCCCCCAACCCCGTGCAACGCGGTTTCCCCCAACCCCGTGCAACGCGGTTTCCCCCAACCCCGTGCAACGCGGTTTCCCCCAACCCCGTGCAACGCGGTTTCCCCCAACCCCGTGCAACGCGGTTTCCCCCAACCCCGTGCAACGCGGTTTCCCCCAACCCCGTGCAACGCGGTTTCCCCCAACCCCGTGCAACGCGGTTTCCCCCAACCCCGTGCAACGCGGTTTCCCCCCAACCCCGTGCAACGCGGTTTCCCCCCAACCCCGTGCAACGCGGTTTCCCCCCAACCCCGTGCAACGCGGTTCCCCCCAACTCCGTGCAACGCGGTTCCCCCCCAACCCCGTGCAAAGCGGTTCCCCCCAACCCCGTGCAACGTGGTTCCCCGCCAACCCCGTGCAACGCGGCACCCCCCCAACCCCGTGCAACGCGGCACCCCCCCAACCCCGTGCAACGCGGCTCCCCCCCAACCCCGTGCAACGCGGCACCCCCCCAACCCCGTGCAACGCGGCTCCCCCCCAACCCCGTGCAACGCGGCACCCCCCCAACCCCGTGCAACGCGGCTCCCCCCCAACCCCGTGCAACGCGGCTCCCCCCAACCCCGTGCAACGCGGCTCCCCCCAACCCCGTGCAACGCGGTTTCCCCCAACCCCGTGCAACGCGGCTCCCCCCAACCCCGTGCAACGCGGTTTCCCCCCAACCCCGTGCAACGCGGTTTCCCCCAACCCCGTGCAACGCGGTTTCCCCCAACCCCGTGCAACGCGGTTTCCCCCAACCCCGTGCAACGCGGTTTCCCCCAACCCCGTGCAACGCGGTTTCCCCCAACCCCGTGCAACGCGGTTTCCCCCAACCCCGTGCAACGCGGTTTCCCCCAACCCCGTGCAACGCGGTTTCCCCCAACCCCGTGCAACGCGGTTTCCCCCAACCCCGTGCAACGCGGTTTCCCCCAACCCCGTGCAACGCGGTTTCCCCCAACCCCGTGCAACGCGGTTTCCCCCAACCCCGTGCAACGCGGTTTCCCCCAACCCCGTGCAACGCGGTTTCCCCCAACCCCGTGCAACGCGGTTTCCCCCAACCCCGTGCAACGCGGTTTCCCCCAACCCCGTGCAACGCGGTTTCCCCCAACCCCGTGCAACGCGGTTTCCCCCAACCCCGTGCAACGCGGTTTCCCCCAACCCCGTGCAACGCGGTTTCCCCCAACCCCGTGCAACGCGGTTTCCCCCAACCCCGTGCAACGCGGTTTCCCCCAACCCCGTGCAACGCGGTTTCCCCCAACCCCGTGCAACGCGGTTTCCCCCAACCCCGTGCAACGCGGTTTCCCCCAACCCCGTGCAACGCGGTTTCCCCCAACCCCGTGCAACGCGGTTTCCCCCAACCCCGTGCAACGCGGTTTCCCCCAACCCCGTGCAACGCGGTTTCCCCCAACCCCGTGCAACGCGGTTTCCCCCAACCCCGTGCAACGCGGTTTCCCCCAACCCCGTGCAACGCGGTTTCCCCCAACCCCGTGCAACGCGGTTTCCCCCAACCCCGTGCAACGCGGTTTCCCCCAACCCCGTGCAACGCGGTTTCCCCCAACCCCGTGCAACGCGGTTTCCCCCAACCCCGTGCAACGCGGTTTCCCCCAACCCCGTGCAACGCGGTTTCCCCCAACCCCGTGCAACGCGGTTTCCCCCAACCCCGTGCAACGCGGTTTCCCCCAACCCCGTGCAACGCGGTTTCCCCCAACCCCGTGCAACGCGGTTTCCCCCAACCCCGTGCAACGCGGTTTCCCCCAACCCCGTGCAACGCGGCACCCCCCAACACCGTGCAACGCGGCACCCCCCAACACCGTGCAACGCGGCACCCCCCAACACCGTGCAACGCGGCTTCCCCCAACCCCGTGCAACGCGGCACCCCCCAACCCCGTGCAACGCGGTTCCCCCCCAACCCCGTGCAACGCGGCCCCCCCCAACCACGTGCAACGCCATCCCCCCAATGCCGTTTCCCCCCACCCCGTGCAACGCCATTCTCCCCCATCCCGTGCAACGCCATTTTCGTGTGTGAGAGAATCCCAGAGTGTGTGTGTTTCCCAGAGTGTGTGAGAGAGAGCCAATCCCAGAGTGTGTGTGAGTGGGACGGAATCCCAGAGTATGCGTGCGAGTTTCCCAGAGTGTGTGTTGAGAGAGGGAATCCCAGCGCGTGTGTTGAGAGAATGAATCCCAGCGCGTGTGTCAGACTTGGAATCCCAGAGAGTCCCAGAGTGTGTGTGAGAGAATCCCAGAGTGTGTGAGAGAGAGTGAATGCCAGAGTACGAATGAGAGAATCCCAAAGTATGCGTGCGAGTTTCCCAGAGTCTGTATGTGAGAGGGAATGCCAGAGTGAGTGTTGAGAGAGGGAATCCCAGAGTGTGTGTGGGTTTCCACTAGTGTGTGAGAGAGATGGAATCCCAGAGTGTGAGAGAGAGAGGGAATCCCAGATAGTCCCAGAGTGTGTGTGTGAGAGAATCCCAGAGTGTGTGTGAGAGTCAAATCCCAGAATGTGTGCGAGTTGCACAGAGTGTTTATGCGAGAGAGAATCCCAGAGTGTGTGTGAGAGAGGGCATCCCAGAGAGTCCCAGAGTGTGTGTGTGAGAGGGAATCCCAGAGAGTCCCAGAGTGTGTGTGAGAGAGGGAATTCCAGAGTGTGTGTGAGAAAGGGAATCCACGAGTATGTGTGTGAGAGCGAGGCCCAGGGTGTGTGTGTGTGAGAGGGAGTCCCAGAGAGTGTGTGATAGAGGGAATCCAAGAGTGTATGAATCCGAGGGAGAGAGAAAATCTGAGGGAGTCCCAGCGCGCGTGAGAGCGTGGGAGTCCCAGCGCGCGTGAGAGCGTGGGAGTCCCAGCGCGCGTGAGAGCGTGGGAGTCCCAGCGCGCGTGAGAGCGTGGGAGTCCCAGCGCGCGTGAGAGCGTGGGAGTCCCAGCGCGCGTGAGAGCGTGGGAGTCCCAGCGCGCGTGAGAGCGTGGGAGTCCCAGCGCGCGTGAGAGCGTGGGAGTCCCAGCGCGCGTGAGAGCGTGGGAGTCCCAGCGCGCGTGAGAGCGTGGGAGTCCCAGCGCGCGTGAGAGCGTGGGAGTCCCAGCGCGCGTGGGAGTCCCAGCGCGCGTGAGAGCGTGGGAGTCCCAGCGCGCGTGAGAGCGTGGGAGTCCCAGCGCGCGTGAGAGCGTGGGAGTCCCAGCGCGCGTGAGAGCGTGGGAGTCCCAGCGCGCGTGAGAGCGTGGGAGTCCCAGCGCGCGTGAGAGCGTGGGAGTCCCAGCGCGCGTGAGAGCGTGGGAGTCCCAGCGCGCGTGAGAGCGTGGGAGTCCCAGCGCGCGTGAGAGCGTGGGAGTCCCAGCGTACCCCAGAGTGTAAGAGAGAGAGCCAATCCCAGCGCGCCCCAGAGTATGTAAGAGAGAGAGCCAATCCCAGCGCGCCCCAGAGTATGTGAGAGGGAGAGCTAATCCCAGCGCGCCCCAGAGTATGTGAGAGGGAGAGCCAATCCCAGCGCGCCCCAGAGCATGTGAGAGGGAGAGCCAATCCCAGCGCGCCCCAGAGTATGTGAGAGGGAGAGCCAATCCCAGCGCGACCCAGAGTATGTGAGAGGGAGAGCCAATCCCAGCGCGCCCCAGAGTATGTGAGAGGGAGAGCCAATCCCAGCGAGCCCCAGAGTATGTGAGAGGGAGTCCCCGTGTGTGTGGGAGAGAAGGAATCCCAGAGTGTGTGTGAGAGAATCCCAGAGTGTGTGTGAGAGAATCCCAGAGTGTGTGTGAGAGAGGGCATCCCAGAGAGTCCCCGAGAGTGTGTGAAAGAGGGAATCCAAGAATGTGTGTGAGAGAGAGAGAGAATCCGAGAGAGTCCCAGAGTGTGTGAGAGAGAGGGAATCCCAGATGTGTGTGAGAGAGGGAATCCCAGAGAATCCCAGAGTTTGTGTGCGAGTTTCCCAGAGTGTGTATGTGAGAGGGAATCCCAGCGTGAGTGTTGAGAGTGGGAATCCCAGCGTGTGTGTGTGTGTGAGTGGGAATCCCAGCGTGTGTGTGTGTGTGAGTGAGAATCCCAGCGTGTGTGTGTGTGAGTGGGAATCCCAGCGTGTGTGTGTGTGAGTGGGAATCCCAGCGTGTCCCAGAGTGTAAGAGAGAGAGCCAATCCCAGAGTGTGTGTGAGAGAGGGCATCCCTGAGAGCCCCAGAGTGTAAGAGAGAGAGCCAATCCCAGAGTGTGTGTGAGAGAGGTCATCCCTGAGAGTTCCAGAGTATGTGAGAGGGAGTCCCCGTGTGTGTGGGAGAGAAGGAATCCCAGAGAGTCCCAGAGTGTGTGAGAGAGAGTGAATCCCAGAGTGTGTGTGAGAGAATCCCAGAGTGAGAGAGAGAGAGGGAATCCCAGAGTGTGTTGGTGTGCGAGAATCCCAGAGTGTATGTGTGAGAGGGAATCCCAGAGTGTGTGTGTGAGAGGGAATCCCAGAGAGTCCCCGAGAGTTTGTGATAGAGGGAATCCAAGAGTGTGTGTGAGAGAGGGAATCCCAGAGAGTCCCAGAGTGTGTGTGAGTGAGGGAATCCCAGAGAGCCCCAGAGTGTGTGTGAGAGAGGGAATCCCAGAGTGTGTGTGAGAGAGGAAATCCCAGAGTGTGTAAGGAAATCCCACAGTGAGTAAGAGAGAGTCCCAGAGTATGTGAGACAGTCCCAGAAGCCTATGGTGTGTAAGGGAATCCCAAATGTAAGAGAGATTCCCTGAGTGTGCCAGAGTATGCGAGAGAATTCCAGTGTGTGTGTAAGAGAATCACAGTGTCCCAGAGTGTGTCTGTGAGTGTCCCAGATTGTGTGTGAGAGAGAGAGGGGATCCCAGAGAGTCCCAGAGTGTGTGTGAGAGTGGGAATCCCAGAGGGTGTCTGAGAGAGGGAATCCCAGATTGTGCGTGAGAGAGGGAATTCCAGCGAGTCCCTGTGTGTGAGAGGGAATCGCAGAGTGTGTGTGAGGGAATCCCAGAGTATGTGTGAGAGTGTCCCAGAGTGGGAATCCCAGAATGTGTGAGAGAGAGGGAATGCCAGAGTGTGTGTGTGAGAGGGAATTCCAGAGAGTTCCAGGTTGTGTGTGAGAGAATCCCAGCGTGTGTGAGAGAGAGGGTATCCCAGAGTGTGTGTGAGAGAATCCCAGAGTGTGTGTGATTGAGGGAATCCAAGAGTGTGTGTGAGACAGAGAGAGAATCCGAGAGAGTGGGAATCCCAGAGTGTGTGAGAGAGTAAACCCCAGAGTGTGTGTGAGTGAGGGAATCCCAGAGAGCCCCCGAGTGTGTGTGAGAGAGGGAATCCCAGAGAGCCCCCGAGTGTGTGTGAGAGAGGGAGTCCCCGAGTGTGTGTGAGAGAGGGAGTCCCCGAGTGTGTGTGAGAGAGGGAGTCCCCGAGTGTGTGTGAGAGAGGGAGTCCCCGAGTGTGTGTGAGAGAGGGAGTCCCCGAGTGTGTGTGAGAGAGGGAGTCCCCGAGTGTGTGTGAGAGAGGGAGTCCCCGAGTGTGTGTGAGAGAGGGAGTCCCCGAGTGTGTGTGAGAGAGGGAGTCCCCGAGTGTGTGTGAGAGAGGGAGTCCCCGAGTGTGTGTGAGAGAGGGAGTCCCCGAGTGTGTGTGAGAGAGGGAGTCCCCGAGTGTGTGTGAGAGAGGGAGTCCCCGAGTGTGTGTGAGAGAGGGAGTCCCCGAGTGTGTGTGAGAGAGGGAGTCCCCGAGTGTGTGTGAGAGAGGGAGTCCCCGAGTGTGTGTGAGAGAGGGAGTCCCCGAGTGTGTGTGAGAGAGGGCGTCCCCGAGTGTGTGTGAGAGAGGGCACCCCAGAGTGTGTGTGTGAGAGAGGGCATCCCAGAAAACCCCAGAGTGTGTGTGAGGGAGGGAATCCCACAGAGCCCCAGAGTGTGTGTGAGGGAGGGAATCCCAGAGAGCCCCAGAGTGTGTGTGAGAGAGGGCATCCCAGAGTGTGTGTAAGAGAGGGAGTCCCAGAGTGTGTGTGAGAGAGGGCATCCCAGAGTGTCCCAGAGTGTGTGTGAGAGAGGGCATCCCAGAGTGTGTGTGAGAGAGGGCATCCCAGAGTGTGTGTGTGAGAGAGGGCATCCCAGAGAGCCCGAGAGTATGTGTGTGAGAGGGAATCCCAGAGAGCCCCAGAGTGTGTGTGAGAGAGGGCACCCCAGAGTGTGTGTGAGAGAGAGGGCATCCCAGAGAGCCCCAGAGTGTGTGTGAGAGAGGGCATCCCAGACTGTGTGTGAGAGAGGGAATCCCAGACTGTGTGTGAGAGAGGGCACCCCAGAGTGTGTGCGTGAGAGAGGGCATCCCAGAGAGCCCCAGAGTGTGTGTGAGGGAGGGAATCCCAGAGAGCCCCAGAGTGTGTGTGAGAGAGGGCATCACAGAGTGTGTGTGAGAGAGGGCACCCCAGAGTGTGTGCGTGAGAGAGGGCATCCCAGAGAGCCCCAGAGTGTGTGTGAGGGAGGGAATCCCAGAGAGCCCCAGAGTGTGTGTGAGAGAGGGCATCACAGAGTGTGTGTGAGAGAGGGCATCCCAGAGAGTGTGTGTGAGAGAGGGCATCCCAGAGAGTGTGTGTGAGGGAGGGCACCCCAGAGAGTGTGTGTGAGGGAGGGCACCCCAGTGAGCCCCAGAGTGTGTGTGCGGGAGGGAATCCCAGAGTCTGTGTGTGCGGGAGGGAATCCCCGAGTGTGTGGGATAGAAGGAATCCCCGAGTGTGTGGGATAGAAGGAATCCCCGAGTGTATGTGAGAGGGAATCCCAGAGAGTCCCCGAGAGTGTGTGCTAGAGGGAATCCAAGAGTGTGTGTGAGCGAGAGAGAATCCGAGAGAGTCCCAGATTGTGTGAGAGAGTGGGAATTCCAGTGTGTGTGCGAGTTTCCCAGAGTGTGTGTGAGAGAGGGAATCCCTGAGTGTGTGTGTGAGAGAATCCCAAAGTGTGTGAGGTAGGGAATCTCAGAGTGTGTGCGTGAGCGAATCCCAGACTGTGTGTGAGAGTCGGAATCCCAGAGTGTGTGACATTTTCCCGAGTGTGTGTGAGAGAGGGAATCCCAGAGAGACACAGATTGTGTTTGAGAGAATCCCAGCGTGTGTGTGAGAGAGGGAATCCCTGTGTGTGTGTGAGAGAGAATCCCAAAGTGTGTGAGAGAGAGGGAATCCCAGAGTGTGTGCGTGAGCGAATCCTAGACTGTGTGTGAGAGTCGGAATCCCAGAGTGTTTATGAGAGAGGGAATCCCAGAGTATGAATGAGAGAATCCCAAGGTGTGTGTGGTGAGTTTCCCAGAGTGTGTATGTGAGAGGGAATGCCAGAGTGAGTGTTGAGAGAGGGAATCCCAGAGAGTGTGTGTGAGAGAGGAAATCCCAGAGAGTGTGTGTGAGAGAGGGAATCCCAGAGTGTCAGAGGGAATCCCAGAGTGCGTGTGAGAGAGGTCAAATCCCAGAGTGTGTGAGAGAGAGGGAATCCCAGAGAGTCCCAGAGTGTGGGTAAGAGTGGAAAACCCGGAGTGTTTGAGGGAATTCCCAGAGTGTGTGAGAGAAACCCAGGGTGTTTGGGCGAGGGTCCTAGCGTCCCAGATTGTGTAAGGGAATCTCAGAGAGTCCCAGAATGTGAGAGAGGGAATTCCAAATTGTGTGTGTGTGTGTGTGAGAGAGAATCCCAGAGTGTGTGTGTGGATTTCCCAGAGTGTGTTTGGGAGAGGGGATCCCAGAGTGTGTGTGAGCTGAAGGGAATCTCAGAGAGTCCCTGAGTGTGTGTGAGAGTGGGAATCCCAAAGTGTGAGAGAAAGTTAGAATCCCAGAGTGTGTGTGTGAGTTTCCCAGAGTGTGTGTGTGAGAGGGCATCCCAGAGTGTGTGTGTGAGAGTGGAAATCCCAGAGTGTGTGAGAGCGGGAATCCCAGAGTGTGTAAGAGAACCTCAGAGCGTGTAACGAAGTCCCACAGTGAGTAAGAGAGAGTCCTAGAGTAAGTGAGAGAGTCCCAGAAGCCTGTGGTGTGGAAGGGCATCCCAAATGTAAGAGAGATTTCCTGAGTGTGCCAGAGTATGCGAGAGAATTCCAGTGTGTGTAAGAGAATCACAGTGTCTGTGAGTGTGTCTGTGAGTGTCCCAGATTGTTTGTGAGAGAGAGAGGGGATCCCTGAGAGTCCCAGAGTGTGTGTGAGAATGGGAATCCCAGAGGGTGTCTGAGAGAGGGAATCCCAGATTGTGTGTGAGAGAGGGAATTCCAGCGAGTCCCAGAGTGTGTATGAGAGAATACCAGCGTGTGTGTGAGAGTGGGAATCCCAGAGTATGTGTGAGAGTGTCCCAGAGTGGGAATCCCAGAGTGTGTGAGAGAGAGGGAATGCCAGAGTGTGTGTGTGAGAGGGAATTCCAGAGAGTTCCAGGTTGTGTGTGAGAGAATCCCAGCGTGTGTGAGAGAGGGTATCCCAGAGTGTGTGTGAGAGAGGGAATCCCAGAGAGTCCCAGAGTGTGTGTGTGAGCGAATCCCAGACTCTGTGAGTGCCGGAATCCCAGAGTGTGTATGTGAGTTTCACAGAGCGTTTGTGCGAGAGGGAGTCCCAGGGTGTGTGAGAGAGGGAATCCCAGAAGTGTGTGAGAGAGGGCATCCCAGGGTGTGTGGGAGAGAGGGCATCCCACAGAATCCAGGAGTGTGTTTGTGTGTGAGAGAATCCCAGAATGTGTGTGTGAGAGAGGGAATCCCAGAGTGCGTTTGAGTGAGGGAATCCCAGAGAGTGTGTGAGAGAGGGATTTCCAAAGGGTGTGTGTGAGAGAGGGATTCCCAGAGGGTGTGTGTGAGAGAGGGAATCCCAGAGTGTGTGAGAGAAAGGGAATCCCAGAGTATGATTGAGAGAATCCCAAAGTATGCGTGTGAGTTTCCCAGAGTGTGTATGTGAGAGGGAATTCCAGAGAGTCCCCGAGAATGTGTGATAGAGGGACTCCAAGGGTGTGTGTGAGCGAGAGAGAATCCGGGAGAGTCCCAGATTGTGTGAGAGAGTGGGAAATCCAGTGTGTGTGCGAGTTTCCCAGAGTGTGTGTGTGTGAGAGAGGGAATACCATAGTTTGTGAGAGAGACGGAATCCCAGAGTGCGTGTGAGAGAGGGAATCCCAGAGAGTCCCAGAGTGTGTATGAGAGAATACCAGCGTGTGTGTGAGAGTGGGAATCCCAGAATGTGTGTGAGAGAGGGAATCCCAGAGTGTGTGAGAGAGCAGAAATCCCAAATTGTGTGTGAGAGGGAATCCCAGACTGTGTGAGAGAGTCGGAATCCCAAAGTGTGTATGAGAGGGGGAATCCCAGAGTACGAATGGGAGAATCCCAAAGCGTGTGTGCGAGTTTCCCAGAGTGTGTATGTGAGAGGAATGCCAGAGTGAGTTTGTGTGAGAGAGGGAATCCCAGAGTTTGTGTGAGAGAGGGAATCCCCGGGTGTGTGTGAGACGGGGAATCCCCGGGTGTGCGTGAGAGGGGGAATCCCCGAGTGTGCGTGAGAGAGGGAATCCCCGAGTGTGCGTGAGAGGGGGAATCCCTGACTGTGCATGAGATTATTCCAGAGTGTGGGAGAGAGAGGGAATCCCAGAGAGTCCCAGAGTGTGTGTGAGAGAGGGGGAATCCCAGAGTATGTCAGAGAGAGAGAATCCCAGAGAGTCCCAGTGTGTGAGAGAGGGAATCCCAGAGCGTGTGAGAGAGGGAATCCCAGAGTGTGTGTGAGAAGGCAAATCCCAGAGTGTGTGTGAGAGAGGGAATCCCAGAGTGTGTGTGAGAGAGAGGGAGTCCCAGAGTGTGGGTAAGAGTGGCAATCCCAGAAGGTTTGAGTGAATTCCCAGAGTGTGTGAGAGAAACCCAGGGTGTGTGGGCGAGGGTCCTAGCGTCCCAGGTTGTGTAAGGGAATCCCAGAGAGTCCCAGAATCTGAGAGAGAGAATCCCAGAGTGTGTGTGTGGGTTTCCCAGAGTGTGTTTGAGAGAGGGGATCCTAGAGTGTGTGTGAGCTGAAGGGAATCTCAGAGTCCCTGAGTGTGTGTGAGAGTGGGAATCTCAAAAAGAGAGAGAAAGTTAGAATCCCAGAGTGTGTGTGTGAGTTTCCCAGTGTGTATGTGAGAGAGAATCCCAGAGTGTGTGTGAGAGAGAGAATCCCAGAGTGTGTGTGAGAGAGGGTATCCCAGAGTGTGTGTGAGAGCGGGAATCCCACAGTGTGTAAGGGAATCTCAGTGTGTCCCCGAGTTTGTTAGGGATTCCTAGAGTGTGTGAGAGAGTCCCAGAGTGTGAGAGAGAATTGTAGAGCATATAAGGGAATCCCACAGTGAGTAAGAGAGAGTCCCAAAGTAAGTGAGAGAGTCCCAGAAGCCTATGGTGTGTAAGGGAATCCCAAATGTAAGAGAGATTCCCTGAGTGTGCGAGAGAATTCCAGTGTGTGTAAGAGAAGCACAGTGTCCCAGAGTGTGTCTATGAGTGTCCCAGTGTGTGTGTGAGAGAGTCCCAGAGTGTGTGTGAGAGAGCCAATCCCAGAGTGTGCGTGAGAGAGGAAATCCCAGACAGTCCCAGAGTGTGTGTGAGAGAGGGAATCCCAGACAGTCCCAGAGTGTGTGTGTAGGGAATCCAAGAGTGTGTGTGAGAGAGGGGGTCCCAGAGTGTGTGTGAGAGAGGGAGTACCAGACTCTGTGAGTGTCGGAATCCCAGAGTGTGTATGCGAGTTTCACAGAGCGTTTGTGAGTGAGGGAGTCCAAGCGTGTGTGTGAGAGAGGGAATCCCCGAGTGTGTGTGAGGGAGGGAATCCCAGAGAGCCCCAGAGTGTGTGTGAGGGAGGGCACCCCAGAGTGTGTGTGAGGGAGGGCACCCCAGAGTGTGTGTGTGAGAGGGAATCCCAGAGAGCCCCAGATTGTGTGTGAGGGAGGGAATCCCAGAGAGCCCCAGAGTGTGTGTGTGAGAGGGAATCCCAGAGAACCCCAGAGTGTGTGTGAGGGAGGGAATCCCAGAGAGCCCCAGAGTGTGTGTGTGAGAGGGAATCCCAGAGAGCCCCAGAGTGTATGTGAGGGAGGGAATCCCAGAGAGCCGCAGAGTGTGTGTGTGAGAGGGAATCCCAGAGCGCCCCAGAGTGTGTGTGAGGGAGGGAATCCCAGAGAGCCCCAGTGTGTGTGAGGGAGGGAATCCCCGAGTGTGTGGGATAGAAGGAATCCCAGAGTGTGTGTGAGAGAGGGAATCCCAGAGTATGAATGAGAGGATCCCAAAGTATGCGTGTGAGTTTCCCAGAGTGTGTATGTGAGAGGGAATCCCAGAGAGTCCCCGAGAGTGTGTGCTAGAGGGAATCCAAGAGTGTGTGTGAGCGAGAGAGAATCCGAGAGAGTCCCAGATTGTGTGAGAGTGTGGGAAATCCAGTGTGTGTGCGAGTTTCCCAGAGTGTCTGTGTGAGAGAGGGAATCCCTGAGTGTGTGTGTGAGAGAATCCAAAGAGAGATAGGGAATCCCATAGTATGTGAGAGAGACGGAATCCCAAAGTGTGTGTGAGAGAGGGAATCCCAGAGAGTCCCAGAGTGTGTATGAGAGAATCCCAGAGCGTCTGTGACATTTTCCCGAGTGTGTGTGACAGAGGGAATCCCAGAGAGACCCAGATCGTGTTTGAGAGAATCCCAGCGTGTGTGTGAGAGAGGGAATCCCTGAGTGTGTGTGTGAGAGAATCCCAAAGTGTGTGAGAGAGAGGGAATCCCAGTGTGTGTGAGAGAGCTGGAATCCCAGAGTGTGTGCGTGAGCGAATCCAAGACTGTGTGTGAGAGTCGGAATCCCAGAGTGTGTATGAGAGAGGGAATCCCAGAGTATGAAGGAGACAATCCCAAGGAGTGTGTGCGAGTTTCACAGAGTGTGTATGTGAGACGGAATGCCAGAGTGAGTGTTGAGAGTGGGAATCCCAGAGAGTGTGTGTGAGAGAGGGAATCCCAGAGAGAGTGTGTGAGAGAGGGAATCCCAGAGAGAGTGTGTGAGAGAGGGAATCTCAGAGAGAGTGTGAGAGAGAGGGAATCCCAGAGAGTGTGTGAGAGAGGGAATCCCAGAGTGTGTGTGAGAGAGAGAAAACCAGAGTGTGTGGGCGAGAGAGAGAAAACCAGAGTGTGTTTGTGAGAGAGAATCCAAGAGAGTCCCAGAGTGTCAGAGGGAATCCCAGAGTGCGTGTGTGATAGTGAATCCCAGAGCGTGTGAGAGAGGGCAAATCCCAGAGTGTGTGAGAGAGAGGGAATCCCAGAGAGTCGCAGAGTGTGGGTAAGAGTGGAAATCCCAGAGTGTTTGAGGGAATTCCCAGAGTGTGTGAGAGAAACCCAGGGTGTTTGGGCGAGGGTCCTAGCGTCCCAGATTGTGTAAGGGAATCCCAGAGAGTCCCAGAATATGAGAGATGGAATTCCAGTGTGTGTGTGTGTGTGTGTGTTTGTGAGAGAATCCCAGAGTGTGTGTGAGGGTTTCCCAGAGTGTGTTTGAGAGAGGGGATCTCAGAGTGTGTGTGAGCTGAAGGGAATTTCAGAGAGTCCCTGAGTGTGTGTGATTGTGGGAATCCCAAAGTGTGAGAGAAAGTTAGAATCCCAGAGTGTGTGTGTGAGTTTCCCAGTGTGTTTGTGAGAGAGGGCATCCCAGAATGTGTGTCAGAGAGGGAATCCCAGAGTGTGTGTGTGATAGTGAATCCCAGAGCGTGCGAGAGAGGGAATCCCAGAGTGTGTGTGAGATAGCAAATCCCAGAGTGTGTGTGAGAGAGGGAATCCCAGAGTGTGTGTGAGAGAGGGAATCCCAGAGTGTGTGTGAGTGAGGGAATGCCAGAGTGTGTTTGAGAGAGGGAATCCCCGAGTGTGCGTGAGAGAGGGAATCCCCGAGTGTGCGTGAGAGGGGGAATCCCCGAATGTGCGTGAGATTATTCCAGAGTGTGGAAGAGAGAGGGAATCCCAGAGAGTCCCAGAGTGTGTGTGAGAGAGGGGGAATCCCAGAGTGTGTGAGAGAGAGAGAATCCCAGAGAGTCCCAGAGTTTCAGAGGGAATCCCAGAGTGCTTGTGTGATAGTGAATCCCAGAGCGTGTGAGAGAGGGCAAATCCCAGAGTGTGTGAGAGAGAGGGAATCCCAGAGAGTCCCAGAGTGTGGGTAAGAGTGGAAATCCCAGAGTGTTTGAGGGAATTCCCAGAGTGTGTGAGAGAAACCCATGGTGTTTGGGCGAGGGTCCTAGCGTCCCAGATTGTGTAAGGGAATCCCAGAGAGTCCCAGAATGTGAGAGAGGGAATTCCAGTGTGTGTGTGTGTGTGTGTGTATGTGAGAGAGAGAGAATCCCAGAGTGTGTGTGCAGGTTCCCCAGAGTGTGTTTGAGAGAGGGGATCCCAGAGTGTGTGTGAGCTGAAGGGAATCTCAGAGAGTCCCTGAGTGTGTGTGAGAGTGGGAATCCCAAAGTGTGAGAGAAAGTTAGAATCCCAGAGTGTGTGTGTGAGTGTCCCAGTGTGTTTGTGAGAGAGGGCATCCCAGAGTGTGTGTGTGAGAGGGCATCCCAGAATGTGTGTGAGTGAGGGAATCCCAGAGTGTGTGTCAGAGTGGAAATCCCAGTGTGTGTGAGAGCGGGAAGCCCAGAGTGTGTAAGAGAACCTCAGAGCGTGTAAGGAAATCCCACAGTGAGTAAGAGAGAGTCCCAGAGTAAGTGAGAGAGTCCCAGAAGCCTATGGTGTGTAAGGGAATCCCAAATGTAAGAGAGATTCCCTGAGTATGCCAGAGTATACGAGAGAATTCCTGTGTGTGTAAGAGAATCACAGTGTCCCAGAGTGTGTCTGTGAGTGTCCCAGATTGTTTGTGAGAGAGTCCCAGAGTGTGAGAGAGAGAGGGGATCCCAGAGAGTCCCAGAGTGATGGTGAGAGAGAGAGTCCCAGAGTGATGGTGAGAGAGAGTATCCCAGAGTGTGCGTGATAGAGAGAATCCCAGAGTGATGGTGCGAGAGAGTACCCCCGAGTGTGTGTGATAGAGGGAATCCCAGATTGTGCGTGAGAGATGGAATCCCAGAGAGTGTGTGAGAGAGGTAGTCCCAGGTTGTGTGGGAGAGAGGGCATCCCACAGAATTCAGGAATGTGTTTGTGTGTGAGAAATTCCCAGAGTGTGTGTGAGAGAGGGAAACCCAGAGTGAGTGTGAGAGAACCCCAGAATGTGTGTGTGTGAGAGAATCCCAGAGTGTGTTTGTGAGAGGGAATCCCAGAGAGCCCCAGAGTGTTTGTGAGAGAGGGAATCCCAGAGTGCGTTTGAGTAAGGGAATCCCAGAGTGTGTGAGAGAGAGGGAATGCCAGAGAGTGTGTGAGAGAGGGCATCCCAGAGTGTGTTTGAGAAAGGGAATCCCCGAGTGTGCGTGAGAGAGGGAATCCCCGAGTGTGTGTGAGAGAGGGAATCCCTGAGTGTGTGTGTGAGAGAATCCCAAAGTGTGTGAGATAGGGAATCACATAGTATGTGAGAGAGACGGAATCCCAAAGTGTGTGTGAGAGAGGGAATCCCAGAGAGTCCCAGAGCGTCTGTGACATTTTCCCGAGTGTGTGTGACAGAGGGAATCCCAGAGAGACCCAGATCGTGTTTGAGAGAATCCCAGCGTGTGTGTGAGAGAGGGAATCCCTGAGTGTGTGTGTGTGAGAGAATCCCAAAGTGTGTGAGAGAGATGGAATCCCAGTGTGTGTGCGTGAGCGAATCCAAGACTGTGTGTGAGAGTCGGAATCCTAGAGTGTGTATGAGAGAGGGAATCCCAGAGTATGAAGGAGACAATCCCAAGGAGTGTGGGCGAGTTTCACAGAATGTGTATGTGAGATGGAATGCCAGAGTGAGTGTTGAGAGTGGGAATCCCAGAGAGTGTGTGTGAGAGAGGGATCCCAGAGAGTGTGTGAGAGAGGGAATCCCAGAGAGTGTGTGTGAGAGAGGGAATCCCAGAGAGAGTGTGTGAGAGAGGGAATCCCAGAGAGAGTGTGAGAGAGAGGGAAGCCCAGAGAGAGTGTGAGAGAGGGAATCCCAGAGTGTGTGTGCGAGAGAGAGAAAACCAGAGTGTGTTTGTGAGAGAGAATCCAAGAGAGTCCCAGAGTGTCAGAGGGAATCCCAGAGTGCGTGTGAGAGAGGGCAAATCCCAGAGTGTGTGAGAGAGAGGGAATCCCGGAGAGTCGCAGAGTGTGGGTAAGAGTGGAAATCCCAGAGTGTTTGAGGGAATTCCCAGAGTGTGTGAGAGAAACCCAGGGTGTTTGGGCGAGGGTCCTAGCGTCCCAGATTGTGTAAGGGAATCCCAGAGAGTCCCAGAATATGAGAGATGGAATTCCAGTGTGTGTGTGTGTTTGTGAGAGAATCCCAGAGTGTGTGTGAGGGTTTCCCAGAGTGTGTTTGAGAGAGGGGATCTCAGAGTGTGTGTGAGCTGAAGGGAATTTCAGAGAGTCCCTGAGTGTGTGTGATTGTGGGAATCCCAAAGTGTGAGAGAAAGTTAGAATCCCAGAGTGTGTGTGTGAGTTTCCCAGTGTGTTTGTGAGAGAGGGCATCCCAGAATGTGTGTGAGAGAGGGAAACCCAGAGTGTGTGTCAGAGTGGAAATCCCAGTGTGTGTGAGAGCGGGAATCCCAGAGTGTGTAAGAGAACCTCAGAGCGTGTAAGAAAATCCCACAGTGAGTAAGAGAGAGTCCCAGAGTAAGTGAGAGAGTCCCAGAAGCCTATGGTGTGTAAGGGAATCCCAAATGTAAGAGAGATTCCCTGAGTGTGCCAGAGTATGCGAGAGAATTCCAGTGTGTGTAAGAGAATCACAGTGTCCCAGAGTGTGTGTGTGAGAGAGTCCCAGAGGGTGAGAGAGAGAGGTAATCCCAGAGAGTCCCAGTGTGTCAGAGAGGGAATCCCAGAGTGTGTGCGAGAGAGGGAATCCCAGAGTGTGTGTGAGATAGCAAATCCCAGAGTGTGTGTGAGAGAGGGAATCCCAGAGTGTGTGTGAGAGAGGGAATCCCAGAGTGTGTTTGAGAGAGGGAATCCCCGAGTGTGCGTGAGAGAGGGAATCCCCGAATGTGCGTGAGATTATTCCAGAGTGTGGGAGAGAGAGGGAATCCCAGAGAGTCCCAGAGTGTGTGTGAGAGAGGGGGAATCCCAGAGTGTGTGAGAGAGAGAGAATCCCAGAGAGTCCCAGAGTTTCAGAGGGAATCCCAGAGTGCGTGTGTGATAGTGAATCCCAGAGCGTGTGAGAGAGGGCAAATCCCAGAGTGTGTGAGAGAGAGGGAATCCCAGAGAGTCCCAGAGTGTGGGTAAGAGTGGAAATCCCAGAGTGTTTGAGGGAATTCCCAGAGTGTGTGAGAGAAACCCATGGTGTTTGGGCGAGGGTCCGAGCGTCCCAGATTGTGTAAGGGAATCCCAGAGAGTCCCAGAATGTGAGAGAGGGAATTCCAGTGTGTGTGTGTGTGTGTGTGTGTGTGTGTGTGTGTGTGAGAGAGAATCCCAGAGTGTGTGTGTGTGGGTTCCCCAGAGTGTGTTTGAGAGAGGGGATCCCAGAGTGTGTGTGAGCTGAAGGGAATCTCAGAGAGTCCCTGAGTGTGTGTGAGAGTGTGAATCCCAAAGTGTGAGAGAAAGTTAGAATCCCAGAGTGTGTGTGTGAGTTTCCCAGTGTGTTTGTGAGAGAGGGCATCCCAGAGTGTGTGTGTGAGAGGGCATCCCAGAATGTGTGTGAGTGAGGGAATCCCAGAGTGTGTGTCAGAGTGGAAATCCCAGTGTGTGTGAGAGCGGGAATCCCAGAGTGTGTAAGAGAACCTCAGAGCGTGTAAGGAAATCCCACAGTGAGTAAGAGAGAGTCCCAGAGTAAGTGAGAGAGTCCCAGAAGCCTATGGTGTGTAAGGGAATCCCAAATGTAAGAGAGATTCCCTGAGTATGCCAGAGTATACGAGAGAATTCCTGTGTGTGTAAGAGAATCACAGTGTCCCAGAGTGTGTCTGTGAGTGTCCCAGATTGTGTGTGAGAGAGTCCCAGAGTGTGAGAGAGAGAGGGGATCCCAGAGAGTCCCAGAGTGATGGTGAGAGAGAGAATCCCAGAGTGATGGTGAGAGAGAGTATCCCAGAGTGTGTGTGAGAGAGAGAATCCCAGAATGTGTTTGAGAGAGGGCATCCCAGAGAGTGTGTGAGCTGAAGGGAATCTCAGAATCCCTGAGTGTGTGTGAGAGTGGGAATCCCAAAGTGAGAGAGAAAGTTAGAATCCCAGAGTGTGTGTGTGAGTTTCCCAGTGTGTTTGTAAGAGAGAATCCGAGATTGTGTGTGAGAGAGAGAATCCCAGAGTGTGTGTGAGAGAATCCCAGAGTGTGTGTGAGAGAGGGAATCCCAGAGTGTGTGTGAGAGAGGCAATCCCAGATTGTGTAAGGGAATCTCAGTGTGTCCCCGATTGTGTTAGGGATTCCAAGAGTGTGTGAGAGAGTCCTAGAGTGTGAGAGAGAATTGCAGAGCATGTAAGGAAATCCCACAGTGAGTAAGAGAGAGTCCCAAAGTAAGTGAGAGAGTCCCAGAAACCTATGGTTTGTAAGGGAATCCCAAATGTAAGAGAGATTCCCTGAGTGTGCCAGAGTGTGCGAGAGAATTCCAGTGTGTGTAAGAGAATCAGTGTCCCAGAGTGTGTCTGTGAGTGTCCCAGAGTGTTTGTGAGAGACCCAGAGTGTGTGTGAGAGAGCCAATCCCAGAGTGTGTGTGAGAGAGGGAATCCCAGACAGTCCCAGAGTGTGTGTGCAGGGAATCCCAGAGTGTGCGTGAGAGAGGGAATCCCAGACAGTCCCAGAGTGTGTGTGAGGGAATCCCAGAGTGTGTGTGAGAGAGGGGATCCCCTCGTGTGTAGGAGGGAGGGAATCCCAGAGTGTGTGTGTGAGAGGGAATCCCAGAGAGCCCCAGAGTGTGTGTGAGGGAGGGAATCCCAGAGAGCCCCAGAGTGTGTGTGAGGGAGGGCACCCCAGAGTGTGTGTGAGGGAGGGCACCCCAGAGAGTGTGTGAGAGAGGGAATCCCGAGTGTGTGTGTGGGAACGAATCCCAGAGAGGCCCAGAGTGTGTGTGTGAGAGGGAATCCCAGAGACCCCCAGAGTGTGTGTGAGGGAGGGAAAGCCAGAGAGCCCCAGAGTGTGTGTGAGGGAGGGAATCCCAGAGAGGCCCAGAGTGTGTGTGTGAGAGGGAATCCCAGAGACCCCCAGAGTGTGTGTGAGGGAGGGAAAGCCAGAGAGCCCCAGAGTGTGTGTGAGGGAGGGACTCCCCGAGTGTGTGGGATAGAAGGAATCCCAGAGAGTGTGTGAGAGAGGTAGTCCCAGGGTGTGTGGTAGAGAGGGCATCCCACAGAATCCAGGAGTGTGTTTGTGTGTGAGAAATTCCCAGAGTGTGTGTGAGAGAGGGAAACCCAGAGTGAGTGTGAGAGAATCCCAGAATGTGTGTGTGTGAGAGAATCCCAGAGTGTGTTTGTGAGAGGGAATCCCAGAGAGTGTGTGAGAGAGGGAATCCCAGAGTGCGTTTGAGTGAGGGAATCCCAGAGTGTGTGAGAGAGAGGGAATGCCAGAGAGTATGTGAGAGAGGGCATCCCGGAGAGTGCGTGAGAGAGGGCATCCCAGAGTGTTTGTGTGAGAGGTAGTCCCAGGGTGTGTGGGAGAAAGGGCATCCCACAGAATCCAGGAGTGTGTTTGTGTGTGAGATTCCCAGAGTGTTTGTGAGAGAGGGAAACCCAGAGTGAGTGTGAGAGAATCCCAGAATGTGTTTGAGGGACGGAATCCCAGAGTGTGTTTGTAAGTTTCCCAGAGTGTTTGTGAGAGAGGGATTCCCAGAGAGTGTGTGAGAGAGGGATTCCCAGAGAGTGTGTGAGAGAGGGAATCCCAGAGTGTGAGTGAGAGAGGGAATCCCAGATCTTCCCAGAGTGTGTGTCTGTGAGAGAGGGAATCCTAGAGTGCGTGAGAGAGAGGGGATCCCAGAGTGTGTGGGTGAGAGGGCATCCCTGAGAGTCCCAGAGTGTGTGTGAGTTACATTGACAGAGTGGGGTCAGTCTGCTCTTCGCTGTGTGAGTTACAATGACAGTGTGGGGTCACTCTGCTCTTCCCTGTGTGTGTTACATTGACAGAGTGGGGTCAGTCTGCTCTTCTCTGGGTGTGTTACATTGACAGAGTGGGGTCAGTCTGATCTTCCCTGGGTGTGTTACATTGACAGAGTGGGGTCAGTCTGATCTTCCCTGCGTGGGATCCATTGACAGAGTGGGGACAATCTGCTCTTCCCTGGTGTGTTATATTGACAGAGTGGGGTCAGTCTGCTCTTCCCTGGGTGAGTTACATTCACAGATTGGAGACAGTCTGCGCTTGACTGTGCGAGTTACATTGACAGAGTGGGGTCAGTCTGCACTTCCCTGGGTGTGTTACATTGACAGAGTGGGGTCAGTCTGCACTTCCCTGGGTGTGTTACATTTACAGAGTGGGGTCAGTCTGCTCTTCCCTGGGTGTGTTACATTGACAGAGTGAGGTCAGTGTGCCCTTCCCTGGGTGTGTTACATTGACAGAGTGGGGTCAGTCTGCTATTCCCTGGATATGTTACATTGACAGAGTGGTGTCAGTCTGCTCCTCCCTGTGTGAGTTACATTGACAGAGTGGGGTCACTCTGCTCTTCCCTGGGTGTGTTACATTGACAGAGATGGGTCAGTCTGCTCTACCCTGGGTGTGTTACGTTTACAGAGTGGGGTCAGTCTGCTCTTCCCTGCGTGTGTTACATTGACAGATTGGGGTTGTCTGCTCTTCCCTGGGTGTGTTACATTGACAGAGTTGGATCAGTCTGCTCTTCCCTGCGTGTGTTATATTGACAGAGTGGGGTCAGTCTGCTCTTCCCTGTGTGAGTTACATTGACAGAGTGGGGTCAGTGTGCTCTTCCCAGGGTGGGTTACATTTACAGAGTGGGGTCAGTCTGCTCTTCCCTGGGTGAGTTATATTGACAGAGTGGGGTCAGTCTGCTCTTCCCTGTGTGAGTTACATTGACAGAGTGGGGTCACTCTGCTCTTCCCTGTGTGTGTTACATTGACAGAGTGGGGTCAATCTGCTTGTCCTTGCATGTGTTACTTTGACAGAGTGGGGTCAGTCTGCTCTTCCCTGGGTGTGTTACATTGACAAGAGTGGGGTCAGTCTGCTCTTCCCTGGGTGTGTTACTTTGACAGAGTGGGGTCAGTCTGCTCTTCCCTGGGTGTGTTACATTGACAGAGTGGGGTCAGTCTGCTCTTCCCTGGGTGTGTTACATTGACAGAGTGGTGTCAGTCTGCTCTTCCCTGGGTGTGTTGCATTGACAGAGTGGGGTCAATCTGGTCTTCCCATGTTGTGTTACATTGACAGAGAAGGCGTCTGTCTCCTCTTACGTGGGTGTGTTTCATTGACAGAGTGGTGTCCGTCTGCTCTTCCCTGGGTGGGTTATATTGACAGAGTGGGGTCAGTCTGCTCTTCCCTGGGTGTGTTACATTGTCAGAGGAGGGTCAGTCTGCGCTTGACTGGGTGGGTTACATTGACAGAGTGGATTCCGTCTGCTATTTCCTGGCTGTGTTACATTGACAGAGTGGGGTCAGTCTGCTCTTCCCTGGCTGTGTTACATTGACAGAGTGGGGTCAGTCTGCTCTTCCCTGGGTGGGTTACATTGACAGAGTGGGGTCAGTCTGCTCTTCCCTGGGTGGGTTACATGGACAGAGTGAGGTCAGTCTGCTCTTCCCAGGGTGTGTTACATTGACAGAGTGGGGTCAGTCTGCTCTACCCTGGGTGTGTTACATTGACAGAGTGGGGTCAGTCTGCTCTTCCCTGGGTGGGTTACATTGACAGAGTGGTGTCAGTCTGCTCTTCCCTGGGTGTGTTAGATTGACAGAGTGGGGTCAGTCTCTTCTTCCCTGGGTGTGTTACATTGACAGAGTGGGGTCAGTCTGCTCTTCCCTGGGTGGGTTACATTGGCAGAATGGGGTCAGTCTGCTATTCCCTGGGTGTGTTACATTGACAGAGTGTGGTCAGTGTGCACTTCCCTGGGTGTGTTACAATAACAGAGTGGGGTCAGTGTGCTCTTCCCAGCGCGTGTCACATTGACAGAGTGGAGTCAGTCTGCTCTTCCCTGGGTGGGTTACATTGACAGAGAGGGGTAAGTCTGCAGTTGACTGTGTGAGTAATTTTGCAGAGTGAGGTCAGTCTGCTCTTCTCTGGGTGGGTTACATTGACAGAGTGAGGTCAGTCTGCTCTTCCCTGGGCGTGTTATATTGACTGAGTCGGGTCAGTCTGCTCTTCCCTGGGTGTGTTACATTGACAGGTTGGTGTCAGTCTGATCTTCCCTGGGTGTGTTACATTTACAGAGTGGGGTCAGTCTGCTCTTTCCTGGGTGTGTTACATTGACAGGTTGGTGTCAGTCTGATCTTCCCTGGGTGGGTTACATTGACAGTATGGGGTCAGCCTGCTCTTCCCTGGGTGTGTTACATTGACAGAGTTGGGTCAGTCTACTCTTCCGTGGGTGTGTTACATTGACAGAGTGGTGTCAGTCTATTCTTCCCTGGGTGGGTTACATTGAGAGAGTGGGGACAGTCTGCTCTTCGCTGCGATGGTACATTTACAGAGAGGGGTCAGTCTGCTCTTCCCTGTGTGTGATACATTGACAGAGTGGGGTCAGTCTGCTCTTCTGTGGGTGAGTTACATTGACAGAGTGGGGTCAGTCTGCTCTTCCCTGGGTGTGTTACATTGACAGAGTGGGGTCAGTCTGCTCTTCCCTGGGTGGGTTACATTGACAGAATCGGGTCAGTCTGCTATTACCTGGGTGTGTTAGATTGACAGAGTGTGGTCAGTGAGCACTTCCCTGGGTGTGTTACAATAACAGAGTGGGGTCAGTCTGCTCTTCCCAGCGCATGTGACATTGACAGAGTGGGGTCAGTCTGCTCTTCCCTGGGTGGGTTACATTGACAGAGACGGGTAAGTCTGCAGTTGACTGTGTGAGTAATTTTGCAGAGTGAGGTCAGTCTGCTCTTCTCTGGGTGGGTTACATTGACAGAGTGGGGTCAGTCTGCTCTTCCCTGGGTGTGTTACATGGACAGAGTGAGGTCAGTCTGCTCTTCCCTGGGTGTGTCACATTGACAGTATGGGGTAGGTCTGCTCTTGCGTGGGTGTGTTACATTGACAGAGTGGGGTCAGTCTGATCTTCCCTGGGTGTGTTACATTGACAGAGTGGGGTCAGTCTGCTCTTCCCTGGGTGGGTTACATTGACAGAGTTGGGTCAGTCTACTCTTCCGTGGGTGTGTTACATTGACAGAGTGGGGTCAGTCTGCTCTTCCCTGGGTGTGTTACATTGACAGAGTGGGGTCAGTCTGTTCTTCCCTGGGTGTGTTACATTGACAGAGTGGGGTCAGTCTGTTGTTCCCTGGGTGGGTTACATTGACCGAGTGGGGTCAGTCTGCTATTCCCTGGATGTGTTACATTAACAGAGTGGGGTCAGTGTGCACTTCCCTGGGTGTGTTACATTGACAGAGGGAGGTCAGTCTGCTCTTCACTGGGTGGGTTACATTGACAGAGTGGGGTCAGTCTGTTCTTCCCTAGGTGTGTTACATTGACAGAGTGGGGTCAGTCTGCTCTTCCCTGGGTGTGTTACATTGACAGAGTGGGGGTCAGTCTGCTCTTCCCAGGGTGTGTTACATTGACAGATTTGGTTCAGTCTGCTCTTCCCAGGGTGTATTACATTGACAGAGTGGGGTCAGTCTGCACTTCCCTGGGTGTGTTACATTGAAGGAGTGGGGTCAGTCTGCTCTTCCCTGGGTGTGTTACATTCACAGAGTGGGGTCAGTCTGCTCTCCCAGGGTGTGTTACATTGGCAGATTGGGGTCAGTCTGCTCTTCCCTGGGTGGGTTACATTGACAGAGTGGGGTCAGTCTGCTCTTCCCTGGGTGTGTTACGTTGACAGAGTGGGGTCAGTCTGCTCTTCCCTGGGTGTGTTACATTGACAGTATGGGGTCAGTCTGCTCTTCACTGGGTGTGTTACACTGACAGAGTTGGGTCAGTCTACTCTTCCGTGGGTGTGTTACATTGAAGGAGTGGGGTCAGTCTGCTCTTCCCTGGGTGTGTTACATTCACAGAGTGGGGTCAGTCTGCTCTCCCAGGGTGTGTTACATTGGCAGATTGGGGTCAGTCTGCTCTTCCCTGGGTGGGTTACATTGACAGAGTGGGGTCAGTCTGCTCTTCCCTGGGTGTGTTACGTTGACAGAGTGGGGTCAGTCTGCTCTTCCCTGGGTGTGTTACATTGACAGAGTGGGGTCAGTCTGTTCTTCCCTGGGTGTGTTACATTGACAGAGTGGGGTCAGTCTGCTCTTCCCTGGGTGTGTTACATTCACAGAGTGGGGTCAGTCTGCTCTCCCAGGGTGTGTTACATTGGCAGATTGGGGTCAGTCTGCTCTTCCCTGGGTGGGTTACATTGACAGAGTGGGGTCAGTCTGCTCTTCCCTGGGTGTGTGACAGTGACAGGTTGAGGAAAGTCTGCTCTTCCCTTGGTGTGTTACATTGACAGAGTGAGGTCAGTCTGCACTTGCCTGGGTGTGTTACATTGACAGAGTGGGGGTCAGTCTGCTCTTCCCAGGGAGTGTTACATTGACAGATTTGGTTCAGTCTGCTCTTCCCAGGGTGTATTACATTGACCGAGTGGGGTCAGTCTGCTCTTCCCTGGGTGTGTTACATTGACAGAGTGGGGTCAGTCTGTTCTTCCCTGGGTGTGTTACATTGACAGAGTGGGGTCAGTCTGCTCTTCCCTGGGTGTGTTACATTCACAGAGTGGGGTCAGTCTGCTCTCCCAGGGTGTGTTACATTGGCAGATTGGGGTCAGTCTGCTCTTCCCTGGGTGGGTTACATTGACAGAATGGGGTCAGTCTGCTCTTCCCTGGGTGGATTACATTGACAGAGTTGGGTCATCTGCTCTTCCCTGGGTGTGTTACATTGACAGAGTGGGGGTCAGTCTGCTTTTCCCTGGGTGTGTGACAGTGACAGGTTGAGGAAAGTCTGCTCTTCCCTTGGTGTGTTACATTGACAGAGTGAGGTCAGTCTGCACTTGCCTGGGTGTGTTACATTGACAGAGTGGGGGTCAGTCTGCTCTTCCCAGGGAGTGTTACATTGACAGATTTGGTTCAGTCTGCTCTTCCCAGGGTGTATTACATTGACCGAGTGGGGTCAGTCTGCTCTTCCCTAGGTGTGTTACATTGACAGAGTGGGGTCAGTCTGCTCTTCCCTGGGTGTGTTACATTGACAGAGTGGGGGTCAGTCTGCTCTTCCCAGGGTGTGTTACATTGACAGATTTGGTTCAGTCTGCTCTTCCCAGGGTGTATTACATTGACAGAGTGGGGTCAGTCTGCACTTCCCTGGGTGTGTTACATTGAAGGAGTGAGGTCAGTCTGCTCTTCCCTGGGTGTGTTACATTGACAGAGTGGGGTCAGTGTGCACTTCCCTGGGTGCGTTACATTGACAGAGTGGGGTCATTCTGCTCTTCCCTTGGTGTGTTACATTGACAGAGTGGGGTTAGTCTGCACTTCCCGGGGTGTGTTACATTGACAGAATGGGGTCAGTCTGCTCTTCACCGGGTGTGTTACATTGACAGAGTGGGGTCAGTCTGCTCTTCACTGGGGGGGTCAGGTGACGGTCTACCTCATTCATTGGGGCGGATGTCAAGGAGCATCTTAAACCGGAGAGGGATCGGGGGGAATTGGAGCCATTTAGAGAGACAGTACAGAAGATAAGACAGCTCAGCTCAAAGCACGGCACTTAATGCTGCCCCGATTAAAATATTGAAGATGGCAGAGGGGCAGATGAGCTGAGACAGGGTGGGAGCTGGGCGATATTGATGATGTGGAAGGACAGTGTGTGTATCTGATCACATTCTGTCAGTCTGACTAATAGCAGTCATTCCTGGCACTGGATTCACTGAGGGGTGAAGGGTCAGTGAACAGAGCGGACTGTCCCTGTTGTTCTGTTCCTGACTCTCCAGCTCCCACTCTGTTAGTGACCTCTCAGTCTCCCGGGAAATGGGCTGTTTCCCAATTGGGACGGATTCCTGGCCTTTATCCTTGACCGAGCTGAGAGTTGATGGTCTGAGGAATATCATTCCCAAATGACTTCTGTCCAAGATAATACCGATTAATGTGTCTGTGTATCCTCGATTAATCTGTAAACATCATTGCTCAGGGCTGGAGGGACATGAATTGATGACATTGAGGATGTTATGAACCAGACCAAACTCCTCTGCCGTAACACAAACATAAGGAAGAAAGATTGGACAAACCGAACTCGATTGGAAACCTGAATTAAATGAACATTATTTAACTATAAACAGCAACTGTTCGGATATCGTAACATTCCATAAACCACACAATTCTGGTCTTTCTGCTATCGGGAGAATGGTGTGAAACTTGTAAAGATTCAGAAAAGATTTACAAGAATGTTTGCAGAGTCAGGATTTCTGATTGTTTTGAGGCTGGAGTTTATTTTATCCTTGTGGAGATTTGACACATTAATCCTCCCTCCCCACCACTACAGAAGCTGTTGGAACTGTTCAGTTTTTCCAGCGGCTTCTGTAATTATTTCAGGTTCCTGACGGGAGCAGTCTCTCACTTTTCGAACAAAACAAACCCATCCTTGTGCAGCAACCAATATTTCAATAAGAAATGGGAAGCAGCAGAGGGGAAAGCTTCCGAGATGCAGAGCAATGCTGCCCGGTTCCACACTTCAATTCACAGGAACCATCGCCAGGAAAAGCAAGGAGCAATCTGACGGATCCGTTTTACCACAGAATGAAAGATTTATTTCCTCGATTTATCCCAGTGCATTACCTTTAAAAGGCTGTTTACAAACCACAACACTGCGATGGCTGGGAATCGGACCCGGGTCAACTGCTTGGAAGGCAGCTATGCTCCCCACTATCCCACCATCACCCTGCTCGCAGCTCCCTCCTCATTCCCAAACACACTTAACAAGACCGTGATTATCACCAACTGGATTGGGGCTGAAATCCAAACATACACATCCTCTATATCTAACCCAGTGATGGAGCTATCCTGATTGAGTTTGATGTGAACAGGATGGGGGAAGTGGGAGATTTAATCAGTACCTAACGCCAAGCTCAAAATGGCCTGGGAATTTGAAAAGCTGCAGTGTAGAGGGAGATTTACTCTGTATCTGACCCCATTCTCTACCTGCCCTGGGGATTTAAATGGAGACAGTTTAATGGGAGCTTTACGTTGTCTGGAACCCTGTGCTCCCTCTGCCCTGGGAGTGTTTGCTGGGAACACTGTCTAACCTCTGTGATATGGATCCTATGAAGATTGATGGGAGACAGTGTAAATGGAATTGTCAGGGTCCAATTCCTTCACGTGGATGAGAGAAGGTGAGAAAAAATGATCTCAGTGGGACTGAAGGGTCAGTAACAGAATGAATACACCATTGGCTCAGAGAGAGGAGACAGGATATAGGGTAATGAGGGTTTCAGACTGGAGGGAGCTACAGGCACATACAAGTTGGGAACTGTTTTCAGTAAAAGGCATTTGATCCCAGGTCACTGCAGAGTGTAAGAATCTGATGCCTTTCCCTCACTATCCCCCTCCAATCCCTGTGAAGATCTGCTCCCACACCATGTTCCCTCCTAACTGCTGACTGTGTTACATATATTAATACATTGGAGCTGGGCAGAGGTGCTTTTAAACTTGGGATCTTGCTGTGTAACTTGCCTCCAAAATGCTCTTGCTCTCCCTTTCAACTAATCTTTTCCCTCTTTTATCCTGAAGAACATTTGTTTGGAAAGATCCAAAATGTTCGAAGCCAGGAAAGAACAACCTCCAGAGGGGGAGCACGGGCCTGAGGCCTGAGGCCTGGTCAACAGGCTGCACCCCGTGGGGGCCCACGTGAGTTGTGTGTTTATTTACCCCGAGGTTTAATCTCCTCTGGGGGGGACCCTGGGTTTTAGGGGCCTCTGGGTAACTCGCTCCTGTCAGATTGTGGCCCTGTCATTTTTAAAACAGGTTTGAAGCCTGGGGTTAAAGTTTGTCAATCCCCAGGATCTGAGAGGTAGGACTCTCTTAGGGTGGAATTAAAACCCAAATGCTGTGACCCTTTCTAAAGACTCCCTCTCTCACCCTTCTCTCTCACCCCTCTCTCTTTCACACCCCTCTCTCTCACCCTCCCTCTCTCATCCCGTCTCTCTTTCCTCCTCCCACTCTCATCCCTCCTATCTCACACTCTCCCTTTCTCACCCCTCTCTCACAGCCCCTCCTGCTCTCTTGCACCCCCTATCTCTCTCACCCCCTTCTCTCTCACTGCCTCTCTCTTTCACACCCCCTTTCTCTCTCACCTTGTTATCTCTCTCTCTCTCCCTCACTCTCTCTCACCCCCTCTCTCTCCACCCTGCTCTCTCACTCTCACCCCTCCCTCTGTCATCCCTCACCCTCTCTCCCCTTTACACCCTCTCTTTCCCCCGCCCTCTCTCTCATCCCTTCCTGTCTCTCGTTCCCTTTTTCTCTCTCTCATTCCCCTTCCCTCTCGCGCTCTGTCTCACACTCCCGCTCTCTTTCTCTCTGTATACCCCCTCTCTCGCACCCTCTTTCTCTCGTTCACCCCATTTCTCTATCTCTTTTGACCCCTTTCTTCCTCCCTCCTCCTTGCTCTCGCTCTGTCTCTCTCTAGCGCCCACTCTCTCATCCCATCTCCCTCACACCCCTCTAACTGTCTCATCTGTTCACTCGCTCTCTCTCTGTCTCTCTCTCTCTCAACCCATCATTCACTGTCTATCTCACCCTCCCTCTCACCTCTTTAACTCTCTCTCCCTCGCGTCCCATCTCTCTCATCCCTCTTTATCTCGCTGTCCCCCTTTCTCTCTCACCCTTTCTCTATCTCTCCTCCTTTCTCTCAATCCCTCTCTCTCACCCCCTCTCTCTCCCACCTCCTCTCTCTCACCCCCTCACATTCACTCTTTCTCTGACCTTCTCTTCTCTCTCTCTCTCTTCCCCCTCTCTCCTTTTCTCAGACCTCTCTCCCTTTCTCACCCTCTCTCCCTCACCCCTTTCTCTTACCCCCTCTCTCTCAACTCCTCTCTCTCACCCTCTCTCTCTCACCCCCCTCATCTCCCTCTTTGCCCCCTCTATCCCCCCCTCTCCCCCGCTCTCTCACCCCCTCTCTCCCCCTCTCCTCCATCTCTCCCCCTCTCTCCGCCATCTGTCTACCCCCTCTCTGTGCCCTCTCTCTGCCCCCAATCCCACCCCCTCTCCCTCTCCCCCTCCCTCCCCCTCCCTCGCCCCCTCTCTCTCGTCCTCTCTCCCGTCCTCTCTCGCCCTCTGTCTCGCACCCCTCTCTCACCCCCTCTCTCTCTCTCACATTCTCTCTCTCTGTCTCACTCTTCCGCTCGCTCTCTTCCTCTTGCGGTCTCTCTCTCTCAATCTCTCACCCTCTTCTCACGCTCTCTCTCTCTCCCTGCCTCTCTCCCTCTCTCTTGCCTCCCGCTCTCTTATCTCACGGTCTCTCTCGTTCGCTCTCTCTCGCTCGTGCTCTCTCTCTCTGTCGCTCATGCTCTCTCTGTCTGTCACTCTCACTCTTGCTCTATCTCTCTCTGTCACTCTCTCTCTCCATCTCTCTCTCTCAGTCCTCCCCCTCACCTCCTTTCTCTTGCATCCCATCTTTCTCAACCCCTCTCTCTCCCGTCTCTCTCTAACCCTCTCTCTCTCTCACCCCCTCTTTCCCCAGTGTCTCTCTCAACCTCTCTCTCTCAACACCTCTCTCACCCCCTCTCTATCTCAACCTCTCTCTCTCCCCCCCTCAACCCCCCTCTCTCAACTGCTCTCTCACCCCTCTCACTCTCACCCTCTCTCTCTCTCTTCCCTTCTCTCCCACCCTCTCTCTCTCACTCCCGTCGCTCTCTCTCTCAACCCCCCCTCTCTCTCACCCTCCACTCTCTCTCATTCCCCATCTCTCACCAACCTCTCTCTCACCTTCACTCTGTCTCTCTCACCCACCTTTCTCTCTCTCAGCCCCCACATCCCCTCTCACCCAGCTCTCTCTCACACACCTCTCTCTCTCCTAACCCCCACACCCCCTCTATCTCCCCCCCACCTCCCTCACCCCCCTCCCCACCCCCTCTCCCACCCCCATCCCCACACACCCCCTCACCCAACTCACCCCTCTCTCACACCCCCTCTCTCTCTCAACCCCTCTCTCTGTCACCCATATCTTTCTCTCACCACTCTAACTCTCTTATCTTCTCTCCCCCTCTCTCTCCCCCTCTCTCACTTCTCTCTCTCATCCTCTCTCTCACCTCTCTCTCTCACACACACCCCTCTCTCACCCCGTCCCTCTCTCACACCCTCCCACTCTCACACCCTCCCTCTCTCCCTCCTCTCTCTCCCTCTCCCCCTCTCTCACCCCTCTCCCCCACACTCACTCCGCTCTCTCACCCCCTCTCTCTCACCCTCCCTCTCTCATCCCGTCCCTCATTGTCCCCACTCTCATCCCTCCTCTCTCACACTCTCCCTATCTCACCCCCTCTCTCTCACAGCCCATCGCTCTCTCATCCCCTCCCACTCTCACCCACCCTCTCTTGCACCCCTGTCTCTCTCAGCCCCCCTCTCTCACCCCCTCTCTCATTCCGCTCTCTCTCCACCTTTCTATTACACCCTCTCTCTCACACCCTACTAACTCTCTCTCCCCCCTCACAACCCCTTTCTCTCACCCCCCTTCATTCTCTCACCCCCTTCTCTCTCTCAACCCCTCTCTATCTCAAACCCGATCTCTCACCCCTCTCTCTCTCTCACCCCCTCTCTCTCTAGTCCCCCCTCACCAACCCCTCGCTCAACACCCCCTCACTCTCTCATCCCCTCACTCTGTCACCCCCTCACGACCCCTCTCTCTCTTCCTCTCTCTCTCACCCCTCTATTTCTCCTCTTCCCCTCTCTCTCTCTCACCCCTCCCTTTATCTCTCTTCCCCTCTCTCTCTCACCCCTCTCTTTCTCTCTCAACCCCCTCTCTCTCAACCCCTCGCTCTCTTACCCCCCTCTCTCTCACCCCCCTCTCTCTCACTCCACATCTCTCTCACCACCCCCTCTCTCAACCCCCCTCACTCTCTCACCCCCTCAGACTCTCACCCCCTCTCTCTCAACCCCTCGTCTCTCTCACATTCACTACTCTCACCCCGTCTCTCTGTCACCCCTCTCTCACCCACCCCAATCTCTTTCACAACCCCCCCTCTCTCACACACTCTCACAGACCCTCGCACTCTCACCCCCTCCCTCTCTCCCATCATCACTCTGCCTCTTTCTCATCCCCTTTCTCTCCTTCTCACTCCCTCTCTCTCACCCCCGCTCACTCTCACCCCTCTCTCTCCCACCCCTTCTCTGTCACTCACTCCCACCTCTCCCTCTCACCGCCCTCTCACCCAGCTCTGTCTCTCACACCCTCTCTCTCCCGCACCCCTCTCTTCCACCCTCTCACTCTCTCATCCCCCTCTCTCTCACCCCCAAGCCCTCTCCTTCTCACCCCCATCCCTCTCACTCTCAACCCCCCTCTCTCTCTCACCCCCTCTCTCGCACACCTCTCTCTCACCCGTGTCTCTCACCACGCCCTCTCGCAACCCCTCTCTCTGTCACCCCCTCTCAACCCTCCTCCCTCTCTCACCCCCTCACCCCTCTCCCTTTCTCTCTTACCCCGCACTCTCTCTCTAACCCGTCCCCCTCACCCTTCTCCTTCACATCCTCTGTCTCTTCCCCTCTCTCTCTCTCACCCCTCTCTTTCTCTCTCAACCCCTCTCTCACCACACTCTCTCACACTCTCACTCTCACCCTTCTCTCTCACACACACCTCTCTTTCTCTGTAAACCCCTCTCTCTCGCTCTCTCTCTCTCACTCCCCCTCTCTCTCACTCCCCCTCTCTCTCACTCCCCCTCTCTCTCACTCCCCCTCTCTCTCACTCCCCCTCTCTCTCACTCCCCCTCTCTCTCACTCCCCCTCTCTCTCACCACCCCCTCTCTCTCACCCCCACTCCTCACCCCTCTGTCTCACCCCTCTCTTTTCCCCCTGCTCTCTCCCCTCTCTCGCTCTTCCCTCTCTCACACTCCCCTCTCACTCGCTCTCCCCTCACTCGCTCTCCCCTCTCTCCCACACCCCCTCTCTTCGACCCCCTCACTCTCTCACCCCTCTCTCTCTCACCCCCACCCCTCTCTCTCACCCCCACCCCTCTCACTCTCAACCCCCTCTCTCTCTCACCCCTGTCTCTCTCAGGACCTCTCTTTATCTGTCATCCCCTCTCTCTCACCCCTCTCTCTCACTCCATCTCTCTCTCACCGCCCCCTCTCACCACCCCCTCTCTCAACACACCTCAATCTCTCATCCCTCACTCTTCTACCCCCTCAGTCTCTCACCCCACTCTCTCTCAACCACTCTCTCTCTCACATATACATCTCTCTCTCACTCCCCTCTCTCTCCGTCACCCCTCCCTCTCCCACCCCAATCTCTTTCGCATCCCCCTCTCTCGCACACATTCTCACACACCCTCGCTCTCTCACCCCTCCCTCTCTCCCACCATCTCTCTCCCTCTCTCTCACCTCCTCTTTCTCTCTCACCCCCTCTCTCTCCCACCCCCTCTCTTCCATCCTCTCACTCTCTCACCCCTCTCTCTCACCCCTCTCTCTCTCCCACCTCCCTCTCTCTCAACCCTGTCTCTCACCCCCTTCTCTCTCTCAACCCCCTCTCTCACCCCTCACTCTCTCACCCCTCTCTGCCACACTCCCTCTCTCTCACTCCCTCTCTCTCTCACCACCCCCTCTCTCAAACCCCCTCACTCTCTCATCCCCTCACTCTCTCATCCCCTCACTCTCTCATGCCCTCAATCGCTCACGCCCTCTCTCTTTCTCAAACCCTCTCTCTATATCACCAACCTCTCTCAGCCCTCTCTCTCATGCCCTCTCACACACTTTCGCTCTTACCAACGCTCTCTCTAACCCCTCGCCCCCACCCCTCTCTTTCACCCCCTCTCTCTCACACCCTCTCTCAATCACACCCTCTCCTTCTCACTCCACTCTCTCTCTTACTCCCTCCCCACTTTCCTCTCTCTCAATCACTCATTGTCTCTCACCCCTCTCTCTCTCTCACCCCCTCGCACCCCCCTCACCACCTCACCCCCCTCCCTCTCTCACACCCGTTCTGTCTTACCCTTCGCTCTCTCTCTAACCCCTCCCCATCTCGCTCACCCCTTTCTCTCACCCACTCTCTCTCACACCCTCTCCTACTCACGCCACTCTCTCTCCTACCCTCCACTTTCTCTCTCAATGACCCCTTCTCTCTCAACCCCTTCTTACACCCACCCCCTCTCTCTCCCCCTCTCTGCCCCCCCTCTCTCCCTCTCCATCTCCCTCTGTCTCTCACACCCCTCTCTCTCCATCCCATCTCACTCTCTCACACCCACTCTCTCTCACACACCCCTCTCTCTCGCCCCCACTCCCTCACCCCCTCTGTCTCACCCATCTCTCCCCCCTCCCGCTTCTCCCCTCTCTCGCCCTCCCCTCTCTCTCACCCCTCTCTCACTCACCCCCTCTAACCCCCCTCACCACCTCACCCCCTTCCCTCTCTCACACCCGCTCTCTCTTACCCCTCGCTCTCTCTCTCTAACCCCTCCCCCTCTCGCTCACCCTTCTCTCTCACCCACTCTCTCCTCACACACCTCTCCTACTCACGCTACTCTCTCTCCTACCCTCCACTTTCTCTCTCAATGACCCCTTCTCTCTCAACCCCTTCTTACCCCCAACCCCCTCTCTCTCCCCCTCTCTGCCCCCTCTCTCTCCCTCTCCATCTCCCTCTGTCTCTCACACCCCCTCTCTCTCAATCCCATCTCACTCTCACATCCACTCTCTCTCACACACCCCCTCTCTCTCACCCCACTCCCTCACCCCCTCTGTCTCACCCATCTCTCTCCCCCCTCCCGCTCTCTCCCCTCTCTCGCTCCCCCCTCTCTCGCTCCCCCCCCTCTCTCGCCCTCCCCTCTCTCTCGCCCTCCTCTCTCTCTCGCCCTCCCCTCTCTCTCGCCATCCCCACTCTCTCTCCCTCCCCTCTTTTGCCCTCCCCTCTCACTCGCCCACCCCTCGCTGGCTCTCCCCTCTCCCTCCCTGCCCCCTCTCTCTCTCCCTCCCCTCTCTGGCCCTCCCATCTCTCTCTCCCTCCCCCTCACTCTCCTTCCCCTCTCTTGCCCTCCCCTCCCTCTCACTCTCCTCCCCTCTCACTCTCCCTCCCCTCTTACTCTCACTCCCCCTCCACCCGCTCAGCCTCCCCTCTCTCTCCCACCCTCTCTCTCCCACGCTCTCTCCCCTCTTCTCTCTACCCCCTCCCCCTCTCACCTGTCTCGCGCCTTCCTCTCCCCCTCCCTCTCTCTCTTCTTCCTCTCTGACCCTCCTCTCTCCCCTCCTCTCTCTTTCCTCCTCTCGCTACCCCTCCTCTCTCCCCCTCCTCTCTCCCCCTCCTCTCTCTTCGCGCCTCTCTCTTCCCTCCTCTCCCCTCCTCTCTCTCCCACTCTCTCTCTCTCGCTCTCTCTCTCTTTCGCTCTCTCTTCCTCTCTCTCTGCGCTCTCTCCCCTCTCTCTTCTTCCCCTCTTTCTCTCCCCGAACTTTCTCTCCCCCCACTGTCTCTCTCTGCCCACACTCTCTCCCCCTCTCTTTCCCCCTGTCTCACCCTCCCTCTCTCGCCCCTAACTCTTGCCCCTCTCATTATCTCCTCCCCTGTCTCTCTCTCTCTCTCTCACTCTCACACTCTCTCTCTCT